>NC_022016.1:63089975-63093780 GCF_000317375.1 Microtus ochrogaster | reverse complement strand
GAATGGGAGTGCATGTAAGTCAGGACTGAGGTGCAGTTTAGTGATAGAGTGCTTGCTCAGCATGCCCAAGGCTCCAGGTTCCATCACTAACGCTGGAGGAAAGAAAAGAACACAGGGATTTGATTCGCTATGTTCTCTAAAGCATTTGTTCTAACTGACCTATCAGAGGACACCACAGCTGAATGCATCTGCATTTTTCTAGAAAACAGAGTTTTATTAATTGAGTTACCTAAAATGCCATAAATAGTCGAGATGAAGTTGTCTTCCACAGTGAATTATTTGATGGGCTAAAGGAATCAATTTCCTCTTTCTCCTTTTTACTTTTTTACATGGGAGCTGTTTCAGAGGCTAAGTGACCATATCATGAGCCCGGGACAAGGTTTAGACACTGAGGTTCAGGGTCAGTTCTGCCTTCCATCCTATGTGTCCTTGTGTTAAAAAAAAAAATAGCCTCGTTTGGCTCTGTTCCATCCTTGTCATCCTTGCCCAGAAGGTTATCTTGAGGGCTAGCCAAGCAGATGGATGTGAAGTGAAGTGGCCAGGTCAGACAGTGACAGAGATGAACAGTTAGTTTTCACTCAGAGCCTTCTCAGTGGTGGGGAGATGGCCAGAAAATATAAGATAACTGATAACAGAACTGTGTATTTCCTCAGGAAGGTGCAGAAGGGCTGGGGACCACCAGGAGGGAAGCCTTCCCATGCAGGGTGGCTAGGCAGAAGTTGGGGTGTGCGTTTTAAGTGAGAGTGGCTTGCTTTGCTATCTATGCATTTATCACCTTGTTCCAGATAGAGTTTAGAAAAGGTGCATTCCCTGTCAGCATGGCCAAGATCAAAAACACTGATGACAACTTATGCTGGAGAGGATGTGGGGTGGGGAACACTTCTCCATTGCTGGCGGGAGTGCAAACTGGTACAGCCCCTTTGAATATCAGTACAGTGATTTCTCAGAAAATTAGGAAACAACCTACCTCAAGATCAAGCAATACCACTTTTGGATATATATCCAAAGGATGCTCAATCGTGCCACAAGGACATGTGCTCAGCTATGTTCACAGCAACATTGTTTGTCATAGCCAGAACCTGGAAACAATATAAATGCCCCTTGACCAAAGAATGGATAAGGAAAATGTGGTAAATTTACACAATGGAGTACTACACAGCAGAAAAAAATAATGGCATCTTGAAATTTGCAGGCAAATGGATGGATCTAGAAAACATCATATTGAGTGAGGTAACACAGACCCAGAAAGACAAATATCATATGTAATCACTCATAAGTGGCATTTAGACATAAAGCAAAGAAAACTAGGCTACAATTCACAACCCCAGAGAACCTAGACAACAAAGAGGACCCTAAGAGAGACATACATGGATCTAATCTATGTGGGAAGTAGAAAAAGACAAGATCTCCTGAGTAAATTGGGAGCATGGGGACCATGTGAGAGAATAGAAGGGGAGGGGAGGAGAAGGGGAGGGAGTGGAGAAAAAATATATAGCTCAATAAAATCAATTTAAAAAAGAATCAGAAAACAGAAAAGGTACATTCCATATGAAAGGAAGATGAGTTAGGGAAGTTAATATGGGAAGCAAGAAAAGAGCAGAGAGTCACAGGCAGGGCGGACAGAGCCTGCTGGAGATGACAAGTGAATTTGCATAAGCCTCTCAGCAATGCCAGCAAAAAGGGAGCCTGGTCATCAACAGTCAGCACATCCACAGGATCGAAGCACACCGGGTACAGATTCTAGGAGAGTAAGAGCTGGTACTCGTCACAGGGCTCTGTGACATTGTCCTTGAGGGCATCACTGAGGTAGTAGTGCCCTTCCAGCAAGGTTGCTTCTAAGGGGACTGTGCCAAAGAACTGTGTTCTTGGCCAAGGGAGCAGCAGCATGGGCCTGGCTCCATGTCTTTGTCAAGGTTCTGGGAGGGCATGCCTGATGCCTGTTGTCAGCTTGGCTCTCGGATGGCATGATCCAGTGAGTCTCTGGGGACTTGTGGAAGCAGTTTGAGGGCAGATGGCATTGTATAGGTAAGGGACCTCAAGGAGACAGTGGGTATGTGAGACTCATTTTTTTTTTACATGCCAGGGCCAAGACAGGGGCCAGGGCTTCTGTGGCCCTTGTGGTTGGAGCTGTCAGGAGTTGGACTAGTGCCTGAGGAGGGAAGGAAACCTGATTGGGCAGCCTGCCTCCTGGTCTCAGCCCACATACTCTGGTCACCTCTCTAAAAGGGCACTCCCAGGCATTTTCTCATGAACTAGAAAACAACAACACATGCTCCGTGACCCATCAGGAAGCCACTGGAGAAACCTGAGCCGCCCCACGCTCACAGTCTCCTATTTTGGGGGTTTTGTCTGTTCTATTTTTGAGGCTGGTAAACTGGTTTCCTGTTTCTTGTAAAATGGGTGTTGTCACTGTCTGGGCCTGCCCTGGCTCTGGCCTGGCCTGAAATGAGGTGGACTCACTCACAGCTCTGCCTGGGGCCAGTTCTGTTTTGAACAAAGAACAGAGTAGAGCCAGGATCCACACAGTCTGGGAACCTGCTTGCTGCCACTCAGGGTGGAGCAGCGAGCATGGTGTGGGCTGTTATACTCACTCATTCTCATGGTGCGCTTGTCCCCTTGTCCTTCTCAGAAGACTAGCTGCATGCCACAAGAGGGGACATTTTATAATAGAGGGCCAGGTAAAGCAGGAGGCTGAGCCTTGGAGGAGAACCATCAGCTTCTGGAAGGATGTAAGGGGGTGCAGAGGACCCCACTGTTAATTGGTACTTTCTACCTAAGTGTCAATTTTTAAAATTTTACAGCTGTTTTTCTTAAATTGGCATTTTCATTCCCACTGAAATGGAAACTGAGGCTCAGAACCACGGATTCAATGTTGACCTCCACCACAGACCCCTCTCCATTCCTGCCCTCCACCTCCTCTTGCCTGAAGTTTCAGGAGACAGAAGAGCTTGGAGAAGGCTAGTCAGCAGCAGGGTCAGAAATGGAGTGAGCCTGAACTCTCTAGCTACTACTTTCCCAGGCTGCTGGGATGCTTCCTAAATAGGTAGGAGAGTGATGGCACTGTGTCAGGGCACAGAGTGATTCACAGGGAGGTGACCCAACCCTCCAACCATGGGCAGGGAGTGTTTAAGCTCACAGGTACTGTTTCTCCTAGAGTAGCTGGAGGGGGAAGTCTCAGAGGGGTCTCTAGGCCATGGTGGTCGACCTGTGCCTCTCCCCTCTCCTTACCTCTTCCCCTAGCCTCTCGCCCCTGCTATCTATTCTGACAGGCCCATTTCAGAGCCCATAAACCCTCTTCCTGGTCTTTTGGGATTAAAGCAATAAACACCCTTCTAGAAGAGCAGGTGTCTTTGATGGGCTGGCTCTCCATGCCCTCGGTAGCTTGGTGTGTTTTTCAGTCTGCTTTTGGGCTCCAAGCACAACATGGCATGGATAGCTGAGATCTTTTCTCGTTAAGTATTCCTCAGTGACAGATGCTCACACTATACAAGTGTCTTGCCAGTGTCTGTGCTGTCCCAAGGCTACAGCCATTCTCTGGAGGTATTCTTAGGACCTGGTAGCTCTTTTGAAATTGTCAGTTTTCTACTTAGAGCTATTGTGGGTCTGGACAGGAAGGACTAGGAAGAAAACCTGTCAGCATCACTCTGGAGACTGTGGAAGAGGAAGAAAGGAAACCTCAGAGGGGAGGAAGTGATGGTTCCCAAGGAACTACCTGCAGTAGGGAAGGGGGCTTTTGCTCCTTGTCTGTTCTCTCTCTCTCTCTCTCTCTCTCTCTCTCTCTCTCTCTCTCTCTCTCTCTCTCTCT
>NC_022016.1:63082076-63089875 GCF_000317375.1 Microtus ochrogaster | reverse complement strand
TGTGTGTGTGTGTGTGTGTGTGTTCATACCCACCTGGGCTCACATGCATGTACATATGTGCAGGCCTGCATATAGAAGCCAGAGGTTTTGCTGGTTGAACGTTTGGTGCTTTCTTCAATCACTCCCCACGTTATTTACTAAGGCGGGGTCTCTCTCCGAACCTGGGATTCATTTATTTGACAAGTCAGCTTGCCCCAGGGTCCCCCCCCCACCTCCAGAGCTCTGGATTACAGGCAGCTGCCACACCCTCCCAACTTTTTGCCCTGGTGTTTGGGATTTGAACTCTGGCCTCCATACTTGCCCAGTAAGTGCTCCATCCATACAGCCATCTCCCCGGCCCACACATACCTTCTTCGTCCCTCCTTCCCTCTCCTTCTAGCCTGTGTCATGTCCTCTCCTTACCCCCTCCTGCCAAGGTTCCTCCTTCCTTGGAGCTTCAGAATAGGAGCCCTGCACCTTCAGACTTCAGTCTCCCTTTCTCCTGAACCCAAGAAAATCTAAGCGACACTGCCGCTTTCCCAGCCCTCCTTCATTGTATTGTAAGTTCTTCAGGGCCGTCATTTAACCCCACCTGGTAATTATAACTCCGTGAGTGTGCAGATTGTGTTAATCATCGTCTCTTCTGCTCAGTCACGGTACAGAGATGGATAATGGAGAGAGGGAGAGGGAGGATCAGGAGCACAGGAGCTAATCTCTTCCTTGTTTCAGGGTAGGGGCTGCCTGGAACTTCATGGGAGAGGCAGAAAGGGCCCAGCCCAGCTGCCCTTTTACCTCCAGCAGCCAGCACCAGCCCTGCTCTGCAAACAGCTGCTGTGGAGATCAGGGGCAGTCAGGGGCAGGCTTCTGCACCTTAGCTTCTGACCCACGCGTTCAGAGTGCTTCCTTAGCCATTCTGCCACACTCGTCACCTCGCCATTGGAGCCCTCGTAGTCCTTGCACCCCCACCTCTCAGGGAGGGGACCCTGGCATGCCTCTGTAAGGTCTCTACAGCCAGACAGGTGTGGCCTTCCTGCTGTATTCTACATCTTATTTCCTCTTAGTAGCTTGCGCAGCACAACAGATGGCCTCAAACTCTGTAGGTTGAAGCTGTGACATTTATGGCCCCGAATTCTGGTTGCTGACTCTGCTGGTCCAGGCTGGACTTGCCCACAGCTGCATTCAGCTGGGCTGGCAGGGAAGAAAGTCCCATCCACCCGCTTCCGGTCCGGGTGCTGACTCTGAGCTAAAGCACCTGGTGACCCCCACACGGACTCTCGCCAGCAGTCCATCTCAGATTATCCACAGTGTGCTGAGCTCGGGATCCCAGGATAGTGAAGCTTCTGGGGCTCTCAGAGCAGGGTCACACCCGGCACAGCAAGGCTTCCATCGCATTCTCTGAGCTAAAGTTAAACTCAAGACCAGTTGGGGTCCAAGAAAGAAGAAGCAGATCCATGTATGGATGAAAGGAGTCCTGATGACTCCTGGAACTACTTAGTCATCCACCCCAACCTTCCTTTGCTTTCAGAGATCAAATGCACCTCCTGGAAGCCACTGCACAAGGCTGATGAAGACGCCTTTTGAACACAATGGATCAGGAATGCAGGCACAGAAGATGTGACCTGCCAGTCCCTGAGTTCAGGAGAGACTGTTGCAGAGCACAGCTGCCACTAGTTGCTGGAAGGAATGAGGGCACTTGCCTTCAGGATGGACACAGGCAGCCCTTCCCTTTGCAGCGTGCTGTGTCCAATCTTCCTCAGGCGCCATGCAACTCACACTGGAAGTTTCTGTTGAGGACTTCTGGGCATGAATCCCGTGAAGGCAGACCCACAGGGTCTTGCCATCTTCAACATGCATCTCTTAGACTGATACCTTTCTTAACTTTTTTTTTTTTCTGAGTGATGAAGTTGGTGTTTTTGGCTGTTCACCTGTCCTGCAAGTAATAGAAACTTTTAAAAACTTGAAAAATAGAAGAAATATATGTACAGAAAATGGAAACGTGTCATGGAACTGGTGGGAGGCTGAAGAATTAAGACAGGAGAGGGAAAAGATTGAGATAAAGAACTCACAGGCAAGAAACACATATTAATAATCCAGGAAAAAAAAAGAGGCTAGCAAGGCATGGGCTACATCCTATGGGACATGGAACCTAGCAAGGCATGGACCACATGCTGCAGGACACTGAACCTGATGTGGCTAGTCAGCCTGAGGCAGCTGACCTCAGAGGATCTAGGGACAAGCACTTCAGATAGAACAGCATATGCAAGTCCTCTGAGGCTCACAAGCAGACAGCTTGTTGAAGGACATGCAGACAGCTGCAGAGCATCAGGAGAAAGAAAGGAGAGATGCAAATAATAAATGACGATGTGGAAAATGGAGGTGGACCTCAGACAATGGAGGCTTTCCCAGACTGCTAGGAAGTTCGGTCGAGCCTGTAGGCCTGAGCTTTCCAGGTTTGGTCTGAGGAAGATAGGTATAGTAGATATCTCCTGACTCAAAGAGTCTATAGCCAAGTAAACATGGGAAACGCACATGCTGTCAGGATTCCATCAGATGGACAGGATATGAGAGACTCTGAGGCGTTCTGTGGAAACAAGGGCGGAGAGCATCTGGAAGGCTGCCGGATCCCAGGGAGAGAGACTTAGTGTGCTCTGTGTCTTGTGACAGTCAGGGAAGGATTTCTCCATGCAGACATAAGAGTTGATGCCTCCAGGCCACCAGAATGAAACGCTTAGGCAGAAGAAGGGGCTTTTCTGGAAATGAATGAGAAAGGGAAGCAACTTATGTGGACAGTGAGGTCCTTAACAACAATGCCGACTCTATGAACTAACTTGATCTTGGTTGTCAACTTATGGGATCTACAGTCAACTAAGAAGCACAGCCCTATGTGCATTTATGAAGGCACTTCCAGCAGAGCCATCCCTAGGTGGGTAGCACCTTCCGGCAGCAGTTTAGCTATGAGGCAGTCTGGGGACAGAGTCACTATTTTCCCCTGTCCACTTTTACTCTCTGCCGGTGAGTGCATCCATCCTGCTGCTGCCCCACCATCCTTTGCTGATACAGGAATGCAGCTTCTTGAGCCTTGTAGTGTGAACTGACCATCATTGGTTCTCCAGGGATCCTGCAGGCATTCAGCACTAGATTGAGACAGTTAGGGCTTTCAGCCTTGTGGACCGAGCAGCTCCTGGGTTCTCAGCCTCTCTGGTACAGATAGCCATTGTTGGACTCCCCAGGTTGTATTGTGCAAGCCTATCTAATGCATTCTCTCTTCAAGACCTATTCATTCTATGGGTTCTGTTTTCCTACAGAACTCTAATACACACTTGCATATTTCTAGATTTGTTTTGATTATAAGCCCTTTGTTCTATTAGGCTTTTGCAAAAATGCCAGATTTTCCCAGAGGAATGCCTTTGGCTGCTGTGACTGGATATTTCTGCACTCTGGGTTCTAGAACTGCAAATACCTCCCTCCATGAAGTTCTCTTTAATTAAAAACTTAATTAATTAATTATCAATTCGTTTTTCTGAGACAGAGTTTTATGTAGCCCATGCTGGTCTGAAAACTATCCCTTTGCCAATGAGAATGACCTTGAACTTCTGATCCTCCTTCCTCCATCTCCCAGTTGCTGGGATCACAGATGTACCTCACCATGCCTGTTTGTTTGTTTTGTAATTGTTGCTTATTATATGTGTGTGAGTGTTTGCCTGCACGGGTCTGTATGCCATGTGCATGTATTATCTGTAAAGACCAGAAGAGGGTGTCATATTCCCTAGAACTGGCATTATATAAATGGCTGTGAGCTACCATGTGAATGTTGAGAACTGTACCTCTGTCCTCTGCAGGAGCAGCAACTGCTGTTAACTGCTAAGTCATCTCTCCAGCTGCCTGATAACCTGAGCCTGATTCCCAGACCCACGTGATGGAAAAGGAGAGCCCACTCATAATTCCTGCAAGTTGTCTTCTGACTTTCACATGTGCTACATGGCACATGCATTCACACACACACACACACACACACACACACACACACACACACACACACACGTGTGCGTGAATAAATAGCAGTAAAAAATGGAAGAAGTATATAGAAATTCATACAGATGTGGGTGAACATGCATATGCATCTCCCAGCAGTGTCTGCTGAGAGCACAGGAACGCTAGTCATCCAGAAAAAAATGAACAATCCCATTATGTGACTCTGAGGCTCCAAAAGCCATTTCCCAATCACAGGAAATAAAGCCCTTTGGAGGAATGACTGACTGCAGACCTGGTCAGAGAAAATACAGCATGATATCAAAACGTCTTGTGGTTCCAGAACATAAGAAATATTAAAAACAAAGTCAGCATAGAATGAGAAAACAGATGACAGGGTACCCAAAGGGCACAGGGACACACCAGAAACAGCTTGTTATCGCCAAAGCATGGCTGATTTGAGCACAAGGTAAATCATAAGATAGAATTATAATCCAAAGAGTCCATGATCATTTGTTGTTTATAAAGCAATATTACTTATGTCTTGTTCTGAAAATAAATAACCACGTCAGGGAGGCAGCACAGATCTTTGCAGAATTCTGGAGAATGCCTATTCTATTCCCCTTCCAGCAGATGGAGCCCAAATCTCCTCCTCTCAAAAGTTGTCTTCATTCAGTGGTTCACTTCTAAAGAATAGCGTGTGGAAAGGGGAAAGTGCTACCCTCATGGCTGATAACCCTGCAGCTCCCATCTCAGACATGGTCAAGGTCAACATCCTGAGTTCTAGGTCACATTAATAGCCTGTGCTCCTGGGAATGCCGGAAGAGAACGTGTCTTCATTTCTCAAGCATTCTTACTCCGAATCCGCTGTCACAATCCGATTATGAGAAGACATCAGAAGGATGTTTTCCAAGGTTCCCATGACCACAGGGACAGTAAAGAGACAGCTCAGTGCAGTATAAGATTCTGGCTTAGATATCAAAAGACTTTTGTAGGAAAATTACAAAGATCCTAATAAGGTCTGGAGTCAAATTAGAGTAAAATGGGCAGTGGGGCTGTGGGACTGCTCTGTGATTTCCCTACAATTCTAAAATTATTTTAAAAATTATAGAATATATAAACAGCCTTCCCCA
This sequence comes from Microtus ochrogaster, assembly GCF_000317375.1. NCBI lineage: Eukaryota > Metazoa > Chordata > Mammalia > Rodentia > Cricetidae > Microtus > Microtus ochrogaster. Next base: position 63,084,794 of record NC_022016.1, on the reverse strand, counting down.
GCAATGCTCAAAAGAAGTAAAAAAAAATAGTAAGCAAATATAAAAGCCTGGAAAGAATTTTCTTAAATGGCAAACTAATCTGGGTACGGTGGTTCATGCCTGTAGCCCCAGCAGTTGGGGGGCCCAGGAAAGAGGGGCTTTGCAAGTAAGCTATTTAAGTGAGTTCCAGTCCAGCCTGAGCTACATAGCGAGAACCTGCCATGGACAAACAACAAACAGAAATAGGAGTTAAAACAATGAGGTGCATGTTTATCTGACAAATCTGCAAGCTCTTTTTGTTGTTATTCTCATTCAATCGGAATATATAAGGTGGATATGGGCATCTGGGCACAGCACCAGTGTCTACAGGGCGCTTTGTCAAGATGCATCAAATAGTCGTACATTTCCATTCCTAAGTTCCTCTTTAGGAATTTATGCTGTAAAACAACCATGAACGTGAGTAAGGATCGCCTAGGAGGACCCTACTTTTTGTTCCGCGGTGGGAATGGAATACAGGTCCAAACACATGCCAGGCAAGTGCTCTTCCACTGAGCCACATCCAACCCTTAGAGGAACATGTGTTACAATGCTGTTTATCACATCAAAAGGCTAGAAACCACCCAGATATACAGGCATGTGGGAATAGGTTCTATAAATTACGGTAGTGCTGTACAGAAATATCCTATGGAGCCAATAAAAACAATGTCACCACTGACTGTGACAAATAAAAAGATATTCAGGACATAGCCTGAGAAGGGAAGGCACATACGGAGCGGTCTGAAATTAGGGAGAATATACAGGTGTATATGAAAATAGTGACAGGCACCAAATGTTTCTAAGAGCTCTCTTTGAGTAGTGGGATCACCAGTGGTTTTTATTTTCTTCTTGATGTTTTTCTAGACTTTCTGAATTTTCTATGCTGTTTTCCATTTAAAGAGCCTGAATTCTGGCTCCCTCAGGGAGAGTCATGATATCTGTTGCTAGTATTATTAATATGGTCCATATAGATTCTACCAGTTTGAGTCCTGCAGGATTCAAACCCAGTAAACTCAACTTTCTTGGGATTTGCTTAATCACAGGAGTTTATTTCCTCTGTCCCTACCTCTAACAAGGGATATATGAGGATTTTATCCAGGATGCCTGTACCTATTCAAATAGGAAAACACTTTCGGATCAGGTGTATCCCCGAGCAGGATTAGTTAAGGAATATATTCCTGAGTATGCTCAGTTCAAGGTCATCATGGGGTACATGTTTGAAAGGTTAAGATGGCAGACCAGAAGGTCCCAGGACACTCTCTACTTTCTCTAAAAATTTTAGTGCTTTACTGTGTGTGTGTGTGTGTGATATGTATGGTCTGAGCACATGTGTGTGGGGGTGCATATGAACAAGCAGAGGTCAATAGGCAGACATCAGGTTTCTTTACCTACAGCTTGCTACCTTAATTTCTTTAAAACCGAGTCCGTCACTGAATCAGAAGCTCACTGTTTCAGCTAGGCTGGCTGGCCAGCATACTCCTGCCATCCAACTTGTCTTGCCCCCAATACTGGGGTTACAGGCACATACAACTGTGCCTGATTTTTTACATGAGTGCTGGGGATTTGAACTTAGGACCTCATGATCTTACCCACTGAACCATTTTCAAAGTCCCATATAATTTGACTTTCTTTAGTTAAGTCCTGGCCCCAAGCCACAGGAGGAGGCATTTGTGGGTTCATGTATGCCCTTTGGTTCTTGCCCCCTCTTTGCTGCTCTGTATGATCCAATCTTCCACACTTTCCATTGTCAACCAGGAGAGATTACTGTCAGGTCCCCAGACTTTCTCTGACATGCCTGACTAGCTCCCCTTTCAAGACAAAGACCCTGAACTTCGGATACCTACTTAGGTTGGAGATTATCTTTCCGCCTCCAGATACAAGAACCAGTCTCAGATTTGTGACCGACTGTGCTTTTCTAGTCCACAAGGTCCGCTACCCTCTGCTATCAAGCCTTGGTTAGCTGACAAAAGTCTGGCACCATCTATCAACCCAGGGAAACTTGGGAACAAAATGCTCGGGGCAACTGCCAAGTCCACCTAGAAACAGTGGTGCAGTAGGATAGTGAGGCCCCGGGAGGACAGTCCTGGCACCAGCAGTGAAAGGGGTTGTCTCCGGACCTTTCCTCAGTGTCTCTCCTGTTGGTAGTAGAGTTGCAAGAGTCCATGAGTCCTCAAAGAGAATACCCCAGCCAGGTCACCAGTCTCTAGCTGGATGCAGGGAGTTTTCATTTTGATAAGTGCAAAGCCAAAACAAGCTCAGGCAAGAAATAAGAGAAGAATTTATTGTGTATGTCAGGGAAGGAGAGCTCAAGAGTCATTTCCAATGCACTCCCTCCTCATTGCTCTGTTCCCACAACTGTTTCTAGAATATAACAGATATTCAATATATGTGTTATGGCAGGCAGGCTAGCTGCACATGGGTGGGTGGATGGCTGGATGGATGGCTGGATGGATGGACGGACGGACGGACGAATGGATGGATGGATGGATGGATGGATGATGGATGGATGGAAGGCGGGAGGGTAGATGGGTACATGGGTGGCTGGGTACATGGTGGATAGGTGATGGATGGATGGATGGATGGATGGATAGATGGAAGGCGGGAGGGTAGATGGGTATATGGGTGACTGGGTACATGGTGGATAGGTGATGGATGGATGGATGGATGGATGGATGGATGGATGGAAGGCAGGAGGGTAGATGG
>NC_022016.1:63074230-63081883 GCF_000317375.1 Microtus ochrogaster | reverse complement strand
GATGGATGGATGGATAAGTCTGACATGATGAGAAAAACATGGCCTGTGGCAGTGCAGTGTCCTCCTCCCTACTCGAACAGCCTTCCCTACAGTTTAGCTCTCTGTTCCCCTATCCCCTCTGCGTGTGTGTGTGTGTGTGTGTGTGTGTGTGCATGTGTGTGTGTGTGTTGTGTGTGTGTGTGCATGAGAGAGAGACTCACAGGAACTTTCATAGCACATGTGTGGGACACTGAGACCCAAGAAATGGGGAAAAGAATGTTGTGAACCAGATTGAAAGAAGGACCTTTGAAACACTCCCAGCACCAGGATTGATGAGCTGGTATCCTTACCATTCTTTCTGTAGACAGGAAGCCTTCCTGAAGAGGCAACAAAAGCCCAGAAAGGCAGCCAAAGTGTCAGGGGCAAGTGGCTTTCCCAGAACTACTTGGCAGGGGCACTCCAGGAAGCCCTACTAGGTAGCAGGATTCAAGCTCCCACAGCCTGAGGACTCTGTGGAGGAATGTGTTTTGCAGTATCCTTTGCATCATGATACGTGGGGTGAGAGTCTCCCAGGGCAGACAGCTCCCTCATGGGACAGCTATGTTACAAGGGAAGTTCTTCCTTAGGTTGCACTGGGGGCCTCTTATTGTGGCCTGAATCTGAAATGTTCTCCACAGGTTCATATTTTGAGTCCCCAGCAGGTGGCAGTGTTTGAAAGTTTGTAGAACCCTCGAGTTGTGGTTCCTTGCTAGCTGAGCAGAATAATAAGGAATGGGTTTCTGAAGGTTATACCTATCTCTGGTTGTGGTCTACTTGTCTGCTTCCTGGGCAACCAAACTGTGAACAGCTCCATGCCAACCAGTATCTACCATGGATGAGCCCCATAAGATCCTGGCATGAGATAGTGAGATCCTCTGAAACCCTCTCCTACACTGCTTCTGTCAAGCATTTTATGCCAGTGCCATGAAGAATTGCTGACATGCAGGTCATTCTGCCCTATAGTGACCATCCACACCTGAAGAAGCAGAATCCACGTGCCACACACACCTTCTCCTCTCCCTTCTATCCACATTCCATTTCCCAAAGGGTCCTGCAGGGATCTGGGAAGGCGACACATCCAGAGCCAGCTATGTAACTGACATTGCCTTGTATTCCTGGTACTTGTTCCTCTTCGATTTTCTGTCTGTATATCTTCAGTGTCCACCATTAAGCTTGACATGAGTAGGGTTGAATCTCCTTAGAGAGTGTCTTTGCTCTAAGTCAAGGTTATTGCTAAAGAGGCATCCCCTCCCAGGATACCAGCAAGGCCACTGCATCTTCTCTGCCTGTGGGGCCTCTCAGAGCAGCTGTCTTCATTTTCTTGGCAGTTCGTGGCTGCTGGGAGAACAGGTGTCAGGAGTGTGGCAGCTGGGTGTTTATCCCTGCACTTCGGGAGCCTCTTACCTCTGGCTGTGAGTGTCAGCCAAGTGTGGCAAGGGAAGGAGATCTGAGAAGGATAGATGGTGACAGGCAGGCCTCAGCTGGCAGAACTCAGAGTCCTAGAGAGAAGGGCAGGAAGGAAGGTGATTTATACATTTGTTCACACCCTGAGACCTCTCCTGGGGCTTCTGAGAGAGGCCGCTTTGACCAGCAGCAGATACAACCTTGCCTCTGGGCTAGCCTCCCAGGCCCAGGAAGATGCAGCCCTGTGTCAGAAACTATTCCTTGAATGGAGACAGTTATGCTAATGTTGTCTGGTCCTGGGCCAGAAAGAAGAGTGATAAATGCCTGCCTCAAGCAGCCTGGGAGACTAGAGGTGGTGGCAGTAGGGGAATTCTGCTTAGTGGAAGTCAGGGATTGTGTCTGCAAAGGCTTCCTGGAGGAGGTGTCCTCAGGTTGGATCTCAAAATCTTAGTGGCTATGTGCCTGTGGTCCAAAGAGGGCCCCCAAACAAATGAAATAACAGTGGATAAGGCAAATAATGGTGTCTTTTCTCTTCTCCTGCAAGAACCAAAGGGAGCTGGCCCAGACTTGGCATATGGCAGCTCCACAATGGCCAGCATATCCCAGGCATCTTCTCTCTTCTGGCCCCTCCATCCATAGAACATGGTTCCATTACATTCTCAGGTGGCCACAAGAGCACTGGCCATCACATCCCCCTTCCACGAAGGAAGCAGGGGAAAGTGGAAGCGACTTGCTGCCACCTGTTCCTGCTTGGTGGTTCTAGGCAATGCTTTGCCCTTTCATCGCATGGCCCAAACTAAGTAATGGAAGAAAACGGACTGAGTGAGCAAGGTGCTGTCTCAGCCAGGTGCTAATGAGCCAGAGGGATTTTCCCAGGAAAGAACAGAGAATTCTAGGGAGGAGAAGCGGCAGGTGTGCTGGTGTAAGGCTCGTGGGTGTAGACTATATATGTGGGAATGCGTGTGTGGGGGTGTGTAAAAACACGCGTCTCCGTGAGAGAAGGAGAACAGAGCCAGATTTCAAAGGATCGTGGCCACAATGTTTGGAGTCTGACTTTGTTCTTTCTATAGGGAAGAGTGAGTCACACAGACACTGTCAGGGGAACATTGATCAGATCTGAGGTTTCAGCTCAGTCAGAACAGTGGTATTCAAGCCACAGGGTGGTGAGGAGTCAGAACGAGGACTCTGCGCGAACAAGGGAACAAGGGGAACATGAGGCCGAGGGGGACCAGGCAGGGGGAGAAGCTGTACATTCAACCTGCAGACTTGTAGGGATGAGAAATGGGGTCACTGGGGGCTTGAGAGTGAGGATGTGACACATGGGTTTCACAATGAAAGGGTTTCTGTGTGGGTTCTCCCAAGCTCAGGTGGGGGCTGCTTTCCTCTTGTTCTTAAGGGAAGGAAGGAAGGAAGGTACCACATCCCTCCTACTCACTTCCATGCACTTGATTCAGTACCCCCCCTTTAAAAGATTTGTTTATTTTTATGTATATGGGTGTTTTGCTTGCATGCCCATCTATGCCTGTGGAGGCCAGAAGAGGGCATCAGATCCCTGGGAACTGGAGCTACAGATGGTTGTGAGCTACTTTGTAGGTGCTGGGAATTGAACCCAGGTCCTTTGGAAGAGCAGTGCTCTTAACCACTGAGCCGTGTCTCCAACCCAGATTCTTTTTACCTCTTGTCTCAATTTCTGTTTTCAATGTGGACTTGAAAACAGAAGCACAGAGAGGTCAAACAGTGCATCTAAGGCCGGACAACTAGGGGTTGGCAAGAGGTGAAGGCAGCTTCCACCAGCTGGAGTCAGATGATGAGGCCATCTGACACGTGGCAGTCTTTACCCCATGGGGTGGTTAGGGTGTTGTGCATGCCCTGTTTGCTGATAAGCAAAGTGTTTCTGAGCCGCATTTATCTATATATATAAGTGGATATTTCCTGTCCTGTCTGTTCCCAAATAATCAGCAGCAGCTTCCCAAATAACTGACTTGGAGACCTAATATAAATTTTAAATGCTTGGCCGATAGCTCAGGTTTGTTACTAGCTAACTCTTGCCTTTTCTCAGTATGGCTTGCCCATCTTGCTCTCTCTGCATCTGCTAGCAACTCTCTCACTTTGCCCTTCTTCATCCCAGTAACCTCTGTTTGCCTGTCCCGCCTATCTTTATCCTGCCTTGCTATAGGCCAATCAGCTTCTTTATTAACCAATGAGAGTCATACATATTCACAGTCTACAGAAGGGTTATTCCACAGCACCTGGAGTTGTCAAACTGCTCCAGCGATGCCCTGAGTGACTTGGAATTTGGAATGCCTGGAAGGACATATGGTGTGGGCTGCATCTGGTCCCAGCTGAGCTGGTGACTGCATTGTGACACTGGAAAATCCGAGCTTCTTTTCTCTCCAGAGTTCCTCCCCCATGAACCTGAGGCTTCAGACTCAATCTTCCCCCAAAAGCTCGTGTGTTCTACCTACCTCACAACTCATGCTCCATGGACCTGCTGCCTAGTCCAGTATTTACACAAATTCTTCTTTAAATATGTTTGAATTTTATTTATTTATTTTTATGTGTATGAGCGTTTTACCTGTGCGCATGTCTGTGCACCATGTGCTTGTCTGGTATTTGCAGAGGCCAGAAGAGGGCATCAGACCACCTAAAACTGGCATTAAAGATGTCTGTAAGACACCACGTGGGTACTGGAAACTAAACTCAGGTCCCCTGCAAGACTTGCGAGTGCTCATAACTGCTAAGTCACCTCTTTAACCCCTGTGTTGACGTTTTAAAGGTTAGCCTTGACTTCAGCTATAAGGTCTGTGATGTCATGGATTTTCCTCTACGTTACTTTAAAATGAATCCAGTGGATTAATAAAATGTTGGAATTTCCTTTCCTAACAACATGGGCAACAAATGCACCCACAAGATCATTTCATGCTCCTAGTGTTTTTAGGAGGCAAGTACTTTATTTCCCCCATTTTATAGGGGCAGAAACTAAGGCACGGTGAGCTTAAGCAAGGTCACACAGCTAGACACACCTAAAATAGCTGAGCTCTGCCCGAGCGACCAGAATTCTTGACTAATCCCACTGGTACAGGGGTGGCTCCATATGACTGCAGTGGGAACCAACCAGGAAGGCCATGGTGCCCCCACCCCACACAAGGCAATGGTCTCTGGGAGTAGGAGAGGGGAGTGTGAGGGTCATGCTGACTCACTGGATGTCTGGATGGACAGGCAACTGGGATGTAGGGAGCCCTGAGGTTTTTTCTCAGTGTTTCCATAACTGAGAAGTGTCAGGGAAGGATGCAGGCTTACCCAGGCTGTGGGACCATTTAGCGGGGGTCTTTTGGGCATCCCTGTATGCTGAGAAGCAGGAAAAGTGGGCTGCCTTTGCCCTACTACCACCAGCAAGTTCACAAACACTGCCCCACCATGCCCAGGTGACCAGAGGGCGGGTCAACAAGATGCTTTTGGTACTTGCTACCAAGCCTTAGCTCAATCCCCAGGACCCACATAGTGGCAAGAGAGAACCTGCCCCTGAGAGTTGTCCTCTGGCCTCCACATAGGGTCTATGGCATGTGTGCCCCCCCGCATATACAGATAAGTAAATGAATAAACAAATCAATAAATGTAATAGAGTTGTCAGAATTTGTTTTGTCCACACCTCTCATTGGACGTTTATGTTGTTTTCAGTGTCTTGCTAGTACAGAAACTGCCATGATGAACACTTGTATGTCTGTGTTGGAGTCAGGGGTCTATTAATTTGTCCTAACTTACAGAGGTGGCTTTCTTGCTCAAAGCATGTGAAATTCTGAGGTGATGGCTGCATCAGTCCTCTTGGCCTCAGTGGGCTTGGGGCTTATGGGATCGATCACATGACTGGCCGAGAGAACCAGTGCAGTCTGCATAGCTGCAAAGACTTGACCAAACTAAGGCAGGAAAATAATGAAGACAAGACAAACATGCACAGACACATGGATCGTATGGACTGAGCTCTCTGATGGAGAGAATACATGACGCTCAGTACAGTTGAACAGGAAGCTGGAGTTATTACAGATAGCCTAACAAGGAGGTGGGTTTATAACATACAAATAAACAGAGAAGCAGGGCTATTTCATGCTGCAGAACAAGACGGCAGGTTTAGCGAATCCCAGTAGGAGCCATCATCTCTGGAGGGAACAGCCTGCAGGTGGTAAATATCCAGGGGGAGAAAGCTATGGTTGACTTCTTTGCATGCTATCAACCTCGGAACAGGAGGGAAGGCTCTTCCACCTCGTGGGGCTGAGGGATTGTGGTCCTTGACATGCCCACATCCATATTAAACAATACACATTCGCTCGGGACTTCACTCGCCCCCTCCACACCAGAAGGAGTATGGAAGCAGGTCTGCTTCAGGTACCGGGAGCTGGGGTGTGAGAAGGAAGAGTGGGTCTGGCTGTGAGAGCCTGGCCAGCCAATGAGGAGTCAGAGGACATGCGAAGTGGTTATGGAGCTCTGTGGCCTTCTTGGAGGATCTCTGTCCACAAATCACTGTAGTGTTTAAAACTTTAGGGAACTTGATTTGTCATTCTTTCATGTGTATCTCTCCACTGAGACAGGTGGTCGGTGCAGTTTTATTTAGACTGCAGAGTTTTGATGGAGTTTATTCAATTTTCTACCCCCCCCCAAATGTTAGCATGTGCCCTCTCGGGCCTGAGGAGATGGTTCAGTGGATCAAGGGTTTGTTGAGCAAGCATGAGGACCTGAGTTCAGATCCCCAGTTCTGAAGTAAATGCCAGGTATGTCAGTCCTTTCTCCATCTGAGGACAGGCAGATCAAGGAATTGCCGGCCAGTCCACCTGCCTAGCCAAATGGCAGGCTCTAGATCAGCGAGAGACATAAACAGATAAGATGGAGGGCGATTGAGGAAGACACTGGACACTGACCTCTGGCCTCTGCACTTGAATTTCAGGTTTAGGCATGTGTATATTCTCTCTTTCTCTCTCCCTCCTCCCACACAATATATGCAAATAAACTTGCCCTCTCTTTAGGAACATGTCCTGTGCTGGAGCTCATGAATACAAAAGAGCATTTTTTGCACACACTGGGCTGTGGCAGTGTGGGAGAGACAGTAAAATGTGAGCAGCTCCAGGCTTTGCACTTGTCTGTCAAGTGCCCCAGCAAAAGGTGGGAATCCACTGGTATATACTGGCATGTTCTGTCCTTGATTCTTATGGCTTGGGGAGGTTTTGCTGCACCTTGACAGATACCCAGGGTGTATGTGTGAGCTGCCCACCATCCTGGACGTCAGTACTCTGGGTTAGGAGGAGTTGTTTTCTCTGCATGGTGCCAGCTCCCTACCCTTGGGCTGCCCAGTGGAAATCTAACCTGAGTCACTACATGTATACTTTAAATGTTCTGGTAGTCACACTAAAAAGAGTAAGAGAGACCATTCGAACCTTATTTTAATACTTCATTATCTTTAACACAGTGTACTTACAATGTGTGCATTTCTGTAAGTTATTGGTATGAAAACTTACCCAAGCTTACAATCTGCATTTCCCTACTGTATACTTAAGAGCCAGTGTGTGTTTGATTTCAGAAGGATATGTGGCTACCTACACTTTCATAGCCATGGGTGGCTGGTGGCCATTAGCAGAGGAAGCATGCCTTCAGCTTCCCCAAGGACATTGTTCTCCTGGCAGCAGAGCTGCCTCCCAGGGTTCTGGTTGCCCAGAGCAACAAGGCCTGAATGGGTCATGTGCTGTGCCCCTAGCTGACCCAGAAGCCCCATCTTCCTCTGCCGATTCCTAGCAGCACAAGGCAACTGTTTACTTTAAAGCCCCTGAAACCCCAAGGAGTCTGATTATAAATCTACTCCAAGGATGGGCCATGGTGATAGCAACCCATGCATCCTTTGGAAGGCATTATTTTTATGACCTTGGGCATACCCACTTGCCCTGGCAGACCACAGAATCACCAATTTTGGGATTCATCTTTCTTCCCAAGAGAACTTTGTCCTCAGTGGGCTCTGGGCAAGTTTTTGGCCCCTTCATTCTAAAAAAAGGGGGGGGGAACCCCTATTTATGGCATGGCCAGCAAGAAACCTACTGTGCTGATAACCCAGGGGTCACCCAGTGGTTGGAGTTCTCCCATGCTGGATGACTCAGGACAATTTCTCACATCCTAGGGCTCTGGAAGATTGGAAGAAAAATGATGGTGTGTGTGTGTGTGTGTGTGTGTGTGTGTGTGTGTGTGTGTGTGTGT
>NC_022016.1:63066643-63074130 GCF_000317375.1 Microtus ochrogaster | reverse complement strand
TTGTGTATACGCACATACGTGCATGCACGCAATGTGCATGTGCATATGTGTGTGTATGTGTGAGTGTATGGTGTGTGTATGTGTGGTGTATATGGTGTGGTGTGGTGTGTGTGTGTGTGTGTGTGTGTGTGTGTGTGTGTGTGTGTGTGTGGTGACTGGTGTGTCCTGAAAAGGCCCTGAGACTGCCCCTGCCTTCATCACTCCACAGCCCTCCTGCCAGCATGGCCTGCCTTTCTCCCTCCCACTCTTTTGTTAAGTGGTGCAGGGAGATGTTATTTATTGTACCTTTCTGACAAATAAAAGCCATTGCTCTGATTTACAACCCCGCCACCCCCTCTCTGAGTCAGTGTGTGATTCATCTCCTTAACGTGATACTTCCGAAGCGTGTGGCTCACTCTCAGGATGAGTGGAGTGGGCCTTTTCTGCCAGCCTGCTCCTCAGGCCTCACACTGCTCTTCCTGATGTGTGCCTACACCCAGCCAGGATCTAGCCACTGCAACCTCTGCCACAGGACTTGACATTCTCCTCCCAGCGGTGGCTCTGTCCCATACTGGCCTCCCAAGAAAATTTGTCAGGGGCCTGGAGACCTCCTGGTTCAGAGTCGGCTGTAATCCCAAGATGCAGTTTGGTTTGGGAGGGTTAGACCTGAAAGCCCACCCTGAATGCTCTGCAGACCTGCCAGAGTGAGCGATGGGACAGCCCTGGGCCCACCCACCCTGGACCCACCCTCCAGGCTGTGGCTTCTGACCTGGCTTCACAATCGCTAAATCTCCTACCCTACTCCAAGCTCTAGAGCCAGCTTCTTCTCAACTTTTCATGCATTCATTCATGCAACAGTCTTAAACTCCCCTCTGAGATTGTGCTGTTTTAGATATGACAAAACACAGAAAACTGATCACATAAGCCATTTTACAGTAACGTGGTGACGTTAAGAACACTCACATGTGGGGCTAGAGGGATGATTCAGTGGGTAAGAGTGCTTGGTCTGCAAAGTATGAAGCTCTGAGTTCAAAGCCCCAGCATCCCAAAATTTGTGCATGGCAGTACATGTCTGCTAACATTCGGAGGCGGAGACACACAGATCCTGGAAGCTTGCTGGCCAGCCAGCACAGTTGAAACAGTAAGCTTCCAGTTAGAAAGAGGCCCTGTCCCAAGCAATAAGGCAGAGAGAGTAGATACCTGACATACTACTGCAGCTTCTGCATGTGTGCATAGGCACACCCACCCATATATTCACATGCATGTACCACATACAAATATATCACACACATACACACACACACAGTTACTCATATTCGCAGTACACATGTATATTTGCTCATACTCACATATACACACACAGAGATACATGATCTACACACGGTCACACACACTCACATTCACACATACATATAGTCACATTCACACACATGCTCACACATACACTCACACACTTACACACTTACATTCATACACCCATATACACATAGTCACATTAACATGTGTGAGTGTGCACACATACACACACACACACACACACACACACACACTCACTCAAACTTGCATGGTCATGCAGCTGTCACCACCATCTTTAGAATTTTTTATCTTTCCAAACTGTGAAACTCAACTAACCCAAGCCCTCCTCCCCTAACCCCTCGCAACCACAGTTCTGTGCACAGTTCTGTGCACCTGTGAATTGGATTCTCAGGTGCCTTGCACTTCCCTGCCTGATATCTATCAGAGCATGTCTTATCCAAGCTCTGATCTGACATGACTGTAAAGAGACCTCAAGGAAGAGCCTGATAAACCCAATGCTCAGGCCACTTCCTCTTTTTCCCAGAGCCTTCAAATATGGAATGAAATGCCCCACCTAATTCATAGCCCTTCTTACAGCCAGTCATCATGGGAGATGGGGGGGGGTATGAGGCACAGGGAAGCAAAAACTTGTCATTGAAATCCCCCAGTTTTGCTATCCCAGCTCTCCATTCCCACATGTGTGGCCGAAGACAGCTGCACCATTTTTTTTTCTCCCACGCTTATCCTGGTGACTTCTAGGAGGAGCATCTACATTCTTGTCTCAGAAGTCAGCCCCCTGCTGCCATCCCTACCTGGCCTCCCAGGGGTCCTCCCTACTCAATACAAGCCCCAGCTGCTTGTCCGTGGGGCTGACATGGCTACACTGATCTGGGCCACTCAGACTCTGGGGCCCCAGGGAGAAATCAGGTCAGCCTCTAGGGCAGGTGTGTCTCCCATCTCTCCTTGCCTGCTTCTCCTCTCTGCAGTCTGAGTGCTGTGTGGGTTTGGAAATCCTCCCAGGGCTTCCACAGGAGCCTGCTTCAGGGGTATTAGGGACTGGTTCCAATCCTAATTTGGAGGCTAAGAGGTAGTTCTTGGCAAAGTCACATCAAGGCAGACACAGATGTCCCCAGAGAAAGATGGCATTCTCAGTTCAGCCTGGGCCCTGCCAGGTACTCCTGGCTCAGTCTTCCCCTGGCTCAGCTCTGATGTGTCCACATTCTGTTATGGGTCCCCAACTCTTCTCCTGGCGTGTTTAGGGACTCCCAGTGACCTGGCACTGTTTCTCAGCACCTGACTGGCCTTTTGCACTCCCTGGCAGAGGGATCTGGCTCAGGATCTACCTGAAGGCCATGCCACGGCCCAGGCTGCTGTCTCTCCCCATCCCCAGGGCCCTGCACAGCTCCAGGTAGTTGTCAACTCCATGGTCCTTTGGGGACTGCGAACCTCTGCTTCTGAATCTGTTTGTCTCTGTGTCTGGTTCTCAGGAACCTGATCAATGATCTAAGCCTTCTCCACACCCCCAGGGTCAGGTGCTCCGGCCCACACAGGGAGCTGGTTGTCCGAAGTGGCTCTGGGTCTCTCATGCTATTTCCTTTACTCTTTACTAAGACTGCTAAGGGGTGGCCTACTATGTGTGGGAAAGGAGACTGGGTCCCCTCCCCACGAGCACCCACAAGAGCTCAAAAGTACCTGTTCACTTTCTCCCCAGACAGCAAGCATTTGCCTCTTGCTATCTTTGCCTGGTGAGGATACCAGGGCTTCTTTCACCTGAATGCTGTTCTATGATCCTGGCTGAAATAATCCATCTACAATTGGTAGATATGACTCATTTAATGGCAACAGCCCATTGGCAGGCTTTGCTATGTCTCCAGTCGAAGAAATCGAGGCGTGAATAGCAGCAGTTTGGCTAGGCTTTCCCGAGCTGTCAGACTTCAAAGACAGCAATCCAACCACCAGAATGCTGCCATTTCCACTGACCTAGGAAAGCGTGGGGACATAGGAAGACATACCTGGGCTGCCAGCAGTGAGACAGGCTTCCTGAAGATGGATCAAGCAAAGGGATTCAGGTTCTGAACAGAAAGATCTACATGGGTGGGCACCATCTAAGGTCGGAGTCTGGCATGGTGGGGAGGAAGCATAGGGGTACAGATGTCGACAGGCTCAGCTGGTGGGGGCAGGGCACAAGTCCCTTGAACTTGGCAATCACAGGCCTGCCTCTGGCCACAGGCCCATGTGCTCCCTTGCCTTTTCTCCTGCCTGGCTTGTTCCCTGTGCTCAGACTCCCAAGCCACTGACCGCCATTTGTCTTTTACCTGGCATTTCACTAGAACAGAAGCTTCCTGGGGACAGAGATCTGGCCTGTTTTGTTTGAGACCATTCCTGGCTCCTGGTCCTGCTCAGTAAACATTCCTTAGAAGTTAGCAGTTGCAGCTGTGGCTGACCCCCCTCTCAGTGGGACTGGCAAGGAGGGCGGTGGCTGGAGACTAAGGGTCCCAGCTGCGCTGCTACCGTGGATTCACTGTCTTTCCAGGATCTGTAGGCGCCAGGTTGGGAAAGCTTACAGGACTGACTGATGGGTGCAGGAGAATGCTCACAGCACATAGGTGGCCTGCACCACACAGAGAAAATCAGATCCTCTTCTGCGGCAGGGCTCAATGGGGCTGCCTGGGGCTGCTTGGGAGATGACACAGTGTCTGTGGGGCAGTCACATTCTACCTCCTTGAACTTCAGAGCAGCAGAAGTAGCCCCTTGGCACTCATTACTGAACAGGGCAGGAGGGGAGGATGGCCAGTCTGGCTGTCAGTATGAGGGCAACTCTATTGGTTTCCCATCTCTGTGGCAAAATGCCTGGAGAAAATAGCTTACTAGGGCTCAAGGTTAGACTTCAGTCCACTGGTGCCTAGCTCTGTAACTTCTCGGTCTGTGGAAGGGCAGAAGTGTGATGGAGGAAGGGATAGCAGAAGAAAGATGCTGACTTCACAGTAGACAGGCAAAGCAAGAGGTGAGGGGTCCTGGAATAATAGGTGCTTCAAATGCACCTCCCCGTAGTGACCCACTTCCTCCAACCAGATCCCACCTCCTCTTAGACCACTCAGCTCTGAATTCAACAGTGGGTCAATCCACTGACAAGGCAAGCATCCTCATGATCCAGTCGTCTCTCAACAGCATTACCAGGTGGGGACCAAGAGGGCTAGGAGGGGTGGCTCCATATTCAAGCAGTACCAACAAAATCATCTGCCATTACAGACCTTTGGCTGTATCAGAAAGCGTGTTCCAGAGAACCAGCGTTTGACCGGCTGTGCATGGTGACCAGCTCATAGGAACTGTCCCAAGCCCCTGCTGAATGAGAGGGTTTGTTAAATATGTGATGTCGTGTGAGCCTCTGAGACCCTCCCCCAGCCTCAGTGGGTCTGTTTAGTGTGTAGTATGGCAGAATTCTTCACTAAAGCCTTTACTGCAGTGGTTCTCAACCTTCCTAACACTGTGACCCTTTAATACACTTCCTCATGTTGTGGTGATCCCCAGCCATAAGATAATTTTGTTGCTACTTCATGACTTCAATTTCACACTACTGTTATGAATTTTAATGTAAATATCTGATAGGCAACTCCCAAAGGGGTCCCAACCCACAGTTTGAGAACCACTGCTTTACTCCATCCCTGTGTTGCATCATCTCTATTCTCAGCAGGCAGAGCTGGACCAGGGCAAGAAGTCAGGAAGTGCTGCACAATGAAGGAGGGAGGTCCTAGAGAGGCATCAGCTCTTAGAAGTAAATGCTTTCCCATCTGATAGACATGACACCAAGGCTTGCTGAGGTCTGCTAAACGGACTTGCTTTTGTCCTTCCGCCTGGAGCCATTTCCTGGAGCATAGAGACTGTGTGTGTGTGTGTGTGTGGACTGTTCTCTCTTGTTTTAAATGGCTGAATCAGATTGGAGAAGGCTGGGCTCTCCTCTCCCTGAGGGTGGTAGGCAATGCAGAAGTTTCACACCAGGATCAGCATCTGGCTTCACTGGGTGATGGTTTAGGGGACTTGAAAAGGAGCCTGTGGCTCTATTGGCCCACCCGACACAGCCTGGAGCCAGAGCGAGCACTGGGCACACAGCGTGACTCTGGGGCTGACAAATGCCCAGTGTTCCCACAGACAGGCTGGGGAGATGGGGCTGCATGGCCAGAACAGCTGGGCGGAGGCTGGTGGCAGGAGGCAGTGTGAGTCCCCCTTTGTTCCCGAGGAGTCATGAGGACAATCAGAGGCATAGAGAAGCCCCTTTCCTCTCACTCTGGGTTGGAGCCCAGGACTAGGAGCTTCCTGCTCGGAGGCCAAGGAGAGCCACCGGGAGAGCCCCAGATTGGCCTCTGGCTGGCAGGCACCCAGAGCTCAGGGCTGCCCAGCCAGCTGGAGCCAGAGCCTCTTTGCTAATCCTCCTGCCACTCAGGTGGTGACGTGGAGGAAAGACCTGGGAGCCGTACCTGCTCATGGACTTTGTGGCACAGGATACTAATATTCTCCTTCGCCGTCCATCACAGAGGGGTGGTAGGAACTCAGAGAAAACCCAGGTCCCCTCTGCTACCCAGCAAGCACACAGTAGAGCCCTGTGAGAGAGAGGAGGCTGTGAGAGCCAGGAGACTGCTGAAGGAGTTTCCAGGAGGGTGGCGGAGTGAGGCCTGTTGCCACAGCTCCCTTCACAGGAGGTTTCCGAAAGGAACAAGTCAGAAATGGAAAGAAAACGCCTTCTCTCCAGAAGGCAGACAGCGAACCAGGCCTCACGATCCTAACCCTGAAGGCTGTCACCAAACCACAGAATTTGGGTAAAGTGAAGAGAGGAGGACAGAGTCCAACCCCTGAATGCATGCTGTTGCCGCCTGCTGCCTCCTCTCCAGCTGCTTAAGCAGGCCTCCTTTCATAGCCAGCCAACCATGCAGACCCACTTGCATTGCTAGGTCCTTCAGGGGCATCCTTGGAAGGGTTGGCTTTCAGAGGTCAATGTATGTACCCATGTCCATGCCTTTGCCAGATCTCGCTCAACTGCAGGCAAGGCGCTATGGAAATGCTGAGAAAGCATCCATACCCTCTGAATTCCCAGTCTCTTTTTCTTTTCATGGACATATGGCAGGAATTTAAGCTCTGGACCCCAACTATCAATGTCAAAAAAGTCTTCTTGCCTCAGGCAAACTGTGGCTTCACTAGATTTTCTTTTGTGTGACCACAGACAGGACCTGCTTATAGCCTCTTTCCTTTCCTTTCCTTCTGTCCCTGTGTGACTCGGGGCTCTGTTTGAACACCTGGGAGGCTCAGACTTTTGTTATTACTCTTCCAACCCCGAGGGGCCCAAACCTTTATGGATCTCTCATTTGCACTGGATCATCTGTGAGCTGCTTACCATTAGCATTGAACACACAGAGGCAGAGTTTGGGGCTTGGAACTGTGTCTACATGACTTCTGGTCAGTGTGTCTTCAGGGTAAGGTGCTGCCTTGGCTGCTGGTTGGATGTCAGCAGTTGTGTATCTTATCTTGCTCCATGGTAGATCTGAAAGACTATGGAGATTTCCATGTTGTAAGCTCAGGTATTCAAACCCCCTCCTTCCATCTTTTCTGAGTCCTGGGTGATCTGCAAGAGTGCTTCTGGGAACTAAAGACTTTCATCTAGATTCTGAAATCAGGAGCAACACAGTGTTCAGAGTCCATGGAGGGAGCCTGCTTTGACTTGATGTGACCTATAGCTATTTCTTCTCCCGCAACAGCAGCTCAGGGGAGAGACTTGACCCTGGGTACGTCATTTAATCATCCCACAAACTGAGCAGCTGATTTTATTGACAAGAAGTAATTTCTTTTCTATTTCTAAATAATCTTCCCAGGAGGGTCTTCCATAGTATATGTATCCCATGATTTACTGATTACAAAACTTTAAAAATATATAAAAGTATTTCTGGAAGACAGAAATATATACTAAGTAGTTGCTCACCCTGTGCCTTTATTGTTGTTACAAAATGTTTAGCTGTAAGTTATTAGGGCCTTTTAAAGTTTAAGTTCAACTAATTTTTTATTTTTCAGATTGCCAGTGTGTCAATATGTTTATGCTGTGGTGATAAACAGCTGTGTATATTAATGACTTAGAAAAACAAGCATTTAGTATCCATAGACTGTGTAAATTCTACCTGCCATTCTTCTATTTTTGTATTCCATTTATTTTTGGAAACCTAAAAAAAAAA
>NC_022016.1:63065759-63066343 GCF_000317375.1 Microtus ochrogaster | reverse complement strand
AACTTGTGGAAGTCACTCCTTGTCTTCCACTATGTGGGTCCAGGTAATTGAAGTCATGTCATCAGGCTTGGCAGTCACCTCAACTTGCTGAGCCATCTCAAGGGACCACCTGTCTTGCTTCTGTGTTCAGTCCTGCAGATGAGGATTGCAGGGCTGCCAAGCAGAAAGTATGAAACCTAGAATCACTGTGCGTGAGTTTAGGCTTAGATTCACTAGTGCCTTGTATGTCCCCCCTCCTCTAACCTGTGGAATGCAGGAATCAGCCCCTATCTTACAAATAAGGTATTTGAATATAGCACCCAGAATAGCATATGGCTCAGCAATGGGTGTTACTGATTCTGTACCTGAATCTGGTGTTACCATGGCCCGGGTTTGAATCCCAGCTCTGCTGCCTATTCTGTGAAACAGATTCGTGAACTCATGAATGTGAATGAATGATGTGCAGTGCTCAGGGCAGAGCCCGCGCAGAATGTCCAAGTCTTGCCCTCTGTCTCCTCTGCTCGCTGTAAGTCCTCACAGCTACATACCTCTGCCCTCCTGCCCCTCCCATTCCTGGTGTCCCTCACTAATCCAAAGTGACGACT
>NC_022016.1:63040239-63065144 GCF_000317375.1 Microtus ochrogaster | reverse complement strand
GCTAGCTGGCTTCCGTGGCCAGTCTGGTGGGGGTGGAGGGACCAAGCTTTCAGAGAAATTCCTGGAACAAAGGGGATATTCTTATTTTTGTATCTTTTGAGGATTGGGCTTTTCTCTACTGAGATCTGTGTGTTCACAGCAGGGGTTCCCAGCTCTGTCTCAAGTGAGAAACCCAGAAGGGCATGGCCTGATTTCTCTGGGTTGTAGATCTGATCCCTCATCATGACCAGTGTCTTAAAGTGGCAGGCTCATGATCTAGCCGACATCCTATCCTTCACTTTCCCATCACCCAGATTTCAGCCAGAACTAGATGTTTCTTTGAACCCACATGTGGATTTCCTGCCGCCTAGAGCTGGGCAGAGACAGAATGCACAGACCTCAATCTCTTTCCAGTGCTTTCTGCAAAGGCAATGCTCAGAGGAGTGACCACTGCGAACTGGGGCCACACGTGGCCTGCTTGAGATGACATCACTCACAGTCCCAGGCTGAAAGAAAGAGGCCTCTAATGGGAGTCTCCAAAAACCCCAAGCTGAGCCCCAAAGAAGGGGAGAAAGTTCACAAGCCTGGCTGAGGTGCGGTCAGCACTGAGGGCCTCAGATCCAAACCTCTGCCTCCTTACTTCTTACTGCCCTCCAAAAACCCAGAAATACCCAGAGGCAGCTTGCGGGAGGTGGATATTCAGGACAAGGGCAAGAAATGTTGACCACCTAAGCTGCTTCATCTTGGTCTGGGGCAGCATGACTCACTAATTTGATTAAATATTAACATTCTCAGCCAATTCTAACTGTATATAGGCTCATTAAGTTGTATAGACTTTGGGTCTGGTAAATCTTGGTGTGTGATACTCTTATTTATTTGAAAGTTTGTTATAATAAAATTTATTTTAAAAAGTTTGTCATTTCTTCTCTTAGAATTATTCCAGATCAACCTTATGAATTAGTTGAAACTGTTTTGGGGGTATCACAAATGAGAGGATTTTAAAATTAAATTGTTATTGTTGTTGTTATCTTGGCAAAAAAAATTACAGAGATCAACTTTTAAGAACATTATTTTAAAAGGCTTTTCTTTAAAAAAAAACTGTATTTTCCAAAAGCTGCCATAATAGGGCAGCTTTCTCAATGTTTTTGCCATTATTGCCCCTCCCTAAACCCACCTGATCCCCAGGAATTTATGTAGATGTTTATTTCTATGGAGTGATTATATATGTAATATATATATTATATATGTATCACAGGGCCTCACTAGATAGCCCAGGTTGGTCTCAAATTTGCAATCCTCCATCCTCAGCCTCATCTGGCTGCCCCATCCATAAAATTTTTATCTCCTAGAGGTATTGTGTATCTGCTTGTGTACTGAGGCCCTTTAGAGGGCCACCAACCACTAGACCATATGAGGACATCTTGATTAGTTCTCTTCTTCTGTCTTGCCCACTGTGGGTGGCACATTCCCGGGATCCTAGACTGTATAAGGGTGGACAGACTGACTTGAGCATAAGCCTGCATGCACTGATTCATTGCTCTGTGATAATGGATGTAATATAACCAGCTGCTTCAAGTTCTTGCCACTGTGGTGGACTGGTACAGTGATCTTGCCCTTTCACCCCAAAGTTACTTCTGTCCGGTGTTTTGTCACAGTAATAGGAAGTGGAACTCAGACAGTGGTCATCTTCATCACTTGATGGCAGTGCTGTCTGCCAGCTTCACCATGAAGTTACTACTTTCCCCTTTCTATATTCTGTTTATTAGAAGATGATCACACATCTGGTCCACACTTGGGAAAGACCCTACACTCTATCTTCTGAAGTAAGGGGTATCAATATTGTGTGGACATACATTACAAACCAGGATGGCAATGGACAGTGTTCTGGGAGAGATGCTGAGACTGTGTGGGCACCCCCCCCTCTCACACACACATGCACACACACACACACACACGCACACACACACACTTCTTACCATCATTTGTCAGTGAATCTCATTGTCTGGAATCCTTACTGTGGGCTTGTAATAGTGTTTTTATATTTTCCTCATTTATTATTTAGACCCAAGAAATACTTATCCCTTTCCCTCATTTATCCATTTATTTATTCAATAAGTTATTTATGTTAGTCTGGACTCAACAATTTTTATTTTATTCTTCCAAGTTAAAAACACAATAGTATTGCTATTTATTGTTGCTTAAGTTGTAGTTATTTATAATAGTATTGACTCAACCATTTTTATCTCATTCTTGAAGTTTAATTGCTGATGTTTTGTTACCTGAACTGTTCTAATTTTGGTCTTTGAAAGCTATTTCATGCTGCCTTTTGTATCCCTTCAAACCTTTCCTCCTTCCCTTTCTCCCTCCTTCCCTCTTTTTCTCTCTTCTTCATTTAGGGGTGGGGTTATTATCTTACTTTTTATGACTGTAAAATCCTCTCTATTCAACACATGTTTTCTGTGCCCAGTCCTAGAAAAATAAAAAGGCCCTTTCTGAAAATGTTTTCAAATGCTCTCACTCAAGAGTGACTGGCACAGTCATGGATCTGCCCTAGATCCCCTGCAAAGGGCAGAGCACACCAGCTCGTAGGACATGTTTAATAGTTACAGTGCAGCCGACTCTCTCATCACCTACTGTTTATCTCCTCGTGAACTCAAACAATCGCCTGGGCTCCTCACCCCGTTCAGGGTTGACTGGTTTTGTGGAAAGAGATTGCGTCAAGGGTGGATGAATTGGATATCAACCTTGCTGACACAGAAGTGGGGGACTGTAGTCCTCTTCTTCCCAGAAATCCAGCCAACAACACCCAATGCAGAAAGTGACCCAAAAGAGAAAGGAACAGGTCAAGCAGTATGCTGCCCTGGGATATTTGGAATGGGTACTCCTGTGACCATGAACCCCACAGAAATGCAGGCTAATATTCTATGAGTATTGAAACCAAGCCAGGGGACAGCCAGGCCCACGGGACATAAGATACAGAGACAAAGGGCCATTCACAAGATGACAGGGAGGGCTGTGGAATCCTGAATTGTCAGAGCTGACAGAAGCCATCCTTTCTTCTTTGCAGGTTAGGGACAGTCACCGAGTGTTACCCCATCTGGGAAGCCTCAGCTGCACACAGGCTGGCAAGCCCATAGCTTCCTGTGCATAACCCTTGAAGGAGTTCCTGCTACTGAGATCCTTTGTGGAGCATTTGCTAACCAGGAGACTAGAGCTGTGGAGGTTACAGGATGGGGGGGGATCTCCTTAGATTTGGGTCCCCTTTGACACTCAGCACAAAACCGCCCTCCTAGTGAAGACCTCATGGAACTAAGTATAAAACAAAAGGGTATCTAGGACCTGGAAGGAGGAACACAGTAGGAGATGGGACCAGGAAACCCAAGCATGCGCAGATAAAGGGCTGGGGAAGCAGTGGATACAGGACAGGAGAGGACTAGGAGCTTGAGCAGGAACCAGTGTGGCTCTTAAATTCTAACTCAGGCAGGGAAGGTCAGGTTTGGATCAAATAGGACAGAATCTGGGACCTCAGCCAGTTGCCAGGGCTTGGAGGAAGGTTGTTGGTACAGTATCTAGGAGGCAGGATTTAGGGAACCTCTTACATGGTGGGATTGTAGGGAAGCAGCTTGTCTCAGGAGGGAGACCAGCCATGGGAGGCTGGACAAGACTTCCAGGAGAATTCTGCTTCAGCATGGCCTTTGGCATAGGGGAGTCCTGTGTATGGAGGGTTCCTTGTGGCCTATGGTGTAAGGAGATATGGTGTGTGGAGTTTCCTGGAGTTCATCACACAGACAGGAAAACCAAAGCAGAACTCTGTGCCCTGGACGGAGCCAGCACAACAGAGAGGAAACGAGAGTGCCAATGTGTAGACGCTGTGCCTGTCCCCAGGGACACTGGAGGAAGCTCCGCCTACACTATTTACTAGCTCCCAGTGGTTATAAAAGCAGCCTTACCGTCAGGGTCTGTATTTCCTCATCTGTGTAACAGACAGGAAAACAATGTCGCCTGCCCCGTGGGGTGGCAGGGGTAATAAGAAAGTACATGACCTCAACACACACACACACACATGCACACACACACACACACAGCAAGCACTGCATAAGTGCACATCTTACCCTTTTAATGACACAGCTTCTCACCAGATTGCTATTGACCCCCTTGGCTGGATAACTCTTTGATGGGAGGGACTTGTGTATTGTTGGACACTGTATTGTAATGTATTGTTGGGCACTGAGTAGGAGCATTGCAGCATCCTGGCCTCTACCCACTAGATGCCAGTAGCACCCCCTAATTATACAAACCAAAAATATCTCTTGGCATTGCCAGGTGTTCTGTAGGGTGTGAGAAGCAAAACTGCCACAGCTGAGAATGCCTGTAGCTCCTCGTCCCTCCTTGTGCTGGTCAATACATGAGCCTTCTGTGGGGGAATGTGGCAGCAAGGAGGGGCTAGCCTGCCGTGACCAGTATCTCTCAGGCTCTGAGTTCACCTGAACCTGATTAGAATCCCATCAGAAAAGGTCAACACTGAACTCTGGACAGGAGCAGCTAAACCCAGCCAGAGCTTAGGGATACAGCCAGCTGGGGTATTGTCAGCCAGTGGCAGGTCTGGCTCAGAGAAACCTTCGGGGAGAGAAGAGCAAGTGCCCCAGAAAAGAGTACTTCCAAGTGCCCATGTACCACATCGTGGGACATTTGGACATCTGGACCCAGCAGGCATGGTGGAGAAAGGGAGATGGGTTGGAGAAGCAGAGGATTGGCACTGTGCAGCAGCACCCACTGTATGCCAGGAAGAGCACAGCACACTTCTCCCTGACTTTCCAAACAGGATCCTGACACTAATTAACTTGCTTAATCACAACCAATGTTAGTGAATGTGTGTCTCACAAAAGACAGTTTTCGAGGTGCTGAGAAGACACGGGGAACAGACGCATAGCACCCCCTGGCCTTTACCGCGCTTCCTCGCTAGAGGGACAAGGCAGTGAAGCCGTCTTGGAAGAGAGTGAGGGTGGAAGTGAGGCAGTCACATGTGGTGGGAAAGCAGGGAAAGTGACTCCATGGAGAAGGAAGGTTGAAGGCCTGGTTTCTGCTTGCTGCATGCGGTAAGCTCACTGGTAGAACACTGCAGACCCAAACATGAACCAAGCCAATGCTAACGTCCCAGGGAAGGAAGTCGATCCAGCTCCAAGGCTCTTAGAGCTGCCCAGAGCCGCTTGCCTAGGGGCAGCTGAGCGGGTGTTGACAAGCACAGGGACCCTTCTGTTTCCGCTCTGTTGCTTCAGGATAAGGCACGGTGATGCAGCAACAGATGAACCTGGGATGAACCCAGGGAGATAACGGGACCTCTCTCTCCGTGGAGATCTCCAACAGGCAAATTCAGAAGCGAGCCAGGATACAAGTCCTAAATAGAGGGCTCAGGGCTTTATAAATAGCTGGGGAGATGGGAAACTGAAACAGGAACAAGCTGGTGGGGCTGGGGAGGACAGTAATTAAAATACACCAAGCTGCTTGTTCATGGTTTTCCAGCTCTTGGAAGCCCAGAACGCTTCTCCCTGCCAAGTTTCTGGGAGTTCCCTAGATCCAACAGGAATCAAAGAAAGATAAGAGGACAAGGGTGTGTGACTCAGATCCCTGGGTCCCCTGAGGCTACCATGTTTGACAAAGGGTAACGTGTTTGACATGGGTTTCTCAAGGTCATGGGCACCTGACACCTGTATGAAGCCAACATCTGTCATGTGCCACTCATGATAGTGGCCTAAGATCTGGTGGTGATGACGGAATCGGTGAGGGTCTGGAAGGATTCTGGGAGATGGCCCTCCCTAACTGCTAAGCAGGGACAGGTGTGAGGAGTCAGTTCCAAGCATCTTCCCTAGGCCTCTGGTGTGAACCCTCAGGCTGAGGATCTATGAGGTCAAGGATGGCTTGTGGGCACCTCCCAGTGTTTCCGGTGCCCAGCACCATGCCTTCCCCATATTAATATGCAAAACTATCTGTAGAATGGTCACAAAAACCCATTTCCTCTCCCAAACACTTAGGCCTCTTTCAACACTGCTATCTGTCACCTCTGGACAACAGATAAGACTTCGTCACCTGGACTTTCCTCCTGCTGTTACCACTGGGGTAGCTCAGCACCTCCATTCCTCCTGTCCATCTTTTCTGTGCTGTGTCCATCCACTGGAGATGGCACGCTTGAATAGGCTCCCATGGTGTTCATGACACCTGCCTCCTTCCTGCCCCGTCCCTGCTGGTGGAGTCCAGAAACCGCTTGCCTGACTCTACCTTCCAACTGGTCACCTTTTTTCCTACAACCAACCTCATGTGTCTCAACAATAGGTTAAGATTCCCTAAAGCAGTTGGACCCTGTCTCTTCTCTCTTGGGAAACCTTCCCTAGCTCCTCTTGGGTACCGCCCCCCAGTACATGAACACACACCCCATGTCCCTCTGTGCAGAATTTCTTCTCTGTCATTTTTATTCAGGTGCACCAAGGCTCTGGACTCATCATCAGCTCTGATTGTCTTTGCCCACGTGGCATCATCCCCAGGGAGAGCCCCTCCCTGCCTTGACCAGATGGCTGTGCCCTTTACTGTTAGACTTTGAACAGAAAGCCTCCCCTTTTAGGAAGCCTTCCTGGTTTCTCTGGTGCACTTCTGCTGTTTGTAGAGACTACACCCCTTCCTGACTATCCCCACATTTTAACCTTTATTTCCTCTGTGACATCTGTATGGGATCCCTTCTAGTTGTGTGAACTGTTCCTTGAGAGACATAAACAAATGTCCGCCCACCCCTACCACACACAAATGGGGACCCATGACAGGCCAAAGTAACAAATTGATTCCACCCAGGTCTATCTTGATGAGTCTGAGTTTCCTGGGCTTACTTACAAAAACATAGGTGACATCTAACCAGCACCAAAACTCCTCAACCCCTCGTGGATAACTCCTTCAGAGCTGCAGAGATGGGTCACCTCCTCTCAGTTAACTCAGCCTTCTGTTTACTCCAGTGCCCCTGAGACCATGCATACAGCTGGAAGGCAGTACCGGAGGGGAATGCTGGAACCTCATGTTGGGGTTCAATGATCTTCCCCACATCCTCCTATGAGGGACCATCTACAGGTCTGATCTTAAGGATGGTGATGGCTCTTGTGCCCGGAGTGTAGCATTCTGCACCAGTTGTCCTTTATGTATCTCCCCTGCCCCAAACACCTACAACTTTTATTGACTGTATACTCCTCTGGTAAAAGTGTTTTTTTATGAATACACCCTACCATGTACTGGCTGGGTTACAGTACTAACATTGATACATGCTAACATGCACACACTAAGAATTTACCGAAGGGTGTGCTAGAGATGGGCAGGAATTCTATGGCTAGCTCTGATATTGTCTCCCCTTTCCCTAGCAACTGATGCGACATTCTAGGTCTAAGGAATAAGGGTGTTCAGACTGTGAGGACATGGGGACCACTCGTGGAGAGTCAGGCAGCAGACAATTCCCTCGATAGATGCTTCTGCCCACTGGAATGAGGACAGCAAGGCCAGAGAAAGTGCAGTAATTGGGGAAAGGTGATGGAGCCTTACTGGGAATGGCAGCTGGCCCAAGATTCTAGACTCTCCCAGATGTCTGCCAAGTCCTCAGGGAACAGAGCCCAAGGACCTTGAGATGACTGACAGCAGTGTGTCCCCTTGGACAGGGGTCTCCACCAGCACTGGCAGCTCTTGGCAGGAACACTAATGTAATGTGAAAAGAGGGTCTCTAAGTCCCATGGTGCTTGACAGATATGAAGCATGAGCCCCAGGGAAGGGACAACTCCAAGGTGACCGTGACACTTTCTTATGTGTGAATTCTTCCCTCACGTGGCATCTGTATTCTAGGCTGGTGCTCACATGCTCACAATCCTGCATTGCACAGGCAAGCTTGTAAACAAGCAGTCCAGACCAGTGCAGACCAAGCTGCTGGGGGAATTCAGGAAGGGAGGCAGCTCTCACTACTGCTCCAGCCTCCAACATGAATGGGCACACACATGCAGAGGTGCATGCATGCACATGCCTTTGCACACATCCATATGCATTCTGCCTTAGTTACTTTTCTATTGCTATGGTAAGACACCACCATAACCAAAACAACTTGTAGATGAAAAGAGTTTATTGGGCTTACAGTTTCAGCAGGTAAGTCCATAACCATCATGGTGGGAAGCATGGCAGCAGACAGACAGGCATAGTGTTAGAGCAGTAGCTGAGAGCTCACATCCTTATCCACAAACAGGAGGCAGAAAGAGAGAGAAAGAACTGGAAATGGCATGAACTTATGAAACCCCAAAGCTCTCTCCTGTGACACACTCCCTCATCCTTCCCAAACAATTCCACCAACTACTGACCAAGCATTCAATTATATGAGCCTATGGTGACAATTATCATTCAGACTTCCATAGTTACTTATACATATGTGTTCACACATGTACTCATACACATGCACACATATGACATCCGTGTACTTGGGTATACACACCAACATATTCATGTGTGTACACACATGCATATGCACACATGCTCATGCATACATGCCTATGTACTCACATAGGTGAGCATAATATACATGCATGTGTAAGCACACATGCACTCATTTAGCACAGTGGGACTTACCAGCATGTCTGTGCAAGGAGTGGGACTTCTCTAAATCAAAATCATTTGAGTGTCACTGTGGTTGTCAGAGTGATGGGCCTCAGTGCTCCCATGGCTGGAGTGGGTATGGCCTACACATGAGAGGACAGACAAAGTGGGCAGGCAACAGAGAGGGACCTAAGGCCTTTTGACCTGCCCACCGCCACTTTCAGGTCTACACAAAGCTGCTGAAGGTCATGGAATCAGGTGCCTGGGTCTTTTGCCACTCCTCTGCTCTGCCCTATCTTGGATCCTGAAGTGATGATCTCTTACCATACTTTCACCAGACTGGGTAACTGGGGAGGGGAACAGAGGAAGGGCTGGGCTTATTCCTGGTACATCTGGGGGAGGTGACTCCCAAAGTCTCAAGTCTCTGTGCAATCACCAGGTCCAATACCCCAGTGAAAAGAACCCCATCCCTTTGGTTATCTACCTGTGAGGGTGTCCTGAGCACCTACTGGCTATCAGGCCCCAGAAAAGTTGCTCTGGGAGATGGAACCCAGGTCCGTGCTCAGCTCCAGCTTCTCCAGGTTCACAACAGAGTGCAGAGCATACAGAAATCTTGGATCTAGGGGTGGGTTACTCCTTGGCTGTCTACATAAGAGAGACGGGTCCTAGCAGAGTGGCAGACACAGGAGACAGGCCAGGGAGCAGGGTGAAAGCAGAGAGAATGAGCATGCCTTGATACATGCCACAGTAGCGATGAGCCTTGAAAGCTTATGCTGAAACAGGGTAACAGGGCAGATCTGCAAGGCTGCGTGTTCTAAGAGTCTGTTTCTGTGAAATAGTTAGGATGGTTGCCATGGTTTGGGGACAGGAAATCAGGAAGTGGCTGGCAATGGTTAATGATATTCCACTGGAGGAGGCAGTCAAAAAAAGTTTTTGGGTTTTTTTTTTTGACAGAATCAGGCAGCAGTGATGTTTGTACATGTACTTAATACCACTGGAATATTAATCTGATATGTGAGTTTTATCATAATAAAGCAGAAGTGGAGTGAAGGAGTCCTAGAGACTCACAAATACCTCATTTCTGAGTAAACATCTGGCCAGGGCACTGAGGGGGACAGCAGAGGCAGACCCCTCCCCTGGTTCTCTTAAAGGAAAGGCGTCTAAGGTTAGTGAAATGTCTTCAACTGCTTTGAACTGCAGAGACAGATCTTCCTACAAACCAGTCACCCTTATGTCCTTTGTTCACTTCATCCCAAATGGCAGCATAGTTGCAGCTTGTCTGCCCATCACGAGATGCTCTGTGGCCCTGGAGACAGCCACAGTGTGAGCACACTAGGGGTAGCAGCACAGCCCAGACCCAGCACTTCTGGGGTGGATTTTGCCCCAATTTGGAGGTCCCAAAACCCCAAAGCTGAGCACTCTCAGAGACTGGGTTTGGGTGAAGTCACGGGTAGGAATGTCTGCAGGCAACCATTAGGAGCCACTTGCCCTGAAGTGTGGCAGGCTGTGTGTAAGGAAGATCCTGATGGATGGACGTGTCTGCGGGTTTCTGTTCCATGACCCCCTTCAGCCCACCTCTAGAGATGTGACTAGGAGAGATGTGCTCTCCCCCTTGCTCCCTGTTCTCTGGCTGGGAAGGATCTCAGTGATGGCTCAAACATGTGACCCTCAGAGCAGAATCTTGAAAACGGAGTCTTTGGAAAGGATCCTCAGACTGCACTGAATCTGTGTTCTGTAGGATGGGCACAAAACTTGCCTACTGCAGGATGGGCACAAAAATCTGTGCTCTGCAGCTTGAACACAAAACTTGCCCACTTGAGAATGGGCACAAAACCTGTGCTCTGCAGGAAGGGCTTGCTTGGTTGTCAGGCCTGGCCCAGAGTACCTGCTCCAAAAATCATTTGCTACTCTATTTGCGATTGCTTTCTTAAAGTCGTGTAGTCCCCAAACAATGCATGATTACCCCTAAAGAGTAGAAACAGCTGGGAAGATACTCCACACAGTGACCCCCAAAACCACATGAAAAGCTAGGTGTAGTGGTACACCCTTGTAATCCCAACACTGGGGAGGAGATAAACAGATCCCGGGGGCTAAGGCTTGCTGGACACCATGCTAGCCTAATTGCTGAGTTCCAGGCTAGAGAAGAACCCCATCTCAAAAAACAAGGTGGGTGACTCCCAGCACCACTCCTGAAATTGACCTCTAGCTACGTGAGTTACACGTACGTATACAAGCTCCCATGCGCACACATACACCAATGTGTGCATACACAAAGTAAATGAATAGATAGAGTTTTAGAGAACACAAATAGGAAAGAATTGTGTGTAGTTTGGGGACTACAAACAAAACATCTCTACTCTGAGCTAACTATTATTAAGTATGAGTTTATAACCTTGCAGATAATGTTCCTGTGCAAGGTGTGTATTGCTGGTTTAGTTTATTTATTTATTTATCAACAAAGGTTTATTGGGTGCTATCTCTGGAGCCAAGAATGCTAGAGTAAACAATGATAAAGGTGAAAATCGTTGTTCTCTGCTGGGCAGAGTTGTGCACATCTGTAACTAGGCGCTTGGGAGGTTGGGGCAGGAGGATCATGAGTTTTACGCTATATTGGGCTACGAGTGACATTTTGTCACAACACACACACACACACACACACACACACAGCCTCCTCATGCTTAGAGTCTGTGTATTTGCATATAGATGTTTTTCTAAAGGAAAATAATATACATGCTGGCTTTAAGCAACCTTTTCCCCCTAATAGTCTATTATGAATATCTCTCCGTACGTCAATAAATGTATGTTTATGCCATCATTTTAGCAACTGTGTAGTGTTCCACAGGATGTATTTATCATCATTACATTGCTCAGTCAGTGTGGATGTAGAGAATTTGTTGTGGCTTTCACTCCTGTAAACGACTCAGGTGTTCATCATCTTCATCTGGCGATTTTTGATGACAAATTAGCTACCATTGCATTGCCTAGATGAAACACTGGACAGGACAGTCTACAGGAGGAATGAGTCCCTGACCACAGGGAAGGCATGCCAGAGTTCATTCAGTGTGAGCATGTGGCCAGGGCTCCTTGCATGCAGTGGACCAGGAATCAGTCTCTGGAATGAGGGGCCTGGCTAGTAACTGTCCAAGATTCACTTCTAGCAGTCTGCTTCCCTCAGCCAGACTCCACCTCCTAAAAGTTCCAGAGCCTCCTAGACAGTCATACCAGCTGAGGAACAATTGCTCAAAACATGAGCCTGTGAAGAACATTTCAGACTCAGGTCATATGGATGCCTTCTGCTATTACCTGAGCATAAGTTTGTGAAAGTGGAAGCTGGGGTTAAAAGACATGTACTCCTTTTTCAAATTCATGACAGTTTTTTTTTCTTTTTAAATTGCTTTTTATTGTTTTTATTGAGGCATATATTTTTCTCCTCTCCCTTCCCCTTCTACCCTCTCCCATGGTCTCCGTGCTCCCAATTTACTCAGGAGATCTTGTCTTTTTCTGCTTCCCATGAAGATTAGATCCATGTATGCCTCTCTTAGGGTCTGCATTGCTGTCTAGGTTCTCTGGGTTTGTGAATTGTAGACAGACCTACACAGGGAACTCTCAACAGAGGAATCTAAAATGACTGAAAGACACTTAAAATGCTCAGTGTCCTTAGCCATCAGAGAAATGCAATCAAAACAATTCTGAGATTCCAGCTTACACCTGCCTGTAAGAATGGCCAAACACTGATGACAACTTATGCTGGAGAGGATGTGGGGGTAAGAGGAACACTCCTCCATTGCTGGTGGGAGTGCAAACTGGTACAGTCCCTTTGGATATCAGTATAGCGATTTCTCAGAAAATTAGAAGCAACCTTCCTCAAGACCCAGCAATACCACTTTTGGGTGTATACCCAAAGGATGCTCAATCGTGCCACAAGGACATGTGTTCAACTATGTTCATAGCAGCTTTGTTTGTCACAGCCAGAACCTGGAAATAACCTAAATGCCCCTGGACTGAAGAATGGATAAAGAATGTATAAATGGTACATTTATACAATGGAGTCTACACAGCAGAAAAAAAATGACATCTTGAAATTTGCAGGCAAATGGATGGATCTAGAGAATATCATATCGCTTCTTCTTTAGTCAGACCTTCTCCCCACCCCCACTTACAACCATTCCTAACTACCTGGGAACCCTTAGTTTATTCTCGATGATTTTAATCCAGTTATTTTGAGGCTGTTGTATAAATTGGCTCAGATAGAAGGTGACCTTTGAGGTTGTCCTGCTCAGCCCATCACCCTCATTCTGTCCAGGTTATGTGTATCAGCAGCCTGTCCCATTTTATCACCGGAGAGTATTCTACAGTGTGCATGTACCACAGTTGAATCAGTCCCGTTGCTGGCTTTTCCAGATAAAGCCCTGTGGAGACTTACGTGGTGGGGCTGTGGAGGAAAGTTTGTATTTGTCTGAGCTAAATGTCAGTTGTGTTCATGTTTCATTATATTCCTAATTTATGCTTCTTTTTTAAGTTACAAATTTTCAATTATTAATTTTGTTCAGCTTTTTAAAGTTGTTTTTCAGTGTAGCTGTAAACTTTTACCTTCTCAGGAGCAGTGTGTGAGAAGCTCAGCTTCCTGCACCAGTGTTGGGCTTCGCCCCTGTCCTTAGCTGTGCCTGCCTTAGTACTGCTGTGTGGTTGTCATTAGCACCTCCCTGCTGGCTAACAATACAGAGCGTTGTTTACAGGCTTTGCCATCTGAGTGTCGGCTTCCATGGAGTGTTTGCTCCTGACGTTTGCCTGTTTTCTAATTAGATTGTTTGCTCTTTCTGTTTCTTTAGGTATTGAGTTTTGAGAGCTCATCTGTTCTAGATACAACTCCTGTGGTTTGGGACTCTGTTTTTTCTGCACCCCGTCTTTTCAGCTTCTAAGGATCTCTGCATAGCCGTTTTGACTATTGGATTTTAATTTAATGGTTGTTCTTTGAATGTTATACCTGAGACCTCTTCCCTGGGCCCTGGATCTTGACAGCTTCCTCCTGGGTGTACTCTGATGTCACATGGTTTCCAACAGCATGCTGAAATCTATTACATATTTGGGTTTGATTTTGTATAGAGAGAATCATGTTGCATTCTCTTCTGCTTATGCATGGCCCAGCGCTAACATGACCTTCCTTCATCCAGCTGCTTTGGCCCTGGTCAGAATCCAGTTCTCATCTGAGGTTCTGTCCCAGAGACCTGTGTGTCTATCTGGCTAATAATGCATGGTCTAGTTATACAAACTGTACTATACACTCCACAGTCAAGTAACATTACTTTGGTATCATTTTTCCTGTTTTCAACATAGCTGGAGCTGAGCTAGTTCTTGGGAAGTGCTTTGGGAAGGCTGTGACAGCATGCCACCTAACTATTCCTGAAAGGTTGTACACATCTCCACTTCCACTCAGAGAGGAGGGCTGCCGTTTCCACACACCCACACCACGCTGGCTGTTAGCACCCTCTCTGTCTCTGGCTATCTGATAACGGGAGACTCACACTGCATCGTCAGCTCACATTGTGCTTCTTCCTCGCCCTTGAGTCTAGGCGGCCCGCCAGCAGCTCCGGACTTGGGCCCTGAAAGTATGGCCCTGTGTGACAAAAAGCTTCAATTCCAAGTTCAGCGGTATCCTCCAAACAAAGCAAGCCGGTGTGTGTGGTGCTCACTGTCGACTCCACTTCCTGCTGCAGGGCCTGGTAGTTCTTTGCATACGCCCTCATCTCCTGGGCTTCTGGAGATGAAATCACCCTCTCAGGCAGCCGCACATGACCCAAGCAGCCATCGCTCTACAGAAAAGCCCAATGTGCCACCACAGAATAGTCACGAGAAAGTCAGAGCTTCTCGCCTTCCTCATTACCACCCGGCTCATGTTACTGTATCTCCAGCTGTACCCTAAATTCTCCATGAGGCCCCTAAGCTCTATCTCAAGCCATAAACCATAGGACTGCACCCAAAGCAGACTCCCTCCTCTGCTCAAAAGACCCCTTTCATATCTAGAGTGAAAGCTAAGTGGCCCACTGGGCTGTAGGGCCTGCATGACCTCAGTGCCCATGTCCCCGTGTTCCCTGCTTCACTACCTTGCATAAGTACTGTGTCCTTGTTGGCTCCCAGACTTATCCAGGCACTGCTTTCTGTTTTGCTGGTTTTCCCTGCCTGCCGCATCTTCCCAGGTCCATGTACAGCTCATGACCTCATGTTTGTCCTACTGTGGGTCAGAATCTGCACCGTGGTTCTGTCTCTGCTCTCTCCTCACAGTCCTGTCACCCACAGCCATGCCATGTGTAATGTACACTTTTGTTTGTGCCGTGGTTATTGCTCCTCCCAGAAAGAAGAGTGTGCCCCTTTGCTTAAATGCTGCTTCCACCAGAGCCCACTACTCTTCCTGGGCCCATGGTGACTTCTCAGGGACAATCTCAGGAATGAATAAATGAACAATCACCCAGGAATGAACGAATGAACAATCACCCAGGAACAAATGATTTCTACTTCTTTAAAATTATTTTCATTCGTACTGGCTTTGTGTGCGCCTAGGCAGTTTGGATACTCACCTTACTAGACCTGGATGGAGGTGGGTGGTCCTTGGACTTCCCACAGGGCAGGGAACCCTGATTGCTCTTCGGGCTGACGAGGGAGGGGGCTTGGTCGAGGGAGGGGGAGGGAAATGGGAGGCGGTGGCGGGGAGGGCAGAAATCTTTAATAAATAAATAAATAAATAAAATTATTTGCATTGGTGTGTGTGTGTGTGTGTGTGTGTGTATGTGTGTGTGCGCGCGTGCCTGTTTATGTAGAAGTCAAAAGACAACATATGAGAGCCAGTTCTCTCCTTCACACAATGAGGGTCCTGGGGATCAAATTCAGATTATCAGGCCTGGTGGCAAGCACCCCTATGCTCCGAGCCATCTTGTTCCCCCACACTCCTAAGAAAGTCCTTCTTTTAAACACGGATATTTCACCCAATGCTAACAGAGCATCTCTGAAGTGAATGGCTCATACTTGTCCTTGGGGCTCATTTCTAATTGGAATTGCCAGGTCAAGGGGAGCTACCAGAAAGGCGGGGTCAGTTTCCATGCTGCCCAGAAATGTGTGAGAGTCTTCCCATCACACACACACACACACACACACACACACACACACACACACACACACTTGCTAACACAAGGCCCTGCCATTTTCAGTCAATTTTATCGTGGTTACCTGGTGGATGATAGTCATCACACCACAAGCTGGAGGAGAGTCTTCCTCTTGGTTGTCACCATGCTCCACAAAACTGGAGGCCAGAGCCCAGGGTAGCAGCCAGCAGAGGCTCCAGGTCCATGTGTGGTAGTTTAGTCTATCAGATAGAAAAGGATCACTCAAGGTGTCCATCCAAGAGGGTGGAGACCAGCTACTCCCCTGAAGGTTTTTTCCTTAGGCAAACTCTGCTTAGGACCTAGAGCGTACTATGTAAAGCTTATTGTCTTCCCCGGGGCTGCATGTCTGGGTAGGGCCCTCCTGTGATGCTCATGCTGCAAGCCACAGTCCACAGGAGATTGGCTAGCTCCATGGCCTTGTCACTGGAGGTTGAAATCAAGCTCTGAGAGGAGGAACTCACTGAAGGTCATACCCCTGAGTGAGGCCGGTGGGACTTGAACCCATGGTCTCACTGAACAGGGGTGGAGAAAGAAGACAGCCGCCCAGGGCTGGGGATGCAGTGCTGAGGAGCTGGCCTAGATCCTCCACCAGTGAGGCAGTGTCCTCTGTCCACCTGTTGTCTGCACTCATGTGATACCAGCGGCAGAAACTGCCCTGAGGACTGAGTCTGGCCACGTGTGTGAATGACCAGCCCTAGCATGGCTTCTTCTGTCTTTCTCAACAGTCACAAGGATATCGTGTCCTTGTCCCAGAGGGTAGCGTGGCCTCTGAGTGCTCTTTGATCAGGGGTCTCTAACTTCCACGAGGAGGAAAGAGTTCTTTCTGCTTGCTTCCAGGAAGCGCACACACCTGAAGGAGCAGGTGGGGCCTCATGTGATGTCAGCCCCTGCTCTCAGCCAGGCTCTTCCCCTCCCTGCTCACCACATCCTCCTGGGGTTTTCAGCATCAAACTCAGGGGGAGGCACAGGCAGAAGTTAAATATAGCAAGGCTCCTACTCAGGAGCAAATGCGTGGGCCGAGCCCCGGGGTGAGGGGGCGTGAGCACCTGCTAAATTTAGCAGGCTGACTTCCTCTCCTACCCGCTATGTGCCCTTATGCAAAAAATGTTTGTCACTCGCCCTCTGGGGAGGGTGTCAAAGTAGAGAGAGAATTTGAGATCCAGCCTGAGAGTCAGCCATGGTCCCTGACCTCCTCGAGGTCAAAATCTTGGTTGCTGCCATCATTTTACGAATGGAGACTCCATGCCCCTGGGAGGCTAAGAAACTCACCCAGCATCTTCATAGACGCAAAGAACCTCAATGTCCTTTCTTGAGTACTTCATCTATTTTTTTTTTAAAGGAGTGGGGGTCCTGGCCACTTTGCTGACTCCAGGTGCAAAGACTGCAAGAGGGGCTGGGACTGGGGTTCAGTTAGTAGGGTACTTGCCTAGCATGCACAAAGGCCTGGGGTCCATCCCCAGCACTGTATAAGATGCACGTGTACAAATTGTCTAGTGTATAAAACTGTGGTCCCAGCACTCAGGAGGCGAAAGCAGGAGGACCAGAATTTCAAGGCTATCCTCAGCTTTAGAGCTAGTCCAAGCTCAAGGCCATCCCAAGATACATAACACTCAGCCTCCAGAAGGGGAAAAGATGTCTCAAAGCCTTACTTTCTATTTCATATACTTTTTTTTGCACGTGTGTATAATATATGTACATGTTGTGCAAGTGTGCACTTTCCCATGCGTAGTGGTAGACGTTTGTGCACATGCTTGCAAACACTTGCACAGAGGCCTAAGGTTGATCGTAGAGGCTCAGTCACTCTCCACTTTGTTTATTGAGGTAGAGTCTCCTGCTGAGCCCAGAGCTAGCCTGTTCTGTCTAGTCTTGGTAGCCATAATACCCCGTAGAACCCCTGTTTCTGTGTCCCTAAAACTGGAATTGCAGGCTGCTCCTGATCCTGCCTGGCTTTTACATGAGTTCTGGGTCCTTGTGATTTCACAACCAACACTTCATTTACTGAGCCATTTCTCCTGCCCTCCACACCATGCTCTTAACAAACCAACACCCAGCCCCGCAACTTGGACCTCATCTGCCAGCTTAGGACCGCCCAGGCTGAGTACCAGCTCTATCCTGGCTCTACCCACCTTGGCCCTGCTCACCAGAGCCTGTGCTTGGTTCCCAGGTCATTCCTGTAAGCACCGAGTGCCGCCCTAGGGCTTTGAGCGGGCACAGTCGTTTAGATTCTGGACAAGGCTCCTTCTCTTCATTACCCAACTTCCATTTATTGATTGGTGGCTTCCACATTTGTAGCTTTAGGTGAGCAGCTGGGACAGCAAACAGCTGCTAGCGGTTCTAAGCACTTGTCAGGTGTGTGGCAAGGCAGCGGAGGTCTGTTAATTTATTTAATCATCACAGAGACCCTATGAGGGGTACATGTGTGGTTTGCAGAAGAGGTGGCAGACTGAAGAGTTTGGGTGACACATTTGGGTCTGGGCACTTGTGGAGAGGCAGAGTGAGTGTTCTTCCTAAGGGTCTGCTATTCACCAGACAGCTGCTGCCTTGGCAAACTGAAGAGGACTCGGGGCAGCTCAGCCCTGGCAAGGCCCTTCTTTGCAAATAGTGCTGCGTTTTGAACTCAGTTGCGCCTCAGACAACACAACCTCTTGTTCAAGGAGCACTTCAAATGGGCTCTGTGAGGGTCACCCCTCTCTTAGTGGCCTCTGTGGGCTCTGTAGAACATGGACTGAGAGCCACTCGCAAGTCTAAATTCTTGGTTTTGAAGATGCAGGAATAGGGCCTAGAGAGGTAGTGAGCTGTTCAAGGTCACATGGTTAGTGAAGACAAATTTAGTTTGGGCTGCATGGGGTCCTGGAAACTTTCTTCTGATGGGTGTGGCAGGGTTGTCGTTCCCGGAGAGCACTTGACCTGTTTCTGTGATGCCGTTCCATAGGGAGAACCACTTTGTCTTGGTGGGTCTAAACAGTCTTAGTATTAAAGAAGCTCTGTATTAATTAACCAGTTAATTACTTCCTGTCCTCTCCTCTCCCTTCGTTTCCTTTCCTCTCTTCTCCCTTCTCTTCCTCTCCTCTCCTCTCCCCTCCCTTCCCTTCTCTTCCTCTCCTCTCCCCTTAGACAGACAGACAGACCTCTTTGTTTCCATGTCCAGGTTAACAGATCCCTTTTGCTCAGGGATCCTGCATCCCCTGGCAGCAGAAAGAGGGGGCCAACTAGGGATCTGAGAAATGGCTGTGTATGCCTGAGAGGCCACCTAAGTCATACAAGCCAAAGAAACCTCTTTTACACCCTACCTCCCAGGGGGTCAGCATTCATTGTCTGTAGCTTGAAACCCGGTGGGAAGGTGGGAAGATGCCTCCATCGCCGAGAGTAGTGACCCCAAGTGGAGAAAAAAGCATGGATGGTGGGGATCTGGGGTCTCATTTCTATGTGAGTGGCAAGTGTTGCTCGAGTAGCCCTCTTGAGCATTCCTGCCTTGAATTGTTTGTGGGGAGGACACTATGCTCTGAGCTCAACACAGCACTAAGTAGCCCCAGGATTCTGCTGGGTACACCAGGGCCCAAGAGTTCACAGAGCTCAGAGGGGCCCAGAGCAGGTGAAGAAATCCAAATACCAAAAAGTTCACCGAGCCTCTCATTGGACCCAGCTGGTGGCAGCAGAGGGCGTGTAACATTCAGGTCAGAGGCTCAGGAGAACATGCAGTGGGCTTTAGTCCACTAATGTGACAGGCGAGAGGTGTTGCCTGTGTGAGCCTCGGTCCTCCACTGCACAGAGATGACTGGGGAGCATCCATTCTGCGGAGGTGCAATGAAGAGAAGCTACCTGAAGCTCTGAGAACTGTGCCTGGCAGGTAACAAATACCCAGAGAATGTCTACTGCCCTGCTGCTGGGATGATAGCAATGATGGTGATGATGGTGATAACGGTGAGGCTGGTGAGAATGATGATAAAGGTTATATTTTTAGTACCACACCCCCATTGCTTCCTGCAGGTGGGTGGACCACAGTTTCCCATTTCACAGTTGAAGGAAGTGGGTCCCAGAAAGAGCATGTATGTTGGGGTGTGTGTGGAGTAGGGGCTCTTCATGGTCAGGGACAAAGTGATGTGATTTTGGTATGTATTGTTTTCCATGACCTCAGACCTTTCGTCATTATGCTGCCCTTGGCTCCTTTATTGTCTTTCCCCGAAGCTGAGGACCCCTTGGCTGGTGTTCTCACCCTTTCAAGGCCCTGCTCTTACCTCACCATGTGGCCGTGACCAGTACCTGACTGGCCATTGGTACTGTCAGGATGTTAGTTTCCATGCTCACTCCTCAGAGGAGCAAGCCCGAGAAAAACCAGGCTCTAACAGACTGCCTGACTGATTCACCTACAGAGCACAGTTGGCAGAGAAACAAAAACAAAACAAGCAAACACAGCTGAATTTGAGACCAAAGCTTGCATTAGATGTTTTAACCCCCAGAATATGGTTTTCAAGGCATGACAGATATTCAGCTCCATGAGAGAATTTTCCATAGTGTCTACAGTCTTCCTGTCTGACCAGAACCCCGAGTCACGATTCTCATTTCAAAGACTTGAGCCTCCAGCACCACGGAATTCATTTACTTTAGCTCTTCCCATGAGCACAGCGGACACTTAGGCTTTGAAGCTTCAGGATAGGTTTCCAGAGGCTGGCTGGTCTCAGGGTCCTAGTCAGTAGTCAGCGGGTAGGTAGGGAGATGTCAGGGTCTCATGGAGGGCAGGGAGGGGTGGGTTCGGAGGGAGAATGTTTTATAAGGGTTGAGGTAGGAGTTTCTGGTCAATCCCTTGAGAACATTCAGGGACCCTCTGTCATTAGCTGTCAGTCAATCAGGATGTAGAGAGGAGGAGAAACTACAATCAGGCAGTATCCACTGATCCCTCCCAGGGTCCGGCGCCCCATGCGCTTTTTTTCCCCACTTTTTAGGGAAAAAGCTTGTGTGAGTCAGACACACATCCCCTAGTGAGGGGCAACTGACCAGCCTCCAAGGGTCAGCAGGTACACACCTTGAGGGAAGGGTTATACTGGACACCCAGAAATATGTCCCCTCTTCTATCTATATAGCTGTGCTGATACTCAGGAAATAGATTGTGATGTGAATTGATGTGTTTCACCAAATAGCTACTTACCTAGCAGTGATTGGGTACATTCATTTGTTCACTTATCATTGGTTCATTTATCCATCTCTCTGGTGTCCCTAGCCCTTTCCTAGGCCCTGGGAGTTTATAACACTGAATACTTCAGATGAGATCCCCGTGCCTGCTCTGAAGGAGTATATTAGCTTCTTTTTTCTTAGCTGTGACCATATTCTTGACAAGAGACAAGTTACAAGAGGAAGGGTTGTTTTGTTTTGTTCTGTCTTACCAGTTCGAGGGTATAGTCAGTCTATCACGGTGGGAAAGGTGGGACAGCAGGAGTGGGTGGAGGGAGGCGTGATGGCAGGAGCCTGAGGTTACCTGCTCTCACCTCATAGCCAGGAAGCAGAGAAGGGGATGTCCGTGTTCCACTGACTTCTTCATTTCCCTCCTTCTTTATTCAGTCAGGGCACCACATCCTGGGTGACTCTGTCCTTTTCCGTGAAGCCTCCCTGGGAACACCTTCATAGCCACGTCTAGAACCATGTCTCGTAGGTTATTCTGAATCTAGTCATGTTGACAAGGAAGATGGGAAATTGCAGGTGTGGGATGGCAATTCTCCCATAAGCCCTTTGCGTAAGTTTCTAGATAGAAGCATGGTGGCATCTTGACAAGCAGCTCTTGTCACTCAGAACACAGGGCATGCCACAATTTTTAGCACACCTGGCTCCTCCCATCTACTGTCAGAGGCATCCCCTCCCTGTACCTACCCCACTATAGTCAATGGGACACACACACACACACACACACACACACACACTTAGAAATCACACTTAAGGATGCAGTGCTGCCCCTATCAGAGACATGTCATGACCTTACTTATTCCTCACCACAGTTTCAAAAGATTGGTTATCATACCAGCCCCCATTTTACAGGGAGTGAAACTGAGGTGTAGAGATGCCTGGCAACTTGTTCAAGGTCGCACAGTTGGGTGAGGGAGTTGGAGCCCAGAGCTGGCCTCAGAGACTGCCTTCCTCACTGCTCTCTTCTGCATCAGCTGAAGATTCCAGGCAGCCAGGGGTGCTGCAGAAGAAACACATCAGGATAAAATGGCAAAGGAGGCCAGACTGAAGGGAGAACATTTCCTGTCTGCAAAGCATTGTGCTAGCTCACAGGGCAGGAAAAAGAATACAGGTGACTGCAGGCCATCTGTGGTGCTCAGCACGTGGCCTCTCTGCGCATCCCATCCCTCTGGGAGGGGCAATACACACCGAGTGAATGTGCTCTAGAGAAAGACTCCGCCTTATAGAGAGCACCTAGCTCAGGGCAGCATCACTGTTCATGTAGAATCCGTGCACCAGGAGACATGCGTGTGGAAGGGAAGAAAGGGGGTGTTGGCTGGCTAGACATGGGGCAGGGGCAGCCGTCTGGAGCACCCCTCAAAAACGATCAGGCAATGGCATAAGAACCATTAGCCACTGTGCTGTGTGTCTGAGCCAATGGTGGAGTATGTAGGGGCTTAGAAGTGTTCCATGGCCTGCATGTGGTGTCTGTTAAATGCTGAGTGGATGGATGGATGGAAGTGCTGTGTATAAATGGAAGGAAGAAAATCAGGGGAGGGAGGCAGGACTATGGAGAGATGCCTGGATGGAAGGACAGATGGACAGGTGTGAGGATGGAAGGCAGGAAGGACAGTTATGGGAGGGTGGACAGGTGGAGAGATGGATGGATGGATGGTTGGATAATGGTTGGAAGGAGGAAGGAAAGAAGTACAGATGGAAAGATGGACAGGAGGAAAGAAGGAAGGATAGACAAATAGCTAGGTGGACTGACAGATAAGATTTGGCGATCACCCACATAAATCAGGATATAATCCAGGTTCAATCTCCAATGGTATCGCACAAGGACTAACTCCCAGGTCAAACTGAATTCTGAAAAGTGTTCATGCAAATCCAATCTGGAACAAGGAAGCATTTTCTGGGATTTTCCTTGGCCAGCCAATGAGAAGAAATTCCCTGGTCTTCGGTCTCCTTAGTATATCGTAGACAGCTGAAGGGCAAAGATGAGACTTACCGAGTGCCCACTCTGTGCCTGGCATCCTTTAGTTTTCAGGGTAATCCTGCATGGATGAAGCGGGAGCTGCTGCTTTGGGTAAAGGGATAATTGATTCACATAGCCACGACTGCGCTAGAAGCCCAGGCCAGAGCTACCCATTACCGCAGCCCCAGGTTGTCCAACACTCAGCGGGAGAGTAACACAAACAGGGCAGTGTTTCTTCAGATCCCTGTGACTCAGCCTGTGACTCACCTGTGTGCTGGGTTCTCTTTGTGTGGTGAGAGACCCCAGGCCAAGGCAATGGGCTCAGGAGTAAAGAGAAAGGAACCTGGGGCTGTTTCCACCGTGGGACCCGCAAGGGCACCTTAGTCAGCTGCAGGAGCCATTAGTCACTGACTTGGGTGAGTGGGAATATGGAATGGGTCAGGCTGTGGGAGGGAGCCAATATCAGCCCCCATGGAAAGACAACTCAGGACCCAAAGCTGCTGGTGGGAGGATGTAGGGGTGGGGATGGGCAGGTTCCTCCTCCCTGCCACCTGTTCTGTCTGACATGCTGCTGAAGGAGACGAGGACAAGATGGGGAAGATGCCAGGGATACAGAAGGGGGAGGGCAGTGTGCCTTCCTTCCTTCTCCGTAAACAAGCAGGACTGCCTCCTGACCACACGTCCTCCCCATCCTGGCTGTGCTGTGTGATATACAGCAAGGCCCTTCCTTCTCTGGGCCTTCCTTTTGGCCTTGGTGTTTTGTCTTAAAGGTTAGGAGAGATACCTGTGAGTGTGTTTGACACCAGGCTGTTCTCTTCCCCCTCCTCCTCCTCTCTATCTGAATCTGAGCAAAAGACCGAGAGAGCCAGCTTCTGAATGGACACGGGCATGGAGCCCTCACTCCTACCAGTTGGCCCTGCTCCCCACTGCTGTCAGTGGCCTCTTACACTCTTGCCAACCCAGAACAGGTCAGAGGAGAAAATCTAGAACAGACACTGTGAGTTACAAAAAAGAGGATGGTCCTTCCGAGGCCCTAAAGATAGGAAGACCAAGACCCAGGGAGGTCAAGAGTCAAGGTCTAGGAATGAATGAAGAGTCCAGGGCCTGCCCAAGGTCTGTGATCTTTCCTGCTCATGTATCACCTCTACATATGCCATGAAGTTAAGTCAAATTGTGTGTTGGGGCTTCCCAAATATTCCCTTGTCAGTTGTCAGAATCGGATGTGGAGGAACTTGAGAGCAGCTAAGCAGGGCTTGGACCATGAAGGGCAGTTACTAGACAACTACAGAATGACCCTGAGGGATGTGTGCCCAGAGTGAATCTTTGTGTGTTGGTTTCTGTTTTCTGTGTCAAAATCATCTTGCCAAGCTTGCAGGGAAGCCAACAGGACCGTTCCAGAGCTGCTTTGTTACTCTCCATGTCTGCTTTCTCCTCTTCCAGTCTCTCCGGGTTTGCAGTGTACATCTGTGTGTCAAAGTAGTAGAGATGCAGAATGACTGTGGGTGTCCTGGGTGGCCCTCGTTTCACCCAAGTGTCCTCAGTCCACCCTCAGCCAGCTGTGCAATACGCTGCTCTTGGGGTGGCCTTAGAGATGGAGTAGTTGTCAGAGAAAAGAAGTCAGGGCCAAGAGACTGGGAGCATGGGGGTGACAGTCCTATTATTGGCACTTATGCCTTCATCATCTTGCTGGTCAGCAAGCAGTGTGACTCTGTGCCCTAGGGTGTGGGGAGGGAGACATCACTTCAACACTGGATCTACCACTTCTTAGCTGTGTGACTCTAGAGAAGTATCTTCAATTCTCTAGTCTTATTTGCTCATCTCTAAATTGGGAATAAGCGACTTCCTGTTTACAGCGTGGTGGTGGGAAAGAATGCACTGTCTATGGCTGGATGGTGGGTGGCAGTGGAAATACTTTAGACACCCTGAGTTGACATCATATGGGAATACAGCATGGCTGCCAATGTGCTGGGGTTGGGAAGTTGGACCAGACAACATCATATGGGAATACAGCATGGCTGTCACTGTGCTGGGGTTGGGAAGGGGGA
>NC_022016.1:63005940-63039983 GCF_000317375.1 Microtus ochrogaster | reverse complement strand
ACTGGGTGACATCATATGAGAATACAGCATGGCTGTCACTGTGTTGGGGTTGGGAAGGGGGACCAGACAACCTGGATTCGAGCCTTGACTGTGAATATGTCAGGTCGTCTCTGGGATCTGCTGTTCTCCTCTGTAAAATGAGCGCTGAGTCCCATCTACTGCCAGGGCTATCTGTAACCACACAGTATAGTATTGGGAAGCTGAGGCTGAGACACATTTGGCAATGTGGTGTGGGTTGGTACAGTGGCTTGAGGTGGAGGGAGGGCCTGGGGAAGCCCAGCTTTCTTTCCAGGAAGGGCAGAGTTCATGGGGCAACCCTCCTCCTCTGACTTAGCCATATTTACTTCCCGAGTCCAGCGTGTGCCCAACTCTCAGTGGGTAGTTGCTGGGACAGTCCTACTTCACCATTGCCTAGGAGTGGCTGCAGAGACTGGGCATCTCTCTCTGAGCTCACTAGGCCTCTGGCCACATGGACCTCTGACCTCACAGCTCCTGCCTAAATACCCTCAGCACTTCTCCCCAGCCAGGCTTCCCGGAGTTCCCTATTTAAGGAGTCACTTTGTGCATGCACATAACCTCCAACTCGACTCTCTAGTGGTGTTGCAATCTGATCCAGGCTGCCCGGAAACCCCCTGGGCTGCTGAGGCCATGCAAGGCTGGGCGTTGCAGGCTTGTCGGGCATTGCCACACTTAGAAGCATCGATTTAGGTTCTATTTTCAGACATTTTCTGTTTCCTTTACAAGAAGCAGCGGGAGGCTGAGGGAATTCAGCTTTCGGGTGGCTGTGAAATTATTCTAAGTGCAGCAGCACCGCGAGGACGATGCACTCAGGTGTCCCTGCACAATGGTCCATTACAAATGGTCGAGAGAGACTGGAATCCACCCTCTTTGGAGAGGGAGAGCTGTTGTAGGAATTGTCTAGGGGTTGGCTTCTTTACCCTGATTTCAGGACAATGGAGGGCATGAGGAAACCGTTGGTGTCATGACCGCCCACCCAACAGCATTTCATCCACTTTCCCTGGACCATTGTCCCATTTTACCGATAAGGAAACTGAGCCCCTGGGATGAATACCCATCTGAAACAGAGCAGAAAGTAACAGACTGGCAGCGGGGATCCTGAATTCAGCAACTGGGATCAGCCTGACAGTTGGTGCTTCTGTTCTGACAACCCCTCTAGGTCCTTGTGAGATAACTGGTTGAATGCCCTTCAACAAGTCATGTGATGCCTCCTTGTGC
This sequence comes from Microtus ochrogaster, assembly GCF_000317375.1. Classification (NCBI taxonomy): domain Eukaryota; kingdom Metazoa; phylum Chordata; class Mammalia; order Rodentia; family Cricetidae; genus Microtus; species Microtus ochrogaster. The sequence goes on along the minus strand of NC_022016.1, from coordinate 63,038,747 downwards.
TCCAGCTTCATTCTGTTTTAAGGCTGGGCTGACTCTGAACTTCTTAGACTTTTGCACAGAAAAGAAGAACACATCTCTTTGGACTTCTCTTTTGCCTTCAGCATTCTCATACATTACAGAATGCATAATTATTATAGGATACAGTCCTCCAATAATTAACATAATAATATAATGTATCAGGGTTTATTTTATACATGTGTGGTTGGGTGGGTGGATGTACACACAGATGGAAGTCAGAGATCAGCCTTTGGTGCTGTCCCTCGGGAGACATGACATCTACATTATCTTTCGCAACAATGTCTCTCACTGGGGCTTTGAGCCTGCTAATTAGACCAGGCTGGCTGACCAGTGCACCCAGGGAACTGCTGGTCTCTGCCTCCCCAGCATCAGGATGCTTATCTTAACAAAAATGTACAGCAAACGTTTTACCAATTGAGCTATTTCCCCAGCCCCGTCTATCATGGTTTATTTTAAATGTTAATTTTTTTCTTCCTTATATCTCTAAGTAGAGTCAATGTTCTGAGCAGATGTCCTTGAACTCCCTGGCATGGTGCCCAGGACCCCCACCAGGATGAGAAAACATGGAGAGTTAGTGATTCCTGAGGACTGATCCAGCAAAAACTCCCATCATGTCTGTGCAGTCTGAAGCCTTGGCTAGAATCCAAGAAGCCCAGGCAGCAGCCTGGCTCTGTCTCCGGAAACACTGAAAGCCTTCCCTGCTCCCACACCCTCCTGCAGATGAGGAACCTAGTCTCCCCCCACCCCCACCCCCACCTCCTTCCCAGGGCCAAAGACTGAATGAACCTGCTCCAATAGGACATGCTTTCCTCTGGCTACCCTGGTTAGGTCAGAGTGGAAGGACCTGCCCTCCTGGGAAGAACTGAATTTGAACCCTTGGTCAAGTCACATGACTGGGCAGTGTGGTCCTCTGTGGGAGCTCCTTCTTCATAGAGTTACAAGGACTTGGTAGAGAGCAGAGAGTAACAGATTGGAGTCTAGGAGTCTAGCGTGTTAGGACCACACGCTCTATTTTAGGACCACAGAGCATCACAAAACTGTAAGCTACTTCCCCATTTTAAAAAGCCCCTTTTCTGAAGATATCGCCTTCCCCATTCACCATGAGCCCAAGGGCCTCGTGGTCAGCAAGGCCACAAGGAAAGGCATTGATGGCCCTTAATCAACTGTAGTTGTTACACAAAATCCCGGGCTGCCTTCCACACCCCATCTTCTGTTTAATTACATGTGACCTTGACATGTCTGGGGGGATGCTGAGGGGGTAAATGAATTGGTGCAAGCAATCTCTATGAGGTTACAAGATTATGGGACCCACAAAGACACAATGGGCTCTTTAGTCTAGGACTCCGGGACCAAAGAGCGGGCTGTATCTTGGGCCCTTAGGGAGCACACAGGTACGTCTAACCCAGAGAGGCATGGCTGGGTCAGGTTTTATTTGAGATATGAAAGGAGGTGGGAGGGGCTCAGGGAAGGTACTTCAGTAGGAGACCAAGCCAGTCACCTGTGGAGCACCCATGATCCCCCAGACCAGCTACTGTTACCCTGCACCCCACCTGGCAGAGGAGAAGCCAGGCCAAGATGCAGAGCTTGTGAATAGGGTCTTCCCAGTGCAGGCTGATGAGCTACTAAAATCTGCGCTGCTGAGTGGATTGATCCTTCTGTTGATGCAGGAGTGAGAGCCTCCATTCTCCCTAGGAAAGAGTTCATGGCTGATATCCACGGAACAGATGCAGACGGATACAGGTCTTACAGGGGATGTTAGCCTGGGAGTGGGGGGAGAGATCAGCATTGGGGTCAAGGGCCTCAGTCAACCATGTTAGCCTTTTTATTTTATTTTATTTTTGTATGGAGAAAGGCAGGACTTGGCTCTTCCATCGTTTCAGGGCTGCTCAAGAACACATGCTCCGTTTTTTGTTTGTTTGTTTGGTTGGTTGGTTTTTTTGAGTCTGACTTAGGAGGGAACCCAGCACGGGGCTGGGAACCCTGGTTTTCATACTGCCTCTGTCTGCAGTGATTGCCTGCTGTAGACTGAAGTTAGAATGTGGCCTAGAGCTCAGCCCTCGCGTTACAGATAAGAAGCTCTTCTCAAGATGCCTGCTTCGGTGACACAACCTCACCTGGCCAGGTGTGACCTGGTTTCTGGAGGTTTGAAGAGCTCTGTGAGCTGCCAAATTCTTTCCCTCTTCCCGAATCCAGGGAGCCTGTCATTCAGGAGCCCATCTCCTTGGCCCATCGCCACCACCACCACCTCACCAAGCAGGGTGAGCCAATCACCATGGCCTGCCCAGGGGTGTCTAGCCTGCTTTTCTCAAGACATCATGCCCCTGCCACAGTTCTTCAGAGCAGAGCTCTAGACACCACCACAGCCCACTTGTGGAGGCTCAGAGCCTGGGTTCTGGGATCAGAGTTTGGCACTCCTGAGCAGCCCATGGAGGGTCAGGTGACACTCATGGGCTCCCAGATGCCCTGGAAGCCAGCTGCACTTGCTACTTAGCAGTCACAGAGAGGGGGCCCCTCAGAGGCGGTGTCTCCCAGCACAGCAGCCGACAAATTATTCTGACAGTGAGCCATCACTTTGACAGTGAGGCTGTTGGGTCTGATTCAGTGCTGTCTTGTCCCCCTCTCCCCGTGTTGCTTTCTTCCTCTCCTGCTTGCTTGCTTCTCCCTCCAGCCTCCACTTTACTGGAAGCAAAATCTCCAAGCGCATGAATGGCAGGGAGGGAGGGAGGCGCCAAGACAAAGAGCCGACTTTGTCTGGCGGTGAATTTAGATAGCATGTGGGTGGTTGTGGAGCAGCACAGACTCCCTTCATCTGCCTGTCAGCCGGCTCCCTTCGCATCTGTGGAGAAGGAGAGATGGGCTTCATTCTCCAGCAACGCCCGAGTCCCAGATTATAGGGCTGAAGAGAGCCATACAGCGTGCCAGTCCCATGGGGGGGAAGGGCGTGTGATGGAAGGGAGAGGAGGAGAAAGACTATCTGAGTGAGCTCCAAGATGGGGCTGGCATGGATAGCCAAGGCTCAGCTCCCGGCACCCCCACAAAGCCTTACACCAGTGGGGTCCAGTGTCCCCAAGCTAGGAGACAGTGACTCCTTCCTTGTAATGCTGTCAAATAGATTCAATCAAACAAGGAAGTCAGTCTTCATCCTGTCTTCATCATCACTGTCCTCCTCATCACCCCTGTCATCTTTACCACCATCACAAACACTGATGTAGGTTACCGTGTGTCAGATATACCCCAAGGGCTCATGATGCTAGGATCCCTGGAACAATGGGTACCACAATAGAACTTATAGGTGGCTAGCCCCCAGTTTCTACTTTGTCAGTAACATGGGCGCACAACATGATTGACACAAAAAATTAATTTCATTTTTATTTCACTTATTGTGGGGACACCTTGCCACAGTGTGTGCATGGAGGTCAAAAGACACCTTGTATGAACGTGTTCTCCCCTTCTCCATGTGGGTCCAAGGAGTTTAGCTCAGGTTGTCAGGCTCGGTGACAAGTGCCTTTACCCACTGAGCAATCTCTGGCCAGCCCTGAGACTAAGGTTTCACATCAGTTAAAGAATGTCAAAACAAGACTTTCTGCCAGTGGTTCGTGTAGATTTATTTGTTGGAGACCCTACAATGCTTGAAAGAGGTCTTCGTCCCGTACAAGGCTGGCTAGAACATGGTTGATGTTAGAGTGGGTGGGACAACACTCAGTTGATCCCACAGAAGCACGCTGTACACACTCTGCCCTCTGGTTTGATCCCACAGAAGCATGCCGCACACACTCTGTCCTCTGGTTTTGTTTTTGTTTTGAAACAGGGTCTCACATACCTCAGGGCTGACTTAGAACTCTCCATCCTCCTGCCTCAGCCTCTCAGAGTGCTGGGATTATAGGTATGTGTCCATACCAAACCTCTATTCAACACTCCTTGTTTTAAATGCATTAGTTACTTTTTACTGCCAGAGGCCATAGGGCATGGTCGTAGCCCTCAACCCCCTTCTTAATCTCTACTCCAGAGCACTAGGCAGCATCATAGCCACCATGTCGGTGATCATCCTCCTCTGTCCTCACAGGCTGCCAGCTGCCATCGGCTTGCCCAATAAGGTTCCCTGTCACCACCACCTGCCCAGCCATGCTAAGCCTGCCCTTCTCTTTCTGGGAGAACAACAGGTATCCTTCCCTGTGTTTTTGGTTTTGGTCCCTTCCCTTCCCCCACCCTGGAAGGCTAGGTGTCTTTCTAAGTTACACTCGTGGCCCATGGCTTCTCCGTGGTATACCCTTCAGCAGCAGCGAGGGGTCAGCAATCATCAGGTGTCCCACACCAGTCTGGGCCCTGATCCGGAAGTATTTGCCCAGAGCTGACTCTTGGTACATTCACTGAGTAAAGGCTTAGCTCTCACCAAAAGTCTGGGTCACGTGAGCTGCGTGTACATGCTAGCTGATTCCTTATCCCTGCCTATAAAGGGATGTCACCAATTCATTTTTCAGGTGTAAAAATACCCATAAGTTCAGAGAAGTTAACTGGCCAGCAAAGGCCACACAGCCAGAGCATGTTGGGACCTCGATTCTGATACCAAGCTCTCCAAGGTCAAAGGCACTATCTACTGAGCCTTAGGGACAACTGTTTTTCACTAGGAATGCTTGTGATCTTAAGGGGCTGGGAACATCTCAGACCCCAATGGCAGTGTGGAGACCAAGCCTAACCAGAGCTCCTTGCTGTTGGCACCCCTGTTCTTAGTTCTGGCTCCATCAACTCTGGGCATCTCCAAGTCTCTGCTCCATGCTGGGTCTCCATTTTCCTCTTGGATATAGGAAGGGGCTTGGAGGCCCCTGAGCCACTGAGGCCTGTGATGTGCAGGAACAGGGCAGGCCTTGGAGGACTCCCCAGCCTTGCTGCCAGCTGCCAGGCTCTTTACAGTAATTACCATTTAGTACCTGGGAGTCAGACCACAGCTGTCAGCACCCGGAGTTTCAGTGTGCAAAGATGGACATCCCTTGGCTCTCCCTCTACTCATGTGGTCATCCTGCTTATCACATCACTTAGCCACAGCGTAGCCGATGGCCTGCTGCCCAGGACAGTCAAAAAGACATCATCAGTCACCTGGCGGTGACAGAAAAGACCTGAATTCCTTGACCAGCATAAAAATTCACTGCTCTGGCATTTCTTCCATGTCATTTCCCAGCATGCTGTGAGCTGCTGCGTTGCAGAATAGAGCTTGGTCCCTTCCAGGTCATTTATTCTATGAGCATAGATGGAGTGCTTGCTGTGTACCAGGTCCATGTGAACCAGAGACAAGGGGGTGAAGAGGCAGGCTGGGGTGCTTCTGACTCTGTAGGGGATGAGAATTTGGGGTCTTATGTCTTCCTACCCAATCCAGGTCTTGCCTAACACCAGCAGGGCCCTCAGGAGCAGAGAGGTCTCAAGACAACATAATGGAGAACTGAGGGGCTCTACTGAGGAACTGGCAGGCTTGGGTAGTAGGGCCTCTTTCTGATGCCTATATGTTGTGAGGAAGAGTCCCAGAGCTTTGTGTGTGTGTGTGTGGGGGGGGTGAGTCCAGGCAGAAAGAACACAAGAACACTAGAGCTGTCCTGGTAGACAAGGAACTCGTGGGTGACAGTGGGCTGGGTCCTTTACTCCTGCTATGTCTTCACCCTCTCCCCTCACCACCACACCGTGTGCTTTCTCAGCCTTTCTGTGGCTCTGTGGCACCAGCCTCAGGGAGCTTTCCTAGGCCACCCCCCTAATCTTCTGTCCCATGGCTGGGGGAACCATGTCAACCTAGGCCTTATTAGCATTCCTCCATTGCTAGTTAGGGTTGCCCTCTCTGTCCTCTGTTCAAATCTGGAATCCTTTATTTCCCAGTCCTGTGACCTGGAGCATATTGTTTAACCTCAGTTTCTGTCCCCAGAGGGTAGAGACAACAGGGTCAGGACTGCAGCAGTCTGTGTAGGACCTCTCAGACATATCAGGGCCCCTTGTCCTCCACCACACGGCTCATCTGGTTCAAACTCTGTCCGCCCCAGCAGCTCCTACTCTGAATTCCTTCCCAGTCTTTGCACAGGCTATCCCCACCCAAGATCTTCTGTTGCACCCGTTGCTAGTGGCTGTAAGTCTGACTTGTGCTTCAGGCTAGGACTTAACTTTTATTACTTCTGTGTTCCCCATAAACCCACAATGCAAAAAAAAAAAAAAACAGAAACAGAAAAAAAAAATACTCTTTTGCAGAAAAACATTGCTGTTTGGTGGAAACATTTGCATGATTTGTTTGGCATAGATTTGCTATTTATTTCTTGTAATAAATGACTCAAAACTTAGTACTTTCAAACATGAGCCATTTCTGTGGGTCAGGAACTGGCATAGGGTCTCATGAAGTTGCAGTTAGGGAGTGGGTCAGGGCTGGGTAGTGTAGCTCTTCTGGGGGTCGGAAGATGCCACATGTCAAAGCTGTTTGCTGGAAGGGCATCTCGGTTCATCCACAGACGGCTCAAGAGCACAGAGGAGAGCCAGGTAGAGGCTGTGATGCTTTTTATAACAGCCTCAGGAGTCAGGCTGCCAGCTTCCTGTGGATGGCACAGTGACCCTGCTCAGGATAAACACTTGGAGATGAGAATCCCTGGGTGCCATGTTGGGGCCTGGCTGTCCCCAGAAGCTGCCATGAGGTGACTTTCCTGAACTGTTCAGTGAGTGCTGAGAAAGAAAGAAAGAAAGAAAGAAAGAAAGAAAGAAAGAAAGAAAGAAAGAAAGAAAGAAAGAAAGAAAGAAAGGCAAATGTCACAGGGCCCTCTGGGGGGTGGGGAAGACTCGGGTTCTAATGCTGGTAACCTGGAAGAGCTGGCCAGGTTGGTGACCTGGAGCTGCTGGGGGACAGGGAGGATCTCCAGTGTTGGGAGTCAGCCTGTTCCCCACATCAGCCCTTTTATTCAGTTTAAGTCCTTATTCCACCAACATTCAATGTCAATTGTTTCTGTCATCCTTACACATGTTATCACCTTTTCCCCAGAGGTCATGACTGTTTAAGAAAGGGCCATAAGTCATTCTAGGAGTGCTGAGTCCCCTATCATTAGAGGTGCACAGGCTGGGAGCATGGTGGGGGAGCCCATAAGAAGCTGCAGGGGACAGCTTCTAGACTCCCTGTCATCTTAGTGACCTGTCTGCAGGAGCCAGCCTCCACTCCTCTTTATAAATATAGCCCATGCAGGAAACCTTGGTTCACCCCTGGTTATGTGAATGGCACTCTGGCCTATGGAAGCTGTCTCTTTGCCCCACCCCCAACCTCCCACCTGTGGGCCTAAGTGCCCGGAATCCTGGCTTCCCGCCATGCTGCCCACATCCCACTTGGGAAGCTTCCCAGGGTAATTAGGACCATTAGAGGCCTCCTAATGCCACCTGACCTCAGACCTGGGCTAGTCCCGCGCCGCCTGCCCATGCATTATTAACAGGCAGAAAAGCATGAGAGAGATGGGTTCTGCCCCACTGGCCCTGCACATTACTCTGCAGCATGCCCCTGGTGGCCCACATTTTCCCCACCCCCAGGTTCCTGCTCCCCAGGAGTCAGTGCTGCAGGGCAACTGGCTCTTCTAGGACTAGGTATGCAGAGCGTGGGGAGGATAGAAAGCCACCCAACAGGGTAGCTGGATTGTCTGAACTGTGTCTGTGGGAGGCATTGGGTTACCCCTCACCTCTTCAGGGTAGGAGGGGAGGCTCCAGGGCAGCCCTCTCAAGGTCACAAGGCTATGGCCTGGTATTAGGAACTTCCTGCATACAGAGCCTTTGGTTATCTGAACCAATTCCTCTCCTGGAGTCTTAGTAAGGTCTCCCAAGGGGGCAGAGGGAATACACCAGCCCAGGAGGGCCCTGCAGTCTTCCAAGAGGGCTTATAAAAAAGAAAGGGATCCCCATGGACAGAGAAAGTATCCCACTCTGCAGGTGCAGGTCCTCTGGTTAACACACATCCTCTTCCTCCTCGCAGGACTATACACTCTGTACAGAGTCAGATTGGCTCACATTTTTCAGTCCCCCCCCCCATATCTGCAGTATGTGTACAGGTATGGTGTGACTGTCAGCACCCGCGCCACAGCAGGAATGCGGAGGTCCGAGGAGTTGGCTTTCTCCTTCCATCTTGTTTTGAGGCAAGTCTCCCCTCTTATTTCTGCCCCTTTGCTCTGTACTCCAGGCTGCCTCGTTCTCAAGCTCCCTTATCACTGCCTCCCATCTCATCCTAGGATTTCAGACAGATGCGGGACTTTTACATGGGTTCTGGGGAGCAATCACCTTTACCCACGGAGCCATCTCTCCAGCCCTGACCTGTTCTTAAGTGGAGAGAACGAGAGGAGTGGGGAGGGGGGACAGTGACTGGGAAGCCCGAGGACCACATCATGTAGAGTATTCTTTTCCCAGCCCCACCCTGCTACTTACAAGCCAGTGACCCAAGTTAGGATCCTTCTTTTCTCTTTTTCCTTCTGTAAAGTGGGTAGAAGGTGGGAAGAAGGAGATTTGAATCACTCCAAGAATCTTCCAGCTTTAGAGTCTTTGGGGACTCCTTCAGACTCAAAGCTTGATGACAGATAACCAATCTTTCCTAACAGTGAATTTGGGATTAGGGTGGAGTGTGGGAAGCACCTAGCCCCTGAATGTAGGAGGAGGGCATGAGGCCAGCGCTTGCCAGCCAGATTTCGGAGCTTGGTCGGCTTCATCCTCATATAGCAGGTGCTAGACAAGGAAGCAGAGAACTGCTGAGTATTGAGAGCCAGGGCGAGCAAGAACATGGTTGCAGGTGACTCTGCCTCCCTCTCCTGTAACATGGGCGTAGATGAGACAGGAGGCCAGGTGTGTCGGTTTCAGCGCTCCTCCCAGTTGGTCGAAGAAGGTCCCCTTACCCCATCTCATCTCCTCCTCACGCCCTCCTCGAGTGGGGGAGCTTAGGATGTTCATTTTCTAGGGGGCAGAGCCTGGAGGGCCATGGGAGAGAAACCCTGGCTCTGGAAATTCCTGGATGGCAGGAGTGAGAGCTGCATGGTGGAGACAGCCTGGTAAGCCCCAACTATTGTGGGCTGTGTCTGGTGACTGAGAACCAGACTGGAGCCACGTGGGGGCCATGGGCTGCAGCTTGACCCCAGAGCAACAGCTGTCCTCTATGCAAATGAAGCTTTCAGCCATCCACAAACGCACAGAGGAAAACCCCCCTCTGCTGCCCCGGGACCCAGCTGGGCCTCGTGACACCTTTGCTCCGGCAGTTACCCTTGCTGAGGCCTAGAATCCTGTGCTGGACCAATTCAGAGGAACCTGTCCCTTCCTCCCCACCCCCAGGGTTGGCAGGGGTAAGGGTGGGGATTCCCCATGTCTGTCTGCAGACAGCTGTGACCAGGGCAGAAGTCTGGCTGCAGAAGGGGGCCTCATGTCTGGAGTTGACAGTGGCAAACCCTTTCTGACTCTGTCTGAGCCCATCAGTAAGGTCTTGGGTTAAGAACGTGTCCCCAGACCTCACCCATCACCCTTTGGTTCCCAGCACTTTGTCCTATGCCCTGCCTCCCTCTGTCTATGTCCCCTGTTCTAACATCCAGAACATGCATACAGAGAGAGAGAGAGAGAGAGAGAGAGAGAGAGAGAGAGAGAGAGAGAGAGAGAGAGCAGAGTGCCCTGGCTTCAGTGTAAACTGTCCTATAGACCTATTCCCTATTCCTACCCTATGGTACTTAGCTCCTACCAGACTCCTCCTGGACTAGGGAAGATGGGTTTGTGGTCAGGCCCCATTTGAGGCATGTTCATTGTGCTAAGTCACCTACCTGAGAAACAGGCTACCAGATAGAGGGCAAGCAGAGAGCCTGGGTACAGAGTCTATACACAGTGAGTAGGTTGTGTTTGTCAGCCCAATGTTTGGGAGCCCACAAAACATAGGGTGGCCATGGAGCAGAGAGTGCATTGGGAAGTGTCTGTCAAGGCAATGAGGGGTTGGGTGCTCCTGCCCCAAGTGCCATTAGGCCAGCACAAGGATGCTGGCTCAGAAAACTCCCAGCAGTGCTATCCCCGTTTTGTAGGTAGAAAACAGACTCCAGAGTCACTCAGAAGAAAGTGAATTGGAAAGACTCAGGTTCTACCTTCCATGATCCTTCTGGGGCTGGGAGCTGGACTTCCTCTACCAAATCTGCTCTGGCCCAGGTGACAAGGGGGCAGTTGGCCAGCCAGTTCCACCCTGCCCGGTGGAGAGGAGAGGAAACACCGGTCTGTGGGGGATTCCTCCCTCAGCGCCTCACCCAACCACTTCCCCTGGACACTCTCATTTTCTTTGTCACTTGTTTGGTTTCTGCTTTTCTCCACCGCTGGGCTCCTTTTTCTAAAGGCCACTTTCATTTCCTTCTGTCACGATGCCCCCCCCCACCCTACCCAACACCATCCTCTCTGCTTTGCTCTCACATCCCTTCTTCCACCTTGGGATCCCCTCCGGGAGGGTGTACCTGCTTGGGATGTGGCTGTAGGGGCAGAAAGGGGTTTGCGATCAATGTGGGGAAGCTGAGCTGGCTCTTTGAAGACCCAGGAGCCTAGCCAGCCTCAGGCCTCTGCTCCCCAGGCCTCAGGCTTCTCCTCACCTGTGAGGTAGAGGGAGAAGACAGCCTCAGGATGTAAAGGGGAGGGAAATGAAGGATGTGAAGTAGCAGGACTTAGGAGAAGCCATCAGATACCAGTTCTTGGCTGCAGGCATGCCTCGGAGTCAGCTTCCAGCATACCTTCTAGGTCCCACACCTGGCCAGAGGTGGATGCTGCATCCTCCTGCTAACAGTCACTCCAACTTTGAATCATAGAAACAGCTTTGCAGGGTAGCCTTTGTAGTCAGTACAGGTCCCCCGAAAGGAGAAACTGCCCAACCCCGCCCCACCCCCACGCTGCCCAGAGACTTCTACTTCTCCCCAAGACTGCCAATGGCGGGAGCTTGGGGGCTACCCTAGCAGCCTGTCTACTATTGGACAGCTCTGCTTGCTAGAAAGTCCCTCCTTCCACTTAGTCTGCCTTCCCTTCCTCTCTCTATATTTGGCTGCCCTCAAAGGGACGGTCTCTCACTCTAGATGTTTGACAGTTGCACTGGGCTCCATTCTGACTATAATCCCCCTGCTCCAGTCAGGGAGGTAGTGTAACAGAACACTAATTTATCACCTTGGATTCCAAAGCCCTGTTCCCCAGGTTCAAATCATCACATGACTTATTGCTGCCTAGGTGGTATTAGGGATTTCCTGATGTTTAGTGATGTCAAGAACAAACACTCATGCATTCTTCAGCAACTGCTCAAAACAACAACAACAACAAACCACTCTCGTGCTTCTTCTAAGCCATGCTACCTGCTAGATCCTCTTTGGCAAGTTTGTGGTAACACTTCCAAGGAGCCTAGGCTTTGAAATTCAGTCTGTGTTCAGATCCCAGGTGCACCCCGGCTCTGACTTGAGCTTCCAAAAACATTAAAAGAAAACTGATACTTTCAGTTATAAAAATGGCTGAATGATTTTAATGTTTGAGTAGTATGTTCAAGGTGGGTCATTGGTTTGACTTGGTTATCCATCCCTCTCTGGGTTTACCTCGCCTGCCTGGGTCAGCATTCCTGATTATAGGCAGTCTGGGAAGTCTCTGGCTTCCCTGCGAAGTCAGAGTGGCTCCTCAGTCACTCTGAGTCATCATTATAAATAATTTCATAACAAAAACGAATCTTTGTGTTGTATTTTTTAAGTTAAAAAATACTAGGTAAGGGATACACTTGCTCCTTCCTGGGTCTTGAAATGGCCCTGGGATTGGTCACTACATTGGGTCCTCATCTTTAGGATCAGTACAGAGTCACCTGCTTTCAATGACTGTCTGATTTGGTCTGGAGTTCTGCTGGTGCCTGCTTGTCTTTGGGGGCAGCTAGGAGGTAGAGACAGAAGGCCACTGCGCCTCCTTTTCCTGGTAGCGCCTCTGGAACTTCGGCCTGTTAGTTTAGGGATCTGGCTGTTCTCTGTATTTAAGGTTTCTGTCCAGCTGCGGCTCCTCCTTAGAAGGAGCAGGTGCCATCAGCCACAAGCAGAGGCCATTCTGGGGAATTCTTAACTCTCCCTAGCCTTCCGCCTTAAGCAGAGCCACATGTGCTGTGAAGATTGGCTGTCCAGATGGGGCCACCGGCCTCTCTGCCTCTTGGCAGTGCTTCCCTTGTCTCTGTAACTGGTTAAGGCTATAGTAAGCCCTGTGGCTGAGAAGACAAGAGGCTGCAGCCAGGGTCCCAGAGCAGAGGTCTGGCTACATTCCTGCCTGTGCCAAAGCCAGGGAGGTCTGGAGACAGGGATCACAGGCTGGCGTTGTCTTTATGTGTTCACACTCATCCTGCTGGGCGTTTGCTGTTCAGACCAAAATGATGAAATGAGGCCCACCACACTTGCCTGGGTTGTTTTGAGATCATTAGTAAAGAAAAGTTCATAGATCATCATGTTGAAGTGGAAAATAAGGGCTTAGGACTCTTCCTAGTCTTGTCATAGTGCACATCTGGGGACATTCACCAAGTAGAGCTGCCCAGCTGGACTTGAGATCATAGCCTCAGACAAGATCCTACAGGATCTTACATGGTGGGGGCCTAAGGCCTGTGTGTGTGTGTATGGGGTGGGGGAGACTAGAGCTAAACTTGATTGATCTACCTTCCTTCTTTCTTTCCTTCCTCCCTTCCTTCCCTTCCCCTCACTCCTTCCCTCTTTCTTTGTTTCTTTTCTTTCTTTGCCTTCCTTCCTTCCTTCCTTCCTTCCTTCCTTCCTTCCTTCCTTCCTTTCTTCCTTTTTTTTTCATGGCTGTGGTTGAACCCAGGGCCTCATGCATGCTAGACCAGTACTTTATCACAGAGCTATGGTCCCAGTTCTACCCCCTCTTCTCTACCTGGCATCACACCCATAGTTCATCAAGGGTTGCCCAAGATCTGCCCCTCACCCGTTCCTGGCTCCTAGTATGAGACATCAGCTCCAAGCCCAACATCTCCAGGCTCCTCTGTAGCCTCAGAGGGACATGAGAGAGCTATGACCAGATGTGAAAAGAGCTGTTGGGGTTTGTGATGCCACTAGACACTGTTCTGGGGCCTTGCATATTTCTGACAGTGGAGTCATATTCCATCTCTGCCCATGTCACTTAGCAGCGGTGACAAGAAAGAACAGTCCTAGGTAGTCTGTGTGTTTCCTCTTCTTCCCTCTCCTGGGAACTACCAGCTGGCTTCAAGGGGCACAGTGGGGCAGTATCTGGCAGTAGTCAGAGCATGTGGAAGGCTGGTCTTAAAGTTTGTTCACTAAGGGTGGGCCTGTTTCTTTTGGAGTGGCTTTGGAAGGTGACAGGGGGTGATAGTGGAAGGGATGCTACAGCCCACTCCCAGGCCATCCCCATGCCAACCCCACAAACCTGTATTCCTAGGCCACTCTTGAGGCTACTGTGCTCCCGGGAGAGACCGCAGGCTGTGCCAGCGACTGACACTTGAAAAACATTGAGAAACCTGCTTATTATAAACCTCTAATCCCATGAGGCTCAGGCCCGTGGGAGGACCAAGATGCATGGTCAGCTCATGTCACTCACATGGTTTGAGTGCTTTCCAGCCCTGACCAGAGTATGGGACAGCAGGACCAACCCCTAACCCAGCCCTAGCCTCAGTCCGTAGAACTTCACAGTGACTCCCTTGGCTCAAAGAAACTGACATTTGCCTCTTCGCCATAGGCAGCAGAGAGCAAAATCATAATTTTATAATGATCTCATTGGATCATAATTTTATAATGATCTCATTGGATCATAGCATGTGGCGCCTGCTCCTGCTGACAGGCACCGAAGTGAACTATGCGCAGGCACACATGCTAGCAAGGTGATCAGAGCTGGCCGGTGCTACTGAGACTGGTGGCATACTCTTATAGGGCACATGTAAGGGTGCATGCATGTGAGGGTGTGTGCTTGTGTGCACATGTGTGTTCTATTGTTCTATGGCATGCATACATTTTCTGTTAGTGAAATTGCTCCCAGGTCCTGAGCCTGACAGTTAACATCCCATGGAGTTCCCCCAAGGACTACATGACTTCCAGTTCTGCAGTGGAGTGAGGTTAGAGGTGAGTGAAGACTTCCTGGAAGGGAGGAATGAGATGCCCCTCAACTCAGGTTTTATCTATGAACTCACACACTATGTAGTTCAATGAAGTATTATGGGTTCGAGGTCAAATGTCAGGTGGACTCCTTCCTGTCACTCCCAGCCACCACCTCTCTTATCTGGATTTGAATTTCTGCAGATATTTCTTGTGGATTCTAAGGTGCCTCTTCTGGCCCAGTCCCTTTCTAGATCTTCCTAGAATACAAATCTGGTCCCATCACCCCATGCTTAGCCTTTCACAGCCTCAGCGATAAATGCCAAATTCCTTTAGTGGCTTGCAAGGGCTCTTGGAAATCCCTATCATTCATCTTCTCTCCAGCATTTACAATTAGTCCATCCCACCCTGTGCCTCTGGATCTTTCAAATGTGGTTCCCTCTGTCTCCTGTGTTTAACTGCCTTTCTCAGGACCCACCTCTCTTCTCCTGTTTTCACTCAGTATTAGGTCTGCCTCCTTCCCTGACTGCCCCCTGCCCAATCCCAAGCTTGTCCTTCCAATGTGCTGCCAAACCTCCTTAAGACCTGACACACTACAATCATCTTTGCTGATGACGGACTATGAATACCCCGAGAATACAGGCTACCCTGCTATTTCCTGACTGCTACACATGATGAATACTCAAAAAAAAAAAAGTACCCCTTGAAAGTGGAGGGAGGAGAGGCCGGTAGAGCAACTAGATTTCCTTTGCTAATGTCATGATCCGGTCAGGGCCCGCGCTAACATCTGTAGGAAGTTCATGTCAGTTCAGCGAATCTCTCCCAGAAGCAGCTGCATCCCTGGCCCTGTTCTAAGAGCCAGAGAAGTCAAAGGGACATAAGGTGTGGAAGGAAGCAAGGCAAGCCACAGTTAGATCAGGCTGCGTGAGGTCCCCAGGGCACAGGAGATGCACTCCAGAGCTGCCAGGACTCAAGGAAGGAAGGATGTGGACCAGTGGGCCAGGGAAGGGAGCAGGAGTTTCCAGGGAAGGCCCCTCAGTTCCTCCTGTGACACCTCACTGAAGCCCTGATATTGCCTGGAGTCTGGTGCAGGAAAATATCCGTGCTGTGCCCTCAGATGGTCACCTCTCCTTGTTCTCTGAAGGATGCACACCCTCTGTTAGGGACTAGAGATCTCTGTTCCAGAATGGCAGCAGAGAGTAGTGTTGGGAAGGTGGACTGGGGCCCCCAGCCTAGGTTCTGACTTCAGCTCTGCTTCCATGAGCTATGGAGCTACTGTGATAAACTCCTCAGCCACTCTGCCTGTGTCCTCACTTGCTTAGAGTCATGAACAAGACCCTTCCACAGCACTGCAGGTTGAGATGAGTTACCAGCAGGCAGTGGCTCCAGTCTCAGCCTGGCACAGGATCCAGATTATGTAAACATTGGTCGCTAGCACTGGTGCTTAACCAGCACACCTGCCTACACCTCTCGTTCTAGTTTATGAGCCTTTAAAATCGTAGTAAGAGCCTTTAGCATGAGCCCTTCCCTGTGGCCATGGGTCACGTGTGCAGTGGTTGTGGGCTATGGTCATGCTGCTCTACAACAGGTTTCTAGAATTTCCTGATTTGCTTCACTGAAATCTAGACTTGTGGAGACAGCTCATCCCCCTGCTGCCTGCTCCAGGCGCCCCAATCCCGACACCTCATACAAATGGATGTCCTGCTGTGGATGGTTGGTTTCCCTTAGTGTGACGTCTTTTCTCTACTCTCCTCGCCTTGTCGCTGATACTACAGGATGTCGCTTCTTTGTTAAGGCTGTGTCTTGTTCTGTTGTGGGTATGAAACACACGCCAGTGGACAGCACATTTTCCTTATTGGTCATTCTCAGCGGAGCTTTGTGTCAGCTGGGATGCATGCTGCCAGGCATGCCACAGCGCAGCATCACTTTGAGATCTCGTGTTCAATACATACTCAGCAGAGAGACTACTGCCTGATCATGCAGAAGTTCTGTCTTTAGGTTTCTGGGGCCTCTTTGCGCTGCTTTCCAAAGCTCCTGTACCCTTCCACAACCCACCAGTAGTGTGTAGGGTTCCGATCTCTCTACTTATGACCTTGACACTGGGACCTGGCTTAGGTCCCATCAGTATCTTGCTGACTCCTCCTCTAAGTGTTGTATGCACTGGACTCTAGGAAGGTAGTGTGTTAATTCTCATGGTCACTCTTGGGACCAGATGAACTGTGCTGTGCCTTGATTATTCAAATGAAGTCAGCCAGGGAACAGACCACACTGTCAACCATCTCAGTGGTGAAAATGATGGTGGCTTCCCCTTCTGCTCAGCTGCTCTTAAAGAGTGTCTGTGGTGTCACCCAGGGCTTCCTCAGAGGTGATAGGTTCCAAAGTTGCAGGATCCCCATGATACGGGACAACAACAGGATTTCCAGGAAGAGCCCCAGTGAAGGCCCAGTATTAATGATGTAGCAAAAACCAGAGACCTCGAACCAGACCAGTGACTCTTTGCAATGAATACTTGCAAGAAACAATACATGGACTAAAGGATGTGTGACTGACTATATCACACTACCGCTTCTGCAACAAGTCTTTTCTTTTAAATTTTACCTTGTTTTACCCTGTCGGGGGTTGCAAGGGTAGAGGGCAGATGGGAAGGGATCAAGTTGTATGATGTGAAATCCACAAAGAATGAATTAAAAGTTAAATTTGGAGAAAAAAAGAGAAATATCTGGGGGGAATCTGTGTCATGGATGGAGGTCCTGATGTCTGAAGGTGGACAGAGGGTGTGTGGGGAGGGCCACTTCACTGACGCCAGGGCCAGACTGCTGTGGAGGAGGCTGGCCTCTGGAGTACAGTGTGGGAGTCCTAGAGTGACTGGGGATAAATTGCTCGTCTCAGCTGTGGTTCATGGCTTATGCAAGTTAGGGCAAGAGGGACCAGCTTGCTACAGTGGACCAGGAACAATGAAGTGCCAGGTTCAAATCCTGAGCCTGCTGTAGCCCCACAGCCTCCCCCGTGTTGGTGTCAGTGTGAATTGTGCGTTACTCCAGAGTCTGAGGAGACACTGAAGAAGTCTGTGTGTCTGTTCCCCAAGTCTGGTCACCTGTCATTACTCTCTGTGGCTGTGGTTTGAGTCCCCAGAGACAGACATTTCAAGAACCTGGAGGCTTTCTGGTGAGACTGGGCTCTTGGCAAGGACAGGACACCCCGAGCCATGTAGCAGGGTAGCTAGGCCTCAGGAGGTGGAGGTGATGATGAGGAGTCTCAGTGTGTTTTCGACAGGGGGATTGCTCCTGTGGGTAAGGGAATGACTATTACTGGACGTCAGGTGAAATTCCAATGCAGGCATGTCCTACCCTCCAAATAGAGCGCCCCTGCTCCCACCTCTGAGCCTTGCTCCCCCAACTCTTTTCCTTTTCTGCATAAATGTGGTTCTCTTACCCTTTCCCCCACTTGTCCTTCAGAGCTTCTTTGTCCAGCCCAGGGGTACTGAGGTGCTTGGACACCCCTGTATCCATCATCTATGGCAGTGGCAGCATACTGTTGAGCCTCAACTCCAGACACCTGGCCATGGTCTCTTGTTCTATCAGAAGTACGCTCCTAAGGGATGGAGAAGTTGCTCAGTTGGTCAAGTGTCCTAGCATAGATGAAGTCGCGAGTTTCATCCCCAGCAACACAAACTGGAAAGAGTGGTGCGTGCTTGAATCCCAGGACTCAGGGCAGAGGCAGGATGGTTAGGCAGTGCCTGATCCATAGCTTGCATCTATAAGGACTGGTTGAAGGAGGAAACGGGGACAAAATCCAGGTTTCCTAGGGACACACCTGCCCAAATTAGGGTCTCTAGAGACTGAGGCACTAGGGACAGCTCTTTGCATTTCAGCCCTAACTCCCGGGAAGCCCAGCTCTGGCATCTCCACCAAGGGAACCCCAGCCTGAAATTGTGTGCCCTGGGAGAGCTGGTTAGAAGGTAGCTGGTGGCCTGTCACGGGAGGACAGTGGAGTGGAGGCTGACCTCACGCTGCTGAGCACGTGTGCTCATTCCAAGGCAGGCTGCTCAGGGCCTGAGGTGACTGTCCCTAGACAGCCCATAAAGAGGAAGTCTATCAGTGATGAGAAGCCGAGGGCAGCCCTACCTGGCTGGCCCTGCCTGGCTCCCACTTCTGCTTGCTTACCTCTTCACTGCCCTGCCAAGTGCTACCTGTTCTGCACATTTCTTTGCTGCCCATAGAGCACAGCCGTCAAGCCAGGCATTCATGGTCCCAACCCAGCTCTGCCCACACTTACCAGTGTACCATTACCTGCTATCTGTCCAGAAGGTCATTCCATCTCCCCTCTTCCAGGAAGTCCTCTGTGACCACAGCTACCATGATCCCTCTCTCCTGGAATCTTCTACTGTTAGAGGATGTTTTGGAATCATCATGATGCTACACACATGCATGCACACACTCAAGCACACATATGGGGGGAATTTCATACAATATATTTTGATCATGTCTTTCCCCTCTACAACTCCTTCCAGTCCCCCCCCATTTCATGTTCTTTCTCACATAAACAAAACAAAAAAGTGCAATCATAAAAATAATGGAGTCTGATTTTTGTTGGTCAGCTCCTCCTGAACATGATGCCTGCCCTGAAATGTGGTTGACCTGTCCACTGCCACCAACATGAAGCTACTCCTGCATACAGTGGATCCCCTGGCCTGTGGGATGCTCCAAAGAGAGATGACATGGACTGGTCCTCTATCTACTCTGAGATGACCAAAGAGGGTCATGAACACAGATATGGCTTGTAAGTTGCCGAGTCCCATTTTGTCTAAGTGCAAGTCTCTTCCTCTTGCCTGGACTCCCATGCCACTCCCTCCAAGATCATCCCATGACTAGCTTCCCCTGCATCCGACTGTCCTTTCTCCTGTGTCCTCCTCACCATGTTCATTCTGCTTTCCTGCCCTTTGGCCTTCATTCAGGCCATGCCTCCTATAGGTGGGCCTTTCCTCCCCAATCCTGTCCTCAGGCTTGTAATGACAGCCCCCCTTTCCTCTGGAATTGAAAGAGTTCTCCTTGCATGGTGGGCCACCAGTGTCCCTCACCTCCCATTTCTGTGTGCCAGCATCTCTAGTACATGTCATTCTGCGTTTCACTTGAGCAGGTGCTCCCGTGAATTTGGACTTGAGCTTGGTGTAAAGTACCCAGCGAAGATGCTCTACCTCAGGACCCACAGTGAAGCTAAGCCCTGAGGATGTCTCCATGCCCAGCTGACACCTTAGAAACCCTATATTTCTGAGGCCTAGCCTTGGTCCTAAGGGTCTGTCACTTTCAGAGATGGTGAACACCTTGCTCACACAACAGTGTGTGATAGAGTCTGCGTGGGGATCCTGGACTTCAAAGCTTTCCTCCCCCATTGCATGACTTTGACAGAGGCAAAAATAGCAGATGGATGCTTCTAAAATGTGCCGCCAATAAACTGCCATGGGCATCTTGTCTGTCTTTTTGCTGCTCCTGACTCCCCATGGGTATACTGCCACCCTAGCTCTATCAAGCAGCTGGCAGGTGCATGAGGGTCCTTGGGTGTCCACCCACCTCTCCCAGTCTTCTGTGGGTCTGCTCCAGGCATACTGAGCCACCTCCCATCCTGATTGATAAATGTGTCTCGTGTTCTTCTCTCCTGGCCATCTGCCCTCCCTGGTGGTCCCCTGGGAGTCCACCAGGCTCCTGAAAGCTCTGAGATCTCAGAGAAGATGCTATTTGGGGGCCATCTGCTTAAGAGGTGCCTCCGGCTGGGGTTCTGAAACTGAGGGAAACAATCCAGGCAGCGGGGGTTGGGAAGGGACTGCCAGGAAAGGACAGCAGTCAGGGGCCTGAGAGCTACCTTTATTTGGGCACAAGGCCAGAGTTTGTCAGTTCTCTCCAGAATTAGGCAGAGCCATACGATGCCAGGCCTGGCTGATGCTTGGATACATTGCCAGGGCAGATGGTGCCAGAGGGCACAGGGAATATGGTCTGAGCTCTGAGCCCGTTCCCCATCCAACCCTCTCTCTCTCTCTCTCTCTCTCTCACACACACACACACACACACACACACACACACACACACACACACACTTAAAATTGGGTTGCCAGTGACAACCTGGCATATCATCTTCTTTTTATATTATTCTTAGCCCCTCTGTTGCCATAGCAACTGAACAATGCTTTTTAAATATAGCAGTTAATTTTTTTTCCAGCTTCAGCAACAAAGTTCTGGTACTGTCCAGAAGGCCAATGGCTGGTTTCTCTCCAGGGTGGCAGAACTGCCAGGCTCTTCTCCCTATAGGTTTGTCCCTGAGTGTGAGCTGAGTCTAGATGTCCTTGAGGCTGGCAGGGACACTCTGGGTTCCCTGTTTCCTGACCTGGCCACCTTCCAGCACTAAAGAGTGGTAGGAAAAACTAGGTTCTGGAGTCAGCAACCCTTCGCCCCATTCTCCTTTGAGCCCGAGTGTCATTAGTCAAGGACAACAGTGGCTGCTGCTGAGTGACTGACCAGGTGGGGATGGGGGGAGCACCTTGCCGTGGGAAACGCCCACATCTCTGTCTCTGCCTCCTTCCTTTCTGTTTCCCTTCCTCCACACCTTCCCTCCCTTTCTCCCCTGCCTCCCTCTCACTTTTGCCTTTCTCCTCCCCTCCTCCCCACTGCCTTGAATTATTGATGGTAAATTCCCAGCCAGTAACATCAGAAGGTTAAAATCCATAACCAGCCTCCCTCCAATCTCCCCTCAGAACACCCTCCCTCCCTGAGCTGGTGAGCTCATGCGAGTCATCAATCATACATTACGGCTTAAGAACCCATGCCCCGCTGTCCAGCCCCTGAGCATCCAGGGCAGGAGGGAGCCAGGGAAGCGGCACTCTTGGAAGGTCCTGCTGGCTCTAAGGCCCCAAGGAAGGTAGTTGGCAGGGCCACATTTGGAACACTACCCAATAACCAGAGATACCATTTTTTGGTTCTTTGGGCTCCCCAACATCCCACTGAGTGCCCTCCCTCCAGGTGGTTCATCACCCACTCATTTCTCTGCATCTCAGTG
The DNA here is from genome assembly GCF_000317375.1 of Microtus ochrogaster. Lineage (NCBI taxonomy): Eukaryota > Metazoa > Chordata > Mammalia > Rodentia > Cricetidae > Microtus > Microtus ochrogaster. Next base: position 63,017,643 of record NC_022016.1, on the reverse strand, counting down.
TGGCAGGTCTTAAAACAACACACAGCAAAATCTCAGATACTCAGAAACTGTCAAAACACACCATAGGCTGCCCAGAAGGTAGTAGGTTCCCCATCACTGGAAAAGGGAACAAGAGACAGAACATCCAGAGAGCATGATGTTGTGGGAAGGACTGTAGCTTACAAATTGAATGAGCTCGTGTTTCAACCCATCATTCTATAATGGCAACAGTAGTGTTGAAGTCACCATATAATTTTGCAGAGCCTGGGGCGCGATTACAATTCTCATTCACAAATACCAGCTAACTTTCCCAGGATTGTTTAGATAAGAAAGATGATTCTCAACCCAAGATTCAACCTTCCCTGTTTTCCAAGTTCACTTGCTTGATGGACCAGTGTAGTTCCCTGCTGAGTTCAGGCGGGTGACTAGGGCTGCTCTCTGGGAGCTGGTGATCATGTTCAGGGTCAACAGAAAACACAGAAAAGAAGAGAAGAGAAGGGAGAAGAGGAGAGGGGAAGGGAGGGGAGGGGAGGGAAGAGAGAAGGGAAGAGAAGAGAAGAGAGAAAAAAAGAGAAGAGAAGAGAAGAGAAAAAAGAGAAGAGAAGAGAAAAAAGAGAAGAGAAGAGAAGAGAAGAGAAGAGAAGAGAAGAGAAGAGAAGAGAAGAGAGAAAAAAAAGAGAAGGGAAGGGGAAAGGAAAGGAAAAAGCCAAGCCTGGTGGTTCGGGCCGGAATACCCAGGTACTCAAAAGGTTGAGATAAGAAGTTAGCAAGTTCAAGGCCTTCCTGGACCATTTGGTGAGATAATCTTAAAAAATAAAAGAAAATATGAAAAGTACTGGGAATGGATACCTGGGTTCAACCCTCAGCGCTGGAAGAGAGAGAAAGAAGGGGAAGGGAGGAAGAGAGAGAAGAAGGAACGAAGGAGGGAAGGAGAGAGAGAGAGACAGAGAAGGGGAGGGAGGAGAGAAAGAAGTGCTGCTGGGACTATAGAACCCTGAGACAGGAGGATGCTCTGGCCTGGCATGGCGCATAGATCACTAACAGGGGAACTGATTCAGGAGCACCCAGTATCTGTGTCTGCCCAGAATTCAGCAGACCAGCAGCTCCGGAGGGCTTGCTTCTCTTTACAGCATCCTCAAAGTGGCTCTTCAAGAACAGCAGTGCCCATCTGTGACAGATGCTCTGCTGGACTTATCAGGGTCACGCAGCTCCGCAGTGGTGGACTTCAGATGTCTGATGCCAAGACTTCCACGGCAGAAGGTGGTTACAGAGGACCTGTCTTGGCCTATTATGTATGGCGGGTAGAGGGTCAGCCTTTAGTCTCCAGTGTCCATCCTGACATGAGTCCCTCCTGAAGATGACAGCTCAGGGAAATCCTTGGTGCTTTCCTCCCTGGTGAGGAAGAAGGAAGGGAAAGTAGCTACTTAGGGGTGGTGGGGTCTATACATGCCGTGTAGAGAACTGGGCAGATCTTGGCTCTGTTAGGTTCTCAGTGATCCAGGAAGCAGGCCAGCTCAGAGTTTGGCTCTCCATCTTCACTCAGGACAGAACATTCATTTGCCTGTCTCTCTGCTAAAGTTAATGTCACCATTAGCATGGACCCTGGCCATCTGCCCAAAGCATCAGCCAACCATAGACTCCCAAGTCCCAATGCCCACTTCTCTTGCTTTACTCTAGAGCATATACAACCCCAGCTTTCTATCTTCCCCACTCTGTCTGCCCATTATTGCATTCCCTCAGCCATGAAAGCTGGGGCCAGACTGCTCTCTATGGGTCTCTATCCCTGGACAGCATCTGGCACAGGCAAGCCCAGAACTTGGCTGAATGATGCCCCTGTGAGAAAGAGTATGTCTCCTTCACGCTATCACAGTCCTTTCCCATACTTCCTCTCGTACTGGTCCTCAGGCAGGGTAACGGTTGTACTGCTTCAGCCTCCTTCCCGCCTCCTAAGCTCCCCCTAGCACAGCACAGAGCCCTGCCTGCAGGATAACTATGCGGATATCTGTTGAAAACATGATCCAAAGCTCTTGTCTCCCTGCACCTCACTTTCCCTACTTGTACACTCAAAGTTTGGTGACCCCAGGGCTTTGTGAAGCACCCTCCCTTGTGACATTTTTGGATGTGTGGCCCATTGAATGGCATTCTGCACCTGTGTTTGGTGTCCGACTCTTCTCTTAGCTACTTGGTGATCATTCCAACTTCCAGCTTTGGTCACTGTGCAGAGCCTATCTGCCTCCTGATGAGCAATTAAAGCCCCAGAATAACCCATTGTTAAGAATGAGGTGCCTGGACCCTGTGTTTATCTCCAGTGTGCTGTGTGTGCTCGGGTCCCTGCCAACCCTGGGGTGAGCGTCCCTGGAACTGCTCTGATAGTGGCCTCAGGAGTAGTCAGCTCCAAGTGGCAGCAGAAACTGATGAAGAACAGGCAGGAAAGGAAAACAGCTTCTGCTAAGAGCCAGGCATTTGGGAGATGCTCTTCTCCACTAAGTCATGCCAGGGGGGGATTGTTAGCTCCGTTATACAGCTCAGGAGTCTGAGGTGCAAAGAGGTCTTGTGCCTAAGGGATTGCATTGCTTCAGGCTCATGGGGCTCCTGAGGGGCAGAGCTGGGACCTGCACATGGGACTGTCTGGCCAACTCCCAAGCTTTTCACTGACCCACTTGGCATCTGTAAGCAGTGGTGATGGACAGCCATCATTAGCCTGGAAAGCCACAGTCCTGAGACCTTCAGGCTTGCTTTGAGTCTCTTGCGCCCTCCCCACACCTGTGGCGCCCATTCTCTTGGCTCTTGTCTATCTCACTTCCTTTCTGAAGAGGATGAATTCCTCTCAGGACCAGAGGATGAGGGGCTGTGCGGTGAGAGGAAACACAGAGGACTCCAGCCCTGCCTGCCATGCGGAGGGGACAGAGGTCTGGGGTAGCAGAGCTGAGAGTGCGGATGCAAGGACTGACAGAGCGCCGGGCACATGTCACCACTTACCAGCCACACGGCTTTGACAAATGGGTCAGTTCTGGGGCTTCAGTAAAGTAAAAGACGCAGCAGCTAATGGACGTAGCCCTCTTCAGGGGTTTCAAGAAGTCACTAGATAAGACAGATATTTCAGAAGCAAGTATAGAAACCCACCCGGTCACAATCACAAGTGCTGAGTTCAAGGATCAAGGAGCACAAAGTGTGTACCAGGATGGAGGCATAGGCTAGGAACAAGACAGGAGCACTTTCTATACTCAAGGCTCACACTAAGGTCCATTAGGTGCCCCACCAGTATCAGAAGGAGGGCTAGCCTGTGGACCGCAGATAGCAAGGGTATGCAGGTGGTACAGGGACATGTTGTCAGGGGCAGAGATGTGCAGGGTGGAAGGTCAGACCCTTCCTCAGGTAGAGCCATCTCACGTGGTTCCAAGGCTGTCCACCCAGCTGCCCCAGCTTTGAACTGGGATCATGTGTGTTATGCTTCAGGCTGCAGGTGACAGAGAGCTGGCTACAGGGATTAATCAGAAGCCTGGAGCAGGGGGTTCTGAGTAGGTCAGATCCCAAAGGACACCAGTGACCCTGGCACTTCCCAGCTTCCGCGCTGCCCAGCTCCTTTCCCATCAGCATCCTTTCACCACAGCCTCAGACTGGCAACTGTCCCGGGGACCCAGCTGTGTGCAGGTAGGATTCACAGAAGAAATGCACCTTCCTGATACATTTCTCCTCTTTCCCAGAGTACTTTGATTAGCAAAGATACTCTTTTTCAGAATCTCCAAAAAAAAAAAGTCTTCCCTTTGCTCTAAATATGAGCAATAGATCCCATTGGTCAGAACTGAGTCCCAGGGAACAGTTTCTAAAAGATGGTAGTTGCCATAGACTTGGGCCTGGAGAAGGGCTCAACTCACAGGGGCAGGCCTCCAACCACAGAGGAGAAGCAGAATGTCATGTTAAGTGTGGATGTCTCATGCTCAACTTTGGTGCCAGAACTCCTGGTCACACACAGCCATCAGTGTTAGGGGAAGCCATTGACCTTGTTCCCCTTGAGACCAGGGCTTGTAACCAAAGTTGATGTCATAGAATGTATGCCATAGGGTTGTAGTAAGCAGAGGATGTGAATAACAGAACTGACAGAAAGTCGGGCTGGAGAAACAGTTCAGAAAGTATTCAGCATCTTCCAGGGACCCAGAAACATCAACTCGTCAATAGTAATCTTGCCACAAACATGGAAGAGTGAGCCCTAGACTTGGAGGATAGCAACATGCCTGCTCAGTCCTGACCCCTCCTCTCAAATGAAGGAAGTGGGGACATGTGATGTACTATTCTCTAAGATTGGGATCTCTGAGTCCCCGGGCGGGGGGGATGGAGAGGGGCAACATGCAGTCAGAATGGCAGCAGATGTCCTCCAGCCCAAGGGTGGCATGAGTTATGGTCCCTAAGCTCTCCGCGGCATGGTGGCAGCAGGAGTCACAAGAAAACATTCTGTCAGTTCACAAAGGCACCCTTGGTCCCCCTCATAGAAAAGAAGATTCTGTCAAATCTTTCTGTGCCATGCCTCCAGCGGACAGCCCCTCTAGACACTCTCTTATCAAGTCTTCTCTCCTCCAGTCACAGCCCAGCACCTCCTGACCCTTTCTTCAGAACCGCAGGGAAGGAACACCTCCTCCTTCACAGCCAGCCACTGGGCCTTAGAGCAGGAAACTGAAGACAGAAAAGGTCTGGAGCCACTTCAAAGCCTGGTGGACAGGAGTGGTCCAGAGGACCACTCCCCAAGCAGTCCCCCACCTCCACAGATCCCCGTTCACACTGAGCACCAAACAGAGAATTTGCCTTTCTACTGCAACCTTTGGGCTGAGAGGATGGTACCTGGCCTATTAGCAATCCCTGGCAATGGACCCAAAGCCATGGAAGGAGCACTTAGCTTAGCATGCGCCTACCCGAGATAAAGTCCACCGGCCACCTGCTGCAGATCTCGCTAAAGTCATTGTCATCATCACCTACCCAGCATCCCTTCAGGGTGGATGCGAGTGTCCTCACATTACAGATGAGAAAGCTGAGGCAAACGCCTGGCTGTGGAGTGACAGGCTGACGGGGTGAGGGCTGGAATGTAGATATTGGGCTATATCCTGTGATCCTAACCAGCAGCAAGGCGGGGACAGAACACAGCTTGCAGGAAAGGAAGGGCTTTGAGAGCTGATCTGGCATGGAGCCAGGTAGTGGAGGATGCTGTGCCCCAGCACCGGTCAGCTGTGCCTGCATAGGCACTCACTTCTCCCTCGGGAGCAATCCATCCAGCTGAACACCTAATGTGGGTTTATCAGAGACCTGGCAGTGGTGGACCTATGCTAAGTACAGAAGACACAACATTGTTGCAATAGTTATACCTAAGCCTTCCTGGGTGTCAGCTGATGTTTAAGGTGCTCTGTGTGAATTAGCTCACTTAATCCTCACATGAACTCCATAGACAAATATCACTGTTTTTACTTTGTAGATGAGATCATGGCACAGAGAAGTAGCCTAACATTCCACAACTGCTCCACATGAGAGCCAGGCCTGGGACCCATTGAGATCTCTGTTTACTTTCCTAACTATACATACCCTGCTCAGGATTTCCCTGCCCCGGTGTTACTTAGATTCTTCCTTTTAAAGTAGACATATTAAAATAACACCCAAAGGAATTTGATTCAATCGTAGGTTGTAGGGAGCAGCTGAGCAATGAGAGTGTAATGGCATGATATCATGGAACTAGCAGAGAGTCAGTGCCAGTCACAGAAGCCTGGACCATGTTGTGCCATGGCCTTCACTGCTGTGTACCACTGGCAAAATTTGTCACCCCTCTGAGCCTCAGTTTCTTTCTTTACAAAATGGATTGTCAGTTCCTATTCTGTCTGCCTGTGAGCATTCTTCTGGAGACTAAGTGAGGTGGCAGATGCGAATAAGATTTCAACGTAGGGGGAAGAGCGATGGGCAAGGGCTGGCTACTGAGCCAGTGTGAAAACCTGATGTCAGCTTGATAAATGAATTGTCCTACTGGCCCTGCAGATTGGCTCTGTGAGTGACGAATGGCTCCCTTCAGGAGCTCTGTTGATGTTTGAGGGTCCCGAGAACGCTGTTTTCCTTGGCCAAGCCCTGCGTTCCCATAGAGTTATTTTGCATCTGATTTTGTATGGTCCTCCAGCATACAATCATTTAGTGATGTCTTTGGGAGAGAGGCCTGTGTTTAGCCCTGCAGGGAGATAAAAGTGGAATTGTTCCTGCCTCCAGAAGCGAGTGGTGGAAAGAACTAGAATAATGCTAACAGCATTAGCAGCTGCTGGCCATCTGTCTGGTAGTCACAGGTTCTGTGCGTTACCACTTCAATGATGTTAAGAAATTGACCCCAAGTTCATGCAGGTCTGAAGTTACAGAACCAGTCTGAAACCCCAAAAAAGAAGCAGGAGTAGAGATAACATCAAACATCATCACAACATAGGGACATGCATCCTGATAGAAAGGTGGTGGTGGTGAAGGTCAATGGTAGTCTTCCATTGCTGTTGTTGATAATGATGCCAGTGGGAACAGTATTGGTGATAAGGTGTCAGTGGTGATGGTGGTACTGATGATGGAGATGGTGTTACTGATGATGGAGATGGTGGTACTGATGATGGTGCTGGTGGTAGTGATGATGATGATGGAGATGTTGGTACTGATGATGGTACTGTGGCACTGATGATGGGGATGGTGGTACTGATGATGGAGATGGTGGTGATGATGATGATGATGATGATGATGGAGATGTTGGTACTGATGATGGTACTGTGGCACTGATGATGGGGATGGTGGTACTGATGATGGAGATGGTGGTACTGATGATGGAGATGGTGATACTGATGATGATGCTGGTGGTACTGATGATGATGGTGATTCTGGTGATGACAGTGATGCTGATGATGGTCTCAGGACTGTGATAGCAGCGCTGCTATTGTTGATAATGATTCATGATGATGGTGATGGTGGTGATAGAGACAATGGTGATAAGATCATGGATAATGATGATGAGACAATGAAGCTGCTGCTGCTGTTGATGATGATGATATTCACAATGATGATGGTGACAGTAGTGATGGTGGTGAAGACAGGCAGTGATCATGGTAATGGCTGTGCTTCTGTTGATGATGACATTCACAGTGATCTTGTTAATGGCACTAGTATTGCGGTGATAGTGGTAGTGATGATAGGGACAGTGTTGGTATAATGATGGTGGTGATGGTGTGGTGATGAGAGTGTTGGTACTGGCAAGGACAGTGGTGATGGTGGCAGTACCGGTGGAGAGATGGCAGGGGTGTTGGTGATGATATGAATAATAGTGAAATGATGATAATAGTAGTGATGATGATGGTAACAATGATGGTGGTGACCCTGGTGATATAAATAGTGGTAATAAAATAATGGTGGTGAGGATGATCCTGTTGCTCCTTTGTCATTTGTTGAGCTTCTGCTTTGGCCAGGCCCTGAACACTTTCTGCTCTCTCATTTAATTCTTGTAACACCTCTGCAGTGACTCCTAAGGGTTGTGAGCTGGAAAGAGATCACAGCCTGTCAGAGGGTATGTGACCACTTCAAATAGGTCTTGAGTATCAGTGGGCTTCAGTGAGCTTCACTGAAGAGTTGATGCCCTTTCTACCCTTGGGTCCATGACCAATGGGCTATGGGTCTGACAGATGAATGAATATTCAAAGGATCCCCTGGAGCAGGAAGCTCAAATCCATGAGAAATGAATAGTGTCCTATGCATGCAACCCTTGTTCAGAGCTATATGGTGACATGACTTGCCCCAAACCAAGTTAATTGCAAAGTGTGTGTTGCTGTTTTTCCTCAATGAGATGCTAAGTGCTCAGTCACCAACAGGAGGAGCTTTGAAAAATAATTTCAAAGCTGGGTCTATGTGCTGACAATGGAAGCAGCATCCGCCATCCAGTACAACATTCAAAGTGCTTTACCCAGAGACAAGCATGCTCATCCTGTGGAGGAAGGAGGCCACACTCTAGGGTAGGCACAGAAGCCTGGGGCATTGGATCCGAGCCTCCATCTGCCTTTCTTACTTGACTTTATCTCTCTGAGACCCAGCACCAGCAGCTAACAGCTTGCTAAGAAGCCAGTAGATGCTATTGTGGATGGATGAATGATGGGAAAAAAGAAAGACTGAATTACAGTAACAGGTGCTCAAGAAGCCATGACGGGTGGTTTCCCAAGGAGAATATGACCTTGAGAATTCTGTAGACACAAGCCAGGCCTGTGGTTCCTGCAGGTCGGGGAAGGAAGAAGGCAACCTTCTGTTCTGTGATTGGGATGCTGAGGTGGGGTCCTATGCCCAGGGAACTTGGTCTTGTACCCGGAGTGACTGTGTGTGGGAAAGGGACAATGCCTGGGTTTTGCTTTGGATGCATGTTTTAGAGTTTGCTAAAAGCCGATTGACAAGCGGTGGAGGCATCATGTTCTGTTTCTCTGCCCCGCATAGGCCTCCTTCTGACACAGCCTGGAAGCCCTTCAGAAGCCCTGGCCTAGCTTGACGACAACACCGCAGTGAGCTCCGGATAGGTGAGTTTTCCCCGTTTCCTCCAGCACATGCACAACACAGACTTGGAACAGAGGCCTCCATGCCTTGTCCTACAGGTCAGAGGTAGATGTGAGATGTGAGGCTTTGGAACAAAGCCACTGAAGTGTCGAGGTGGGGCCATTATTAGCATTTCTGCTGCTGAGCTAGGGAGTCCATTATGACTCAGACCACCTTCACCTCGCAGCAGAGACCCAGAACACCTCTGCAGAGCTAGGCAGTGGACTCAGGGAGTAGACAGTCCAGCATCCGCCTGGCCCAGGCCCAGGAGGAATAGAATGTCTCCTGGTGCTCAGGCCCCTGTGTTGTTCTGTTAGTCTTGCATCCACAAGAGAGTCTGGCCAGGACTGGATGCACACGGTATGTGTGAACGTGCTTGGTGGAAGAATCTATATCCTGTCTGTCAAATCATGATTGATGTCTGACTCAAACAGTCACCAGCCCCAGGCCTTCCCTCTCATGGCCGCTCATCTTGATATCTTCTGTTGCCTGCTGGACTCTGTTCTCTGTGCTATGCGTTGAGGTACAGAGATGAAAAAAATATGAGCATTACTTTCTAGAAGCTTCCATTGCCATTGAGGAAATGGGTATATAGGGAGACACAGCCCACTAGAGCCTGTGGAGCAGAAGCGTCTGCTCTCTCTGAACGGGCCACAGGCCCACTCAGGAAAGACCATTTGCATCTGGCACTTTAACTGGGTTTTGAAGGACGAGTACAAGTTCACCAGGCACTCTGACCATGGGCAAAGACTCCCCTGATGTCAAAGGATGGCAGGTACACAGCTAGAATGGCTGGGATTAGGGCAGAATGGGGAGGGGGAGCAGAAGTAAGTCCGGGAGGGCTGCAGGGAGCCAGGGAGCCAGCTTCTGTGTGAACAGGACAGGGAGCATCAGCTCTGTGGCTCCGAGAGGGGTTTGGACCAAGGTGACAAGAGGTGCTGGTCTTGGATCCCTCTGAGTCGTCACTGGGGCTCTGGGCAGCATGTCCCATGCTGGGCGTCTGCAGTGAGGCTTTCCTAGTATTGCAGCCCTGCAGAAAGGCTGTAAGCACATCAGGCCCCATCCTGAGAGGGCAGCGGATCTGGCCATGGGCTATTGGCTTTTCCTCTTCCATCTACGCTGGCCCACCTCTCCTCTGGCCCCTGCAGCATCATTAGCCACATGCCCAGAGCAAGACCTTTTAAGGGCTCAGCGCTGGTATTTGGTCCCTGCCCTCCCTCCACTTCCCTGTATGACCCCTGGGCAGTGACTAACACTTCACAGTTTTGAAGCTTTACGGTTTCCTCTCTTGGCAGAGGTCCAGACACTGTCACAGCTGTCACTCTATTGTGGCATAGAAAAAGGGAAGGCTCTGGAGCCAGAAGGAGCTCTCCCCAGAACTTCCCTGCCCTCTCATGGGGAGCAATGTGATAAGGGCCAACTTAGTCTCCCCAGCCACCAAACACCTGCCTCCTAGATGGCTCCAGCATCCAACAAAAGTGTGGTATGAACATTGCGTGCAGGGCCCATCATGGGGCTGGAGCTGACATGCTAAGCTCTTGGCTGCCTCATGCCCCTGCTGTGGGGCAAGCGACTGGAAAGACCTGTGAGGTTCAGTTCCAAGGAATCATGAGCCATGGGCACGTGCACCTGAGCAGGAAGTGATGCAATGATCTTGGCTTTCCTTGGCAAAATCCACTTACCAGAACTCCAACCTGGGTGCCAGTGGACACTGGAAGCCGGGCAACAATAGGATGCTATGTAAACAAGGGAGTGACCGCACTGTGAGAAAGAAGCCTGGGCACACAGGAGAAGTCAGGCAGGTGCAGAAGAGAGGCCGCACTGTGCTGCTGAGGGCTGTGGCAGGGAGAATGCCTGAGAGAGGGAGGGAAGGAGGGAGGCATGTGGGCTGGTGCTGGAGGGATATATCCAGTAGCAGTTCAGTGGGGCCGTGGCAGGGGGCAGCAGGCTGCCCAGGCAGTCGACATGAAAAACCAGGCTGTGGGAACTTTCACATGCATGGGGCATTGTTAGCTGGCTTTTCTGGTGACCTGCCCAGCATGGCTTCTGTCACAGAGGGGCATTCCCAGTCTGCTGGCTCAGGTGTCACCTGGAGAGTTACAGCTGGGCCAGGGCCTGCAGGTTAAGAGGAATGGGGTTGAGTTCCATGCTGAGAGCAGCTGGGCAGCCTGGGGAGCAGGAGGCTGGAGAGCCCCTGTGGCTTCCTCATGGGGTCATGGGCCCTCGCCTGCCCTCAGACTGAAGAGGCCTGGAAACATTTTTGTGTTTGTGCCAAGCTCATGGAAGAGTAGATGTGGGACTCAGGAACCATGCAATCTGTGCTATGGAACACTAAACAGAGGCCTAAGACAGGGTGGATGCCCGAGGAGACCTTCTGAGCTCAATAGTTATCCAGGCAGGATAGGGGATGCTGAGAACCAACTGGGTGCCAGATTCTGCCTCAGTTTTTATGCGGGTACACTTCCTGCCTGGATATCTATGGAGCAGATCAGAATTGATGAACAGAGAGGCCGTGCAACCAGCCCCAGCACCCACAGCCAGGAAGTTGTTCTAGGCAGGTTGAACACAAGCCGTCAGGCTCCAGATTTGCTCTCTGGTCTACACTGCCCTTCAGTATAGGTTCATCAACACTCCAGATATCTACAGAGTTGAAACTCTGTGTGCCTGTTTTTCTCTACCACATACTAGGAACTCAACAAAGACATGTTTGCTAAAACAAATGAATGTTAAACTGGGTCCTAAAAGCATTGGGACAGAGCGTGGATGGGGGAGGTGTTCTCGAACAGAGAGGGGAGCTGAGGCAAAGGCCTCAGGTCAGAGACCCTGGGGCCGCCAAGAGGCACTGCCAGTCCTGGAAGGCTGAGGGGTCTGGATGAGGGGTGTCCAAATGGAAGTCCTGCCAGCAGCCTTTCTCATCTAAGGACTAGGACATGCTGCCCACCCCTCCTGACCTGCTGTGCCCCACATCCACACTCGTCCCTTCTTCCCTCAAAGGCTCCCATGAGCCAGATCACAGGAGGCCACAGATGAGGAAGGTGAGACTATTCAAAACTGCTCCTGCCCAGTATGGGAGCACACACCTATAATCATTCCAGCGCTAGGGGTGGAGGCAGGATAATCAGTAGTTCAAGACAGACTCCGTGTGTGTGTATGTGTGTGTGTGTG
>NC_022016.1:62981071-63005765 GCF_000317375.1 Microtus ochrogaster | reverse complement strand
GAGAGAGGGAGAGAGGAGAGAGAGAAGAGAGAGAAGAGAGGAGAGAGATTTTTCTAAGTAAGTAGTTGTTTCTGCATGATTAGGACATGGAAAGGAGATGAGGCTTGGCTTTTTCTTTGTTTTTGTTTTGTTTTTGCAAAGCCTCTTCTTTCTCACTGCTTAGGCTGTCCACTGATAGCCAGGCGTGGGCTTTGGCTCCATGGCTTCGTGGCTTCCTGACTGGGCATCCTTGGCAAATAAGCCCACCTTTCTGTCCTCCACTTCTAGTTCCATAGAGCAGGAATTAAAAGCACTTGTGGAAATGAATAGGGTGTGGTTGGAGAGCCGCCACAGCACTTGGCTCAAGGGAAGTTCCCGGGCACATGGCCCCCGTTTCCACACAAAGCAAGGGGTGCAGATCTAGGATCTATATAACATCAGCCAGCTACACGAACCCACATAGGCTTGCTAGGTCCTAGAGGCAGACACAACTTCATCATTTTGTATATTTAACATGCAGTTTAGACCCTCTTAATATATTCCATTCTGGTTGCAAAGTAACACATATTTATAGAGAAAACTTTGGGAAAATGATGGAAAGGGTTCATCTACCTATCCTTCCACATCCATGGTTGAAGTAGTCTATTTCTTTCCTGTGTTTTTTCTCTTTCTTTCCTTCTTTCTTGCTTTCTCTTCCTCCTCCTCTTTTTTTTTTTCTGTTTTTCTTTTTTTTTTGAGACAGGGTCTTTCTATGTAGATCAGCTCACCTCAGCCTCACAGAGACCTACCTGCCGCTGCTCCCAAGTGTAAGAAGGAAAGGTGTATACTTGCTGTGCCCACCTGCATGATTTATTGTTTTTCCTATTACAGGTAACCAAGCTCAGGGCCTCAGACATGCTAGGCAAGGGTTCTATGGCTGAGTTAGAGTTCCAGTCCTCTTTATTCTGAGGTAGGGTCTTCAATTCACTCTGTAGCCCAGGCATACTCAAACTTTTCATCTTTCTACCTCAGTTTCTGAAGTATTTTGAATTATAGGCCTGTACTAACTGCCTGGCATCTTTCACCTTCTTTCTGTCTGTACATTTTTAAAGTGTGTGTGTGTATGTGTGTCACAATTAATAGAAACCCAGAAAGAGATATTGGGGTTCAAGCTGAAGATCAGAAAAGCAAAACAGCCAAGCCACTGGAGAAGTCTTATCTCTACCAAGGGTGGGTGACTGCAGACTGAGCCCTGAGCCTCTGAGCCCTGAGCCTTCTCCTGTCTTATACGCCTTTAGTGTGGGGACTAAAGGCATGTGACTACCTAGTCCTGGGATTAAAGGTGTGAGCCACCACCACCTGGATCTGTTTCTGCATTGATCTTGTGTAGCCCAGAGTAGCCTTGAACTCACAGAGATCCATTAGCCTCTGTCTCCCGTGTCCTGGGATAAATGTGTGTGCAACCACTGCCTGGCCTGTATGGCTGACCAGTGTGGCTGTTTTGCATTCTACTTTTTAGGCAAACTTTGTTTATTAAAATACAAATGATATATCACTACATATGTGTGTGTCTGTCTGTCTGTCTGTCTTTCTGTCTCTATCTTTGGACTAGAGTCTGCATTCTGTTTTTAAACCAGGCTGGGCTACTGAGTTGGGCCACTGGGCAGGGCTGTCTGTCCTTCCACCCAGGAGCACTGGAGGCCATGATTGCATGCTCCCCCTTCTGCCCTGGTGGCTGGTTGGAGGCATCTGACCTTCGGATGTTCTGTGTCTCTGGCAGACACACAGTAGACACTAATTTTAGCTTTGCTTCTGGGGCCTGCTGGTCGTAGGGTCTGCATATAATGGACGCCTTATGTAGACAGCTGCCCGTAGTGCAGGAAGAAGTGTCCCACCTTAAAATGCTTCTCGTCACCAGCCAGCACTCTGCTCTCGGAGAACAAGCCGGCTCCCTGTTCCTTCTCCCACCAGGAAGGGGCTGTTGTTTGCGTTCATGGCCAGGAGTCTGCACGGAGGGCAGGCAGCCCACCCAGCACACACTGGGAGGCGGCTGTACAAACACAACCTGAGGCTCCAGTTTGAACAGAAACAGCTCAGAAAGATGTCCCAAGAAATAGCTGGGGATGTGCAGAGAATCTTTAGAGCCACAGCTCAACGTTTTGTCAAGTCTGTACAAAGGGACAGTGTCATTCAGTGCCCCGCTTGTCCTGTGTCCTGCTGATGTATACTCAGCAACAGAGGTGAAGGAACTGAGGTTGGGACAGAGAGCACTTTGCTTGGCACCATGCAGCAAGTCAGCGGCAGGGACTTGAATCTGAGCATGGGTGGGTCTCACTCCTAGGCTCGCGCTTCTGTTCAGCACCTGGTAGGTAAGTGGCCCAACCTGACCCAGCCAGTCCCAGTCAGATCCAGTCAGATTCACAGCCAGCCACTGCCTCTTTCCTTCTGTTTGGCTTTCTTCATCCAAAAATGGGAACACTTTAATTCATTCTTCCTTCCCTTTCTTTTCTCCTGTCTTCCTTCCTTTAATCATTTTGGGGTTTTTTTTGTTGTTATTATTGTTTTTGTTGTTTTGTTTCTGGCAAATACTAAGACCAACTGTCTTGAACAAGGATGACCTTAAATGCAAGATCCCCCTGCCTCAGCATTCCTGTGTGTTGGGATTACAGGTCTGCATCACAGTGTGTCCTGTCTCCTTCCCTCCCTCCTTTGCCCCTCTATTTCTTCCTAGAAAGTCTCCTGTATCCCAGAATGACCTCAAATTCATAATGTAGCCAAGGGCGATCTTGACCTTCTGACACTCTTGCTTCCATCTGCCCAGCGGATTGTAGGCATTTCCCACCATTTCCTTTATGTTGCACTGGGAATCAAACCCAGGGCTTTGTACTTGTTAGGCAAGCACCGTACCAACTGAGCTGTCACTTATTTCTGCTTTAAAATAATACACTTGGGCAGGGGCAGAGGCCAGTGGTTGCACATTTGTCAAGCATCCGGGAGGCTCTGGGTTTTACCCTCAGCACTGGGGAAAATAAATAAATAAAAATAAAATTATGTTTGTTGAAAGTAAATACTTCCAGTGGGCTGTTTCTCGGAAAGAAAGGGTAGCTATGGCAGAATTTTACTTGAAACCTGATGAATCTCTCCCTGCCCATGTGACTAAGAACCAGGAGTCTTAGCCTGCCATCAATAGCCCACCTGTGGATATCCCCAAGCCTGGGCTCCCTCAGCACTTAGCTGTTACCATGACTCTTAGGAAAGGTGGAAAATTTTTCCTTATTGTCTTTCTCTTGGAGAATTGAGCTCCACAAGGCGGGAGAACCATGGGATACTTGCCTCCATATTCCTGGGTGGGGGGTGGGGTTCACCCATGGTTCTTCATAAGGACTCAAGCTTTAACCCAGGCTGGAATCAGATGAGGCATAGCTGTCAGCCAAGTAAAAAAGGGATGCTAGCTATACTCCCAGGACAAGGTAACAGAAGCCCTGAACCTGGGCAGGCTGTGGGGGGTGGGAGGTCTCCCTCCCCACTCCAGGCCCAGAATGGCAGTACAGTCTGTGTAAGATGTCTCCAGGCCCCTGACAGTGGCTCTTTGACCCCAGGCCAGGCTCTTCAGGAACAATACATAGCAGTATTACAACTACTCTGGGGACGTTTTCTAGGGACTATCTCTATTGAAAGCAGGACCCCCACTCTGCATAGACCCCTTGTTGTGGCCCCTCACCTTCTCATGCTCTCATGGCCTAGGTTCTATCCTTCGGCATTCTCCTGCTCCATACTGCTCACTGGCTGAGGGCTCCAGCCTCAGTTTCCTGTTTGACAAAATGGGACTGGTGATTCCAGTTCTTGGGCTGCCATGTTGTGTGTCACGGGGATAGCTTTTCAAATGTGCAGCCACACAAAGTCAGCCATGTTCCTCTGAGAACACTCCTGAGAAGTGTCCTGAATGCTCAATGAGGGTGGCATTCTCTGGAAAGAACCGTTGAGGTGTGTTACCCATGTGTGCCGTCTAACTGTGAACCTTCTCAAATTCTGACTTTTCTTAGAGATGCAGCCAAGAACAGAGTCCATGGAAGAGTGGATGTTTGTGATAAGTTCGTTTCTTTATCTAATCAGCTCTCCAGGGGCAGCCGTATGTATGTATGTATGAATGTATGTATGTATGTATGTATGTATGTATGTATGTATGTATGTATGGTGTTTGTTCATTTGTCCCCCACCCATCTATTTACTCTACATATACATGCACACCTCCCCTGCCAGGTAGGACAAACATGTATAAACAGGTCATGCAAGGGACCCTTTCCTGGGAGAGCTCAGCATCTAAGCAATAACTGTGATTTGGGTTTAATAAGGAAGGAGAAGTGACCCAAAGGTAGAGGCCTGAGGGAGGGAGCCAACGCTGCCTGCAGGGTAGCTGGAAAAGATTTCATCCAGGAGCTGGCTCCCAGTGAGGGGGTTCAAACGCAGAGAAAAGACCCCATTGTCTAAAGAAAGAAAAGCTAAGAATAGCCCATGATAGGTGGATGGAAGGAGTCTAAGTTGGCCTTGAAGTATCTCAATTGAAATCCAGCAGACGCTTTCATAAAACTGTTACCAGCGCACAACGGGAAAGTGACTACAGATGAGCAGCCTAGAGAATCGTGAGGTTGGTAAGCAAATAGACAACGCGGCCTCAGGATCGGGCAGCCTGGAACTAGGCTGGAACTAGGTACCGGTGTGCCTGAGGGCGCAGCCTGGGAAAGTGTGCGCGAGAACCTTCCAGATGGACAGATGAGTGACTCCTGACTAGAGCGAGCTACTTGTAGCCAGGGAGGAATAAACTTCAGTCCTGTACCAAAATTAATTCCAAAGTGATTAAAGCCACATGAGCATACCCAAACAACAATGCAATACTCCCACCCAGGCAGATGACTTAGGTTTAAAACCAAATGTAGGAATTGTGAAAGGGTTTTAAAACTCAGTAATTGAGGTTAAAGATGGTCCCCGACTGTGCAGGTTATTTGAGCCCGTGTTTCAGGACTGAGGGGTTGATGCACTCCCATGCAAAGAACTCCTGTCAAAGACGCAAAGACAAATTGTCAATAGAAAAACAGGCAGGGAGATGAGCCAGCTATCCCCAAAGATGAACTGAGACAAAAAGATACTCGCTATGGAGGTGAGCTGTTCTTTGAGCTGGGGGGAGGGACTTCAGAGACTGAGAGTCCCTGGGGAGATGAGCAGCAGGAGACAGGAACGTGTGAGCATCAGGCAAGTGCACGTGATGGGTGCACATTTTATGGAGAGGAGACTGCACGGTATGCACCAGTGTTCAAAGCATGCCTGTCATGAACTCAGCAGCCCACTTCTGCATAGGCATCTTAAGGAAATGAGCCCCCAGCCTTGTGTGTGCACATACCTGTGTGGAAGGCCACAGCACGATGTATTAGTTAAGAATGTGGAATGTGAAGTCAGCAGGACCTGGGTTTAGGCTGTGTGTCTCTAGAAAAATGACTTAACATCGCTAATCATCAGAATCCCCATCTGTATGATGAACATTGTCATACCACCACCTCCCTAACAACAGTGGTTCTCAACCTGTGGATCGCCCTCCCTGTGGGTCAAATGACCCTTTCACAGGGGTTGCCTAAGACAGATATTTACCTTCCAGTTCATAACAGTAGCAAAGTTACAGTTATGAAGTAGCAACGAAAATAATTTTACAGTGGACGTCTCTGTATAATACAATGTGAGGAGCTGTCTTCAAGGGCTGAAGCCCTTGGAAAGTTGAGAACCACTGCTATAAAGCTTAAGTGAGAATATTTACAAAACTCTTAGTAGATGACACAGGAGGAGTGTTGAATAACAGCGATTATTTTGTTGCCGATAAGAATTGTGTTGTTTGAACAGTAAATAACGTGAGGGGAAGCAGCCAAATTGTCTATCAGTAGAGAGCTATTGGTTAATGGCTGAAGGAATGTGTATAACCCTGAACTAGGGACGTGGGAGATGCCTGTGCTATATTAGCACATATATAAAAGGAGTTGAGAGTATGAAAGGCATATTCCAGCTAGCATAGAAGTGTGGCTCTGTGCATTCAGAAGGACGGTGGATTTTTACAGTTCGCAGAAGTTATATATAAGTCCCCCACAAACACTGAAATAGCAAAAGCTGAACTAGTAGAACTTCAGCAGGGTGAAGCCTCTGGTCACTTGGTTTTTGGTCACTTAAATGCATAGCCTTTTGTCAAACTGTTTCTGTTTGAAGACTCCCTGTGTCACACACACACTTCTATTCAGAGACTCCTGAGTAACTCCTGGATTCCTTGACACTTGATTCCATGACCCAGGCATGCAGCTCCAGCCTGAGCAAAGCATATCGGATGTGTATTTTCCCCAGAAGCCACAAAAGCCCTCTTGTGCTTAGGGGCACTAGTCAGCACATCCGCAGTACCTTTGAGGGCCATTTCAAAGAGTGAAATCACCAAAGGGACAAAAAAAGAGAGAGAGAGAAAGAAAGAAGTACAGGGAAGATAGCACTAAATGGTTTGCATGCAAGGATGCTTGATTAGTGACTAGAAGCCAAGAAAGGAAAACTCATCCATGATCATGTAGGTGAGGTAACTCAAAAACATCCTGTCCTGTGCATCTGCAGGTGACAATAGAGCAAGCACAGAGTAGATCAGTCTGAAACTAGGAATCCGTGAGTGGAGGTTACCTGTATTTTACAGGTGGGCTCTTCACCCATCTAGGCTGCTATACCAAACAAACCACTTGTGGTTCTGCAGCCCAGAAGTCCAGGGTTAAGGCAGACTTTGTCTGGTGAGACAGTAATAATAATAATAATAATAATAATAATAATAATAATAATAATAAACCATTGTCTGGCTCATGGACAGCGGGAAGGGGGCTCTGTTGACCTTTCATAAGTATACTGATCTGATTCAGGAGCTCCATCCCAGGACCTAATCACCCCATAGAGGCCTCAACTCCTCTGGGGAGGTGGGATTTCAGCACATTATTTATTCATCTTGTGTGTGTTTGTGTGTGTGCATATGTGTGCATGTGCAAACACATGCATGGTCACTTGTACATGCATTCAAATACACATGTTACAGTGTGCATGTGGAGGTCAGAGGGCAACTTCCAGGAGTCTTTCTTTCCACTGTGTGGATCCTGGGAACTAAACTCAGTTCATCGGGCTTGGGGACAAGGGACCTTACCCACTGAGTCATCTCGCTGACCCAGCAAAAGCACTTGGAAGGGATCCAAACATTCACACCTTGGCAGATGATCTGGTGTATGGCAGTAATCTGAGAGCCAGGACTTAGTCCCGCTGTGCATCACACTTGAACTTTTTTTTATAGTGGACACATTTGGCATCAGAGTCAAAGCAACAAAGCTGCTTTTATTTTGGAAGAAAACTTGTCATGGATGGCATTCGGTTCCCAAGACAAAAGTCAAAGCTCATAATTATTTTTTTGAAAGAAGACATTTTTACTTATTGCTTACCATATGCCACAGACTTATAAGACCTCTATTCATTTACTTATTTTTAATTATGTTTGATTAGGTTGCCAAGTCAGGCTTTAAATTCCTGGTCTCTGCCCCCAAGTAGCTGGCCCTGAAGGCATGTACCGCTGCACTCTACTGCCTTACACACATTCTCCTGTGTTTCTCACCTAAACCTTCCCGAGACAGATTGTATTATCATCCCTATTGTGGGGGAGAAGTGAAAAGAGGTCAGACGATGTGTGCACAGGATCACAGCCAATCAGAGGCCGTCTACATCTAAACCCAGGCGGTTCTGGATACAGAATCCAAGCTGAACACTTGAGAAGTATCTAAGAAGGCCCCAGCCTGGCTCTGAGCTCCAGAGAAGCCCCTGAAGGTATGGCCAGCTACTGTATGGGACACTGCTAGCAAGAACGCATCAGGCACTGGGGGCTGTGTGGCTCCCTTTTCTTCCTCAGAGCCTACAGCTCTGTCTGCCCAGCCCTTCCATACAGTGTCTTCATCGGGCTCCCCTGTACCCTGTGGCCCTCTCTCCTGGACCTCTGTGGGAGGTGTCTTTGTAACACAGCCCCCAACACACATGTAACACCTATCACAAATGCATGTTGATGGACAAAATGAACCAAGTGACATGGCAGAGGCTCTGTGTGCCTCTGAAACCTAAGCAGACTAAATCATAGCAGAGTTGGTGTTGGAGTGGCAGGAACTCCCAGGCCTCTGAGTGCCGGGCTGCCTGGCTGGGAGCCTCTGTGACCATAGGACCAGGAGGCAGCTGACAGCTGCAAGACCCACATGTGCCTGGGTGGTGTTCCTGTGGCTTCTAAAGTCCCCACCCAATAGGAGAGACTGAGAAAGAGCCCTTCAGCTTCTCACGCTTCCAGGAGAAAGCATGGGGCTGGGATTGGCCCGGCCAGGGACATCTTTTCTAAAATAGGGTCATACATATTCAACTGCTCCTTGAAATAGCCAGGTGACTATTTTAAGGCACTTCTATTCAGATGCCCACACCTAATGTTAGGCCTCGGAAACCAGGGAGGAGCCAGGAGGAGTACGCGGGACAGTGTCAGAAGCCGCCAGCAGTTCCACTCTGCCCCCACCCTTTGGAGTGTGCTCCCACCGGGGACTCTCTCACATGAAACTAAATGTTGTGGTTGCTATGGCAACACACCAGAGGTCTCCCATCTGGTGACCTGACTTATCAGTGTCTCAACCCCGAATGCTCCAGGTCTTAAGATACAGCCTCTATACCGTTGCTCAGTTTTACTTGGTGTCCATCCCCTCGTGGCTTAAACATGTAAGAGCTGATAGTCTGCTCCCTGGAAAGTTGAAGGAAAGTGTCCTTGAGTAGAGAGAAGGGACACATCAGCAGGGGCCTGACATCACCCAGACATCCCAGCTCACGTATGAGGAGAAACAATCCCACCAAGGAAGTATCAGGATGGCCTCACGTGTGGTCAGCTCTGCATCACAGAGCAACAGAGGTCTGGCTGTGTCAAACCATCTGGGGACAAAGTGTCTTAGGGCAGGTCATTCTAGAGGCTCCTTGTCATACAAAAGTAACTGGAAGAGAGCAGGTGGAGGGAAACGCGAGAGGCAGGACTCTGAGCTGGAATTTCATCCTACCTGTTCAGGAGGAGATACCGACAGTATCAATAAATTAAGTAACGAGGCAATGGGAAGCCTGGGTCAAGGCATGAGCACCGAGATCCACTGTTTGCCATGTCTGACTTCTGCATTGCCATTGTCACCCAGAAAATGTTCTGTTCTGCCTAGGGCACCTGAGGGGGAAAGGGAAACTATGTGATAATATTCTGAGGATGGCCATGCAGAGGGGTAGGGCACCATGCGAGTGTTAGAGAGAGATGCACCTGGCTGGGGGTGGGATATCTGTCCAAAAGACCCACCATACTACACTCCCCAGATGGCTTTTCTAGGGGCTGAGGGAATGCCAGCGAAAGCCTCCAGAGGCCACTCACTGCCTCTTTCTGTTCCGGTTCTCTTCCTGCTCCCTAAGCTTTGGTTTGTTCATCCATGCAGCTAGAGCTAAGGCTGGGACACCCCTGCCATAGACAATGCCATCTTCTCTGTGAAACCCAGAAATTCTAAGACAAAAGAGTGCATTTCCCGTTCGCTCCCTGGGGCTGCAGAGCACAGAGTTTTCCACAGACTCTCCAAGGAGCAGGTGACCTAAAAAAGGTTACAAGCCACTGATAGAGTTGGGACTTGTTGGATCCGAAAACAAACGACTTCGTGTGTTTTAAAGAGGCAGGGGGAAGGGAGTGCTAAATGAGACCCCCAGTTCTGGGTTAAGCTGCCACAGGTGACAACCTACACACCTAAGTGTGTCCTGTATCCCTGCCATGAGACACTGTTGTTTCCTCTGTCCTCAGCCACCGTCTCCCTGGGAGGCCTCTATGCAGCCTGTACTTGTCAGAAAGTGGAGGATCCATTTAGAAAGCTCAGAGAGGTCTGAAAAAGGAGGCTGACCCTGGGCTAGAATTATGGGGGTGCATGCAACAAAGGCCCCACTAAAGTTTGCTGATCAGCTATAAAAGTTGGGTTGGATCAACCCCTCCTGGCTTCCTATTTCCAGGTGAGTCAGAATCATATAAATGTCGTGGCTCCAGGGAGATGGTCACCAGGGGGCTTCTTACACCCCACATCCCCTGGCTTCCAAACAGTTCCCCCAAACTCTGTCCTCAGGGCCTTTGCACTCTCTGTTTCCTATGCCAGGAAACACATGTCCATGATTCAACTCCTCACTTCCTTCAGATCTTACATGACCCCTTCTCAGCGGTACCTTCCCTGACCCTTATGCCACATGGCAAAGCCTCCTTTCCCCACCATCCACCACCCTCTTTCTCTGCTTTGCTTTTATGGGTACCTCTGAGCTCCATATAGCACACTGGTGTCTGTAGACGGTGCCCAGTACCTGGACAGTGTCTCACCCACATCTGTGACCCTTTCTCTGCCTTTGTGTACACACAGAGATTACATGCTTCAGCTTCATGTTAATCTTGTAACAACCGCACAGGGTTGAGAGTCATTCTTCCAGTGAGTACAGAGCCGAGAGCCCAGCAACTGGACCACATCCTGGGTCCTCTGTGCCACCTAGAAAGCTCCGAAATTGCCATGGTTAAAAATGAATAGCGAGCGTTCCCTCCTCCAGCTGTGTCTAAGTGTGACGTCTCCTGCATCATGGAGCAAAGAAAGAGAAGAGTCGATGTTAGAAGATTTCAGGCAGACCCCAGTCCTTTACTTTCTCTCCTTTCCTGGAATCCTAGAGCCTCACACAAGCTAAACAAGTGCCCTGGAGTTGAGCTACACCCAGGCCTTGCTCACTTTTTGCAAGAATTTACTTAAATGTTAACCTCAGACTTTGAAAACCTAAAGCTTGAATTGACCAAAAAAAAAGTATTTATTTCCACTTCCTCCAAAATGTATATTTATATGTCTTCACCATCTATCTATCAAAGCTAATCACTATTTATTTACTAGAAAATCCTGGATAAAATTTTAAGAAAGAAATAAAAAGAGAAAGAAAGAAAGAAAGGAAGGAAGGAAGGAAGAAAGAAAGAGAAACGATAAGAAAAGAAAAAGAAAGGGACCTACAACCCAAAAATAAGTTCAAAAGGTCTCATTGCAACCTCCGCAGATGTAAGCCAGGCACTTGCTTAGAGTAGAGGCTGTTGACTCCCCCCCCCCACACACACACACACCGCTGACTAATCCTGATGCACACCCAGCCTGTCTAGAAAACAAGAGCCTTGCTACCCCAGAGGTTACAAAGAAAAGACACCCAAACACTGTGCCTTTGAGGACTCTACAGCTCAGCCAGAGATGTTCAACAGGTCTGTTCAAGTGGACCCACTTTCTCAGCCCCTCATCTTGTTCTCTAAAGAATCCTGGGTAGGCCAGGCAGTGGTGGCACACGCCTTTAATCCTAACACTTGGGAGGCAGAGGCAGGCTGATCTCTGTGAGTTTGAGGCCAACCTGGTCTACAGAGCTAGTTCCAGGACAGGCTCCAATGCTACACAGGGAACCCTGTGTGTGTGTGTGTGTGTGTCTGTGTGTCTGTGTGTCTGTGTATTCTATATATATATATATATAGGCAGAACACTGGATGATGTCACAGAGAGTGCTGTGGGTGAGGTGGATGTCTGGAGAGGGAAGGGGCTCTCTCGTATAGGACCCTATCCCTTACCGCTGTGGCTAGGGTGTTACTTATGACCACCTGTCTCTGTCCCAGGGAGCAGCGATTCCTTTCCTCCCTTCACAGATGATTTAATGAAGTGGAGGAAACAGCGAGCAGAGACACTGCTGCATGCAGCCTGCCCTCCTCTCTGCTCTCACAGACCTGTGCTCAGCACATGGAAAGCCCCAGACAAAAAGAGGCCTGAAACACTTCCTGTGGTGGCGAAGGCAGATGCTCTAAACAGGCCCTGGTCCCCCACATCCCTGACTGGTGGCCCAGTGGCACCCAGTATGCAACTAGCAAGCCATGACTGCAGAGCACAGCCCTTTTCTTCCTCCCCTTTACGGGGGAACGGCTTCCCCACTATCTGTAAAAGACATGGGGGGGGTGTCGGGCTCAGAGCCTCCAAACTGCATCCTGTTAAGTGGTAGAGCCAGGATGGGAGTCCACGAAGGGGGAGAGAAGGGATGCCTGCTGCAGCCTGCAGCTAGCAAGGCAGATGCACATCACTCAAGCTCTGAAGTCATGTGGAGCCAAGTTCAAATCCCGCCTTCCCCAGCCAGGCACGGCGTGCTCTCACCCCTCTGCACCGTAGAGTCCCTGTTAGTGATGTGAGAGTGACAATGACCGCTCCTCAGGGTTGTGGCAATGCATGGGGCACAACTATCTGGGTGAAGGAGACGGGGATCCAGCCCACAGTGAGCAACGCTGTGAGATGGGCTGTGGTCCTACAAACAGATATGTTCCCTCATGTTGTAGGTAAAAGAAACAGAGCCTGGGGAAATCAGTAGAGTCCCCATAGCCAACGAATTGTGTGAGGTGTCATCACGTCTCATGTCCTCTTTTCGGGTCCTGACTCCACCTCTTAGGAGGGAAGCATATACAGTAGGGAGGTCCTGGAGAGGCCAAGAGGGCAGAAGGGCAGGAAGGTCACAGACACCAGGCAGAGCCACATAGCCAAGGTGGTTGGTGGCTTTGGACTAATGGAGCGGTGACCTGGAGTCCAGCAGGCTGGGCTTCCCTTTCCCACTTCCTTCCTGTGCTGGCTGTCATGCTGAGTCACCTGCAGGAAGTCAGAGTGGTGAAGCAGAGAGCAGAGAGACCTGGCCCTCCACATCTCTGTCCCTGCCTCACCTCGTGACCCCAGGCCAGCCACTTCTTCCCAGGTCCCAGGGCTCAGTTTTCACTTTTGTCAAGCTGCTAGATCTCAAGGAGGTCACACAAAAGGATCTCCCCAGGGACAGTGCTTTCTGGGAGACAGTTTAGAACAAAGAGCCACTCACTCAGCTGGTCCCCAGTGAGTGACTTAATGATCACCAGCTCCACAGGAGCACTCCTGTGCAGGGCCTGAATGTCACCACGGGTGGTGTGACAGTTACCAGTGACAGGAGCCTGCCTACAAATCCTGAACTTCTTCTAAGTCAGCTCCACTGTCTTCCCTTCCTTTGCCTCCTGGTGCATTCTGGGTGTGGTGAAGACCTGGCCAGCCTCTCAGAGCAGATGCTGTTCTGTGCCAAAAACACACCCAACAGGGCCTTCTCTGAGGACCCAGCCTGGGATCAGACAGTAAATCTTTCATTTATTGAGACCCAAGAGAATATACTTTTCATGTGCATGTATGTATTATTTGTATTGTGTATGTATGTGTGTGTATGTATGTGTATATGTGTGTGTGCTTGTGTGTGGCTGCACATATGTATGCTAATATACACAACTGTGTGTTTGTGTATATGAAGGCCCAAGGCTTGTGTTAAGAGTCATGCTTGAAATTGCTCTCCACCTTATTGAGAGGAGCAGCTCTTACCTGGACCCAGAGGTTGCCAACACAGCTACTCTGGGTAGCCTGCTTACACAGGAAATCCCTCCTATCCATTCTTGCCCAACTAGTGTCCATGCAGGTTCCAGGGATCCCAACCCTGATCCTCACACGTGCCCTGCTAGTGCTCTAACCACTGGGCAATCTCCCCAGTCTGGGAAGCTGTTTCTGCAACTTGAAGTTCCAAACCTGCTTTTAAAACCTCTCCCTGGGGACTCTGCATTCTGAGGCCACTGGGGACTCATTTCTTGCAGTGGTTTGCATCACATAGCCTTGACATTCCAAGGCCTCTGCAAGGTCCTGTGGGGGTGTGAAAGCTTGTCCTAGGCTGGGGCATTGCCTGAGAGACTGACAGAGTGCGATCATGGCTCCCACTGTGCCCCCCAGCATTCTGGGGGCGATAGCACTATTCAGAACAAGGGTATAGAACCCAAAGGTTCTAATCATAAAGCACTTTCCCACAAGCTGGAGCCCAGTTGGCCTCAGGGGACTTTCAAGCCAGTTGATGTATCAACATGTTTCTGTTTCCTCCTGGGCTGATGCTGGCCTCACCTGGCTTCGATGGCTCCTCATCTGGCTGCCCTGTCACATTTCTGTACTTTGCACATCACTCTGCTACCGGCCTAACACTTTCTCTCCTCTCCCACCTCCAGCTCAGTCCCCCCAGTAAGCCCCCTCCAGCTCAGTCCCCCTAGTAAGCCCCCTCCAGCTCAGTCCCCCTAGTAAGCCCCCTCCAGCTCAGTCCCCCTAGTAAGCCCCCTCCAGCTTGGTCTCCTCAGTTGTGCCTCTGTATGCACATCTATCCCCTCCCGTGTACTTCACCTGGCAGGTGTGCACCCCTGTGCCTCCATCAGCACTAGTGCCTCATGCTGTCCCAGGTCCTGGAAGATGGTAACTGCTCCAAAGAATGGACATAAACTCCCAGACTCCTGGGTAAACTGAATGAGCTTCCACAGCCTGCCACTGAAGCTCCTGACAGTATGGCAAGGGTGAGAGACTTGGGGCACTAGGGTCAAGTTTTTATGAGCTCTCCCACTGAGGTGTGCCGCCATTGACTGGGTTTCAGCTCTGATAAATGTGTCAGTTCATGAACAACCTGCCAGAGATTTCCCGTAGGTCCTTCTTATAATTCCTTGTACTATCCAGCACCCCAACCCCCAATGCTCAATCAGAGCCAAGCTGTTCGTGTGCTAGGGACACAAAGAAGAAACAGCCTTAGAACTGCTTACAGCCTAGTGAGGAAACAGACACACCGACAGCAGCAGAGGGACCACAGGGCGACCCAGGAACCTGAGAGATGCAAGGCAGTATACTTCAGTGATCCCAAAGCATGTATGACGCTGGCGGTGGCCCATGACATGGACAGATGCAGCCTCTGCACTCCAGGGAGCTGAGGTGTGTCATTGAGGCGCTTGAGCGTGCGTATGAGAGAGGAAGACCAGCCATGGAGTGAGGACCAGGAGGGCCTGGCTTGGGAAAGAGCTGTCCAATTAAAGACCTGGTGGTAGAGCCTGTGCTCCCTAGAGTATGTAACAACCTGAGGGAAACATCTTGTGAAAACATTTTATAGAAGGTGTATCTGCGCAGGACAGCGGAGAGCCCGAAGGAGAGATGCAGAGGGCTAGGATTAGAGGTGGCCAGAAAAAGTATCCAGGATAGGACTACTGAGTGTACAGTTGCAAGGCTGTGACAGTGGGATTCACACACAGCTGGATACAAAGTCTCTCTCAGCAGCCTTCTCCAGCCATAGCCACCAGGATCTCTGGGATGGCCTCTGGGGAAATGAGGAAAGGAAACAGCTTATTCCCACCATCATGCTGGCCCACAGAATGCTAGCTGGATAACCTGCACCCATGAAAGAATTAATGACGGGGCAAGCTGTCCTCTATTGCCATTTACTGCTCAGGTCATGGGGTAGAAGGCCTGGTCTTGGTGAGCAACTGCTGAACACTGAAGCTCATGCAGGCAGTGAGTACATCTTCCAATTCTTCAAACATGGCTTTGCGGGTAAAGAGCTCACTGCAAAAGGATGAGAACTCGCGCTTGGATTCCAGATAAAAACCAGGCACAGCAGCCCACATCTGTCACCCCAGTGGTCGGGGTTAGGAGATGGACAGTCAGGCTAACTGAAACAGTGAGCTGTGGGTTCAGGGAAGAGAGGAAGACAGCTGATCTTAGGCCTCATGCTAGCATTCACAGTACATGTGTACACCACATACAGGGGGGAGGGGAGAAGGGAAGAAGAGAGAGAGATAACCACACCTCATTCTAGTTCAATGAGCTACTCCTAGACCCCTAGGAAATTATCTTCCAGAGTCCATTGATAAAACATACAGGCTAGTTCTTGGTTCTCAGGAATGACAGAGGCTTTGGAGTAAGACAAACCACGAGCCTCAGTTTTCTCGTCTGTGAAGTGGGCATGGCGTTAGTCATCTCTCCAAGGATGACTGCTTTGAGGATGGAGCAGACTCAAAACACGCATCCCAGACTGGGCACGTGGTAAGTACTTCGTAATTGGAAGCTGGGATCATTTCCAAAAAAGACAACAAGCTTCCACAGGGGGCTTGTTTGTTTGTTTCAATTTGCACTCCATGCATTGTTGAGTTTTTGTTTTGTTTTTTTTTTCTTCATTTGATCGCACTGTAGTAAGAACGCTTGAGACCCTCTTAGAAAGTTGTTTCTACTTCATTCTTTCGGCTCCTGGTGCGATGGTGCTACCTCTGCACATTGTGTGAAATATTTGGGACTCTGCATAGGGGAGGACATCAGGGGTTGACCCGGGTGAGAATCAGGGCCACAGGGCAGTTTCTGTGCCTTCCATACTACCCTATTTTTGGAGGGTATCAAGACAGCCAGGAGTCAGTTCAGGGAGAAGCAGGCTAATGTATGAAGTATGACCCTGGTCAGCAGGCTTAGTAGAACCAAGATCACCTCCCTGGCTGGGTCTGACACTGTTGGTCACATCCTCAGCACAGCGCCAAGTCTGTCCTTCCCACTGCTACAACAATCAGTGCCCTGCTGAAGTTAGAGTTTTGAAGAGAGGGGATAATCTGAGTCTGTGGCCAAGACCAGAGGGACCCCTTTGTCATCAATGTGTTCAGTGGTGACAGAGCCTGGGGGCCTTGGCAGCTTCATGGGGAGGATTGTCTCCTTCTCAGGACTGGTCCTATCTGCAGCTGCCTTGGCCTGCACCATCATAGAGACCAGTGTGAATCAGAAGGGACTTGGTAGTCCTGGCCCACATCATCTTCTAGGCAGGATACAGACATGAAACAGCCCCTGGGGTCCAACTGTGTGGTTATACCTTAATGGAGAGAACTCAACCGGCCTTTCTCCTTAGGACACAGTACTCAAGTCAGGTGCTCAGGAAGATGCCCTGAGACCACTAGGAAGCAGAGACAGATGATCAGAGGTCATCTGAGGGCATCTATGGAACATGTGGGTAATAAAATTAGGTCTGGCCCAAGTAAAACTCAGTTCCCCACATCCTCCCAGGACCAGGCAGAATGCACTCGGTGGTGGATGAAGGTGAGCCTCCTGTCATCTGAGAGCCTAGAGCTGAGCAGGCTGGAAAGGAAGGAGGTGTTCCCCTCACCTGCACAAGGCCCACAGAGCCACAGCTTGCAGATAAACTGCTCTCCCCAATTCCCAGGCTGACCTTCCAGCCCTGGACCCCTCCCCAAATCATGCAGCTGGTCTCTGGGCCTCTGTAACAGAAAAGTCAGTGAGCACCCTTTACTAGCTGTGGAGATGGAATCTGCCTTTTCTGTGCTCAGAGGCAGCTGTGGCTTGGTGAATGAGTAGTAGACCTGGGTTCTGGCAAACGGGTTCAAGCACAGGCTCTGCCTTTCCCTCCCTGTGGTCCTTTTGGCATCAGGAAGCTTGAATGCGCTCATTCACAAAACAAGTACCAGAAGGCATCATCATGGAATGGGAGACCCACAGGAAATATTGGATGTGTATCAGAAAGAATGAGGACATGGCTTTGGGGAGGTCAGAACAAAATGAGGAAAAGAACATTGCACCTAGTCTCTGTCTGCACTGGAGAGTCTCTAAGATCACAAGTTCTCAGCCTTGGCATGAGTTCCACTTAGCTTGGTTCTTTGAGACTAACATGGAGCCTCTCCACCTGAGCCATGGGCCCCATGCCACAGCATCTAAGCACCTGCCTGGATGTGTCAACTTCCCATCCCCTTTTGCTTTATCTCTGCCATGCTGGATAGATGCTGTTCCTATGAAGCCTTCTCTCCCTAGGAGGCTGGGAGGGTGAGTATTTCAGGGATATGCATGCTGGGAAGTGGACTTGTCTCTGAGAGCATGCCTTGGGCTGGAGAGCTGTCACAGTCTCACCAGACATCAGGCAGGGCCTGCAGTGTCTTGCAGCCCTAGGAACCTGACTCAAAGCTGGAGGAAGGACAGGCATCATCGCCACTATAAGCAAGAGGCTTGGTGTGCACCCTGGACAGTGGAGATGGCGTTTCTCTAGAGGCTGCTGGGCTGAAGGGTGGGTGGGAGACAGAGATCCTGCTCGAACCCCACAGTGCCTGCTTCAGTGGCTCTGCTTTGGTTCCTAGGAAGAGGACTGCAAGAGGTCAGCCTGGAAAGACAGCAGGACAAAGCTACTTCTGGTGTCTTGCAGGGGTTCCTACCAGCGGTCTGCAGTGTCCAGGGTCACAGTGTCCCTTAGATGGTTGGGATAAGCCTCCAACAGGATCCCCGGCATTGGCTGTGACTGGTTAAGGAGAATGCACTGAGTTTGGGGCAGGTAGCCACAACTGCCTAATGCATTGAAGCCAACTGCCTCTCTAGAGCCAAGCATCCGGGTCCCAGAGGCCCAAGAGTGCAGCAGACACAGCTGCCTGCCAGGAACTGTAGGGATTGCCAAGAGTAAACAACAGAGGAGAGTCGCCTATCAGCCACTGTCCATGGAAATCTCCCCACTGCAGCTTCACCAGGAGATGGAACCAAAATATTTACTCAGCACAGCTGCTCGCGGACTTAATCTTTAGAAGGCAGTGCAAACCATCCAACCCCTCAGAAGGCTGGCCAAGAGGAGTATGTCCTACCCTATTCCACCTTGCCCTGGACAGCCTGCAGCCGAATACACACAGAGGCTCAGGGTCAAGTTCAAGTTTTTCACGAGTTTTGTGTCATCATCCCACACTGCAGCCTTTGAGACAGACGTCACTATTCCATTGTATAGAGATGAGAAGACATGCCCAGAGAGGCTAAGAAATGCACTCAGCATCACACAGCCCGTGCATGGCAGAGTCAAGATTACAGGCCAGGTCTTGGATACCCTGTTGTATCCCTGTCTTGCCTCACACGGTTCCATGTGTGACCACATTGGCTTGTTTAGAGGATTGGGCTCGGGATGATAGGTAGGACGTAGGTTAGGGTCCTTTCTCGGTGCGTGCTCACTTTCATTTCTTCTGGCCTCCCAGAATTGGGTGAGGTTTTACTCTTTTGGCTTTTTGAGAGGTCCACCACCCAGCTCCCAAATAAATCACACATGGAGGCTTATTCTTAGGTGTGAATGCCTGGCCTTAGCTTGGCTTGTTTCTTGCCAGCTTTTACTTAACTTTAAATTATCCCAACTACCTTTTGCCTCTGGGCTTTTACCTTTTTTTTTTTTTATTCCTGTATACTTTGCTTTACTTCTTTCTCCATGACTTGCTGTGTAGCTAGGTGGCTGGCCCCCATCGTCCTCCTCTCCTCATTCTCCTTCTATTTATCCTGCCTTCCTGGCAGCCCCGCCTATCCTTGCTCCTGCCTCACTATTGGCCATCAGTTCTTTATTGGGACCATCAGGCGTTTTAGACAGGCACAGTAACACAGCTTCACAGAGTTAAACAAATGCAGCGTAAACAAAAGTCACACATATGAAAATACTATTCCCCCAACATCCCAGAGATGATGAAGAAATATTGTAGGGATGGGGGAGAGAGATCGACTCATTCTACTGGTGTGGCTAAGTGCTAGGCTTCAGGAACCGCTAGATGCAGGCGCAGCTCTGGCAGTAAGATTCTAAGTTTCCTCTATGATCTTCCTTCTGCTTTATTTTTTGCTTTAAGCATCTCTTCACTTGCTGCCCTCATGGTTCATCCTCCATATAGCCATGGTGTAAGAACAGAAATAAGCTAAGACAGCACAACCACAGTTATGGGGACAGGGATAAACCATGTGTGTGTATGTCTCAGCCTGAAGTTCCAGATTGAAAAAGCTACCTTTGCTTTTGGCTATTAAGAGTTAGAAGTACCCCCAGAGAGCTGCTGGCATTGGCCCAGCAGACTGTGGCAGGCAGCCTGCTTGGCACTGGGGCTGGGGTGGTGGAGTCCTATCCAGGGAGCTGGAGCAAGAAGATGGGTTTCCATCCTGAAGAAGAAAATGAGAGGGTTGGGCAGGCATAATACGGGCCACCTGCCACCTGGGGCTGGAGGACAACACTTCGTGGGTGGAAGTGTGATGTAAAGATGCAGATTGCCCTGTCTGTATTGACTCATTCCTTCAATCAAACAGATAAGGAAACTAAGGCTGTCTCAGAGTGTGATGAGATGCTGACCTGCTGACATGCTTCTGCCCTGGTTCGTTTTAGCTGTCACCTTGATACAACCTTCCTGATGCTGTGACCCTTTAATACAGTTCCTCATGTTATGGTGACCCCCCCAACCAGAAAATTATTGCACTGCTATTTCATAACTGTAATTCTGCTTCTGTTATTAATCATATGTAAATATCTGATATGCAGGCTATCTAATGTGTGACTGCTGTGAAAGGGTCATTCCACCCCCAAAGGGGTTATGACCCTCAGGTTGACTGCTGACCTAGAATGACCTGGGGAGACAATCTTATGAGGAATTATCTAGATTAGATTGGCATGTTTATGGGCCATTGCCTTAATTGTCAATTGATGTAGGAAGACCCAGCCTGCTGTGGGTGGTACTATTCCCTAGGCAGGGGATTCTGGACAATATTAGAAAGGAGAGAGCTAACTGAGGACAAACAAGCAAGGACCCATGTGTTTATTCCTTCTCTGCTCTTGACTGTGATTCTTTGAATTCCTGTCTTTACCTCCTCACACAGTAGACTGTAGCCTGAGATAGTAAAGCCAAGTAAACTGTCTCTTCTTTAAGTCGCTGTTTGTCAAGGTATTTGTCACAGTGAAAAAAATGAAACTAGAATAGATTCCTGATTAATTCCTATGAAGACCAAGGAATCCACTTGGGAGGCATCCACTCTGCTTCCTCTCCCAGCTGTAGCCAGCCTCTCCCAGGCCCTTCTTGGGTCTATAAGTAAAACCTGTGCACGGAAGCTGGCAGGGTGGGAGGGGGGAGGAGTGTCACCTCTGTACTGGCAGCCCCCTAACTGTCCCTGGTCTCTAAGGACTGATGGCTCTCCAACTCTATGACAGTAGCTGTGTCTGAACCAGACTTCATGGAGAGAGCGGGAGACTACAGTCAACTGTGGAATCCAAGTCTTTCTCTGTACCCCACTTTCATGTCTGACACCCCATCCATGGTGGCCTCCTCTGAGCTGCTGCTGAAGGCTGCGCTTTAAGCCATCCTATGCCAGGATTTGAGTGATTCTTGCTTTCCCAGGGTAAGCGGATTCTAAGGGACCATCATGCCGTTTCAGTCTGATTGGGTCTCTGACCCCAAAGCTTGACATTGGGAGGGGGGAAACCCATGTTGTGTAGCGGCCACCACAGCAGCTCCCAGGACTTCTATGGTGAGCAGTGCATATACGTCATCTTCATAATGGAGCTCCCACTTCCACAAGAGTACTTAAAAATCAGATAGGAGAGTCACAAGAAAAATGAGCTGCAAAGGTAAAAGAAAGGCCCAGTGCTACGGAGTGGGTAGCAAGGACCTGATTCAGCCTGGGGTCAGGGAGGGCTTCCCTGAGGAGGAGACATGGAAGGGGACACAGTGTGGCTGGGAAGAGCCAGTCTCATGTCTAGGTAGAGCATGTTGGAAAGCCCCTCACACAAAATACCTTCTGCCTCCACTAGAGTGATGGCAGAGGAGGGGAGAGTGGCAGGACAGTTGCTAAAGCAAGTCTTGGAGAGTGTGTGCAAGGACCTGGCCTTGTCTCAATAAATGAAGAAAGGAAGCCACTGGGGGCATTGAAGCAGGACTGACGTGCCTGGGGTGGACATGAGGTAAATCTTGGAAGGAAGGACAATTGGGAGACAGAAACTCCTCGGTGAGAAAGCTTCAGAGGAGCTTCTGGCTCCTCCTGTCAGTGTCGTGAGAATTCTAT
The DNA here is from genome assembly GCF_000317375.1 of Microtus ochrogaster. Lineage (NCBI taxonomy): Eukaryota > Metazoa > Chordata > Mammalia > Rodentia > Cricetidae > Microtus > Microtus ochrogaster. Next base: position 62,984,043 of record NC_022016.1, on the reverse strand, counting down.
GTGAAAATGGGGTGCAGAACACAGGGTGGGTTAGGGTGGGCATCTTCATGTTATTCTAGTGGCAGCTGTTTCCCTTCCCTGCCCCTCCCAGCTGCCTTCCTGCTTTGTGGTTATTTTGGGGACCCCTGAGAACACTGTGACCCACAGTGTTTTCCCAGCATGTTTGATCGAGGCGAGGGCTGTGGGCAGAGGAAGACAGCTGTCCTGATGCCCCGCTCCAGGTGGGCCTGGTGTGGGGAGGAGGTTAGCTAAGGATGCCTGCTGAGAAGCCCCGAGACGCAGGCGGGTGGGCAGGTGTGTCTGTTGTCTTTTGTCCCCATTCCTGCTCTTCGTTGCCTGCCCTGGAAAGTCTATGTCCTTGAAATATGCCAGACTAAACCTGGCCCACAGAGGACTCTACACAGGCTGTGCATTTTGGGTCTCAATGAACAGAGTATGGGGTTCCCAGAATAAACCCACCAAGCATAGGCCTCCCCAGGTATCCAGTCACAATGTCATGAGCCAGAAGTAAAGGGAAGGTAGACAGGAGATAATGACTTGTCTGTCCCCCTTTCTGTTCATCTGTCACTTAGTTTATGAGCATCTAAGAGGCATCAGACTCAGACCTGATCATGAGGCCTGGTCCTGTAGAATGTAGGTACCATGCCAGTTTTCCTGGTGTCAGGCCAGACTTGTCTTTGTGGCATTTAACAGTCCTGACCAAGCTGCTCAGCTTGGTCACTCCAGGGAGGTTGTAGGTAGCTGACCTAGGGGCTGGCCCTGGTGTCTCAGAGGCTGAGTGGGGAATTCAGTCTTCCAGGACTGTGCTTCCCGCTCTGTAGGAGCACAAGACCACAGCAGGCACAGGGATGGGTGGGGCTGCAGGAGACCCCACTCCTAGCACCTAACACAGAGACCTGCACACCATGGCTTTGGGTTCTCAGCCTCTCTTGTCCCCACCACAGTCAGGACATTTCTGCTGGCCTCATTTGACTCGACTCAGCGAAAGCCTCCCGCTTCACTCAGCGCCCTATGCAATTTAGACTCACACTAGACTTTATTTATTCATGCACAGGGAGTCTGCCCTACCCAGTCAGATCAACCTTAGCAGTGAGGAGCCAGTGCCATATTTTTTTTTTTTTTGCCTTGGCTGGAGAATTCGTTTAGTCAGTAACATGCTCCCACACGAGCATGAGGACCTGAGTTCAGATCACTCACTTTTCTGGAAAAGCTGCAGGCATCTGAGCATAGACATACCCCCAGAACGGGACTGGTGGGACACAGAGACAGGCAGATCCTGAGGACTCACCAGCCAACCAATCTCACGTGCACATGTGTGTATGTTATTACCTATAATAAAAGGAGTTAGACTTGGTCTCAGGTCTGTTTGCATCTAGTGAGGGTGTGAGGAAGTCCACATGTGACCAGAAGTGCCAGGCTATAGTGGGGCTCACTGCCTGTAGGATAAGCAGAGTTTAGCCTTCCCCCTCCCTCCTGCACGGTGTGGACAACCATGATTCCTCCCAGAGTCACTGGTAAAGTAAACGCAATAGGGAGCACTGACAAATGGGAAATGCTGGCCTGGGAGAGCGCCTGCTCCTGGCAGGCAGCCAAAGGCCTCCTGGGAAACACATTCTCGCACTGTCCCCTTACACCTGAGACCACCCATCTGGTCTCTGGGATCTCCCAGCTGCTCCTCCGCCAGCTGCTTGTCTCCAACTGTCCTGTGGTTACGGCATCTTTGTACTTTTCTCAGAAGTCTCTTTCCCAGGTCGGTCCCAGGAAGAGGACGGAGCCCCACTGAGTGCAGGGGGGAGAGGTCCCTGGAGGGCTAGTCTGGGGGAAGCCAGATGAGTGCTGCCTTGTATTTTTCAAATAACACCATGTCCACAAAGCTAAAAAATGTGGTCCGTCCTTACATATTTTATATGTATGTGTGTTCTCAGTACATTTCCTTCTAATTTTTAAAACCATACATAACATTTAATCCATATGGTTCTGATTCCTTAACACTTAAATCATCCAAATGTTGTTTTGTAAGATCTATTTGCAAATCTCTTTACATAAGCTTTTAACTCATTCCATCTCAAGGGGAGAGAAGCAGGATCCCCTGGGTGGGTCTCCTCTTCCTGGTGCCTCTGCTTCCCACCCAACAGGTCAGAAGATGCCTTCACCAGTCCACTCTGGGCCCTAGATACTCAGGCTTTGTCCTCCGGGTAGCGAGAGTTGGGGAGCCAAGTAGAAGGCTATATAGACAGAAAGGATCCTTTAGGGTCCTAGCCACTTTCTAGCTCTGTGGACAGCTCTAAGCCAAGCTGTCAGCTCTTCTGCCCATAAAGGGTTAGGGTAAGGTGAGACAGAGGGCTCAATAGGGCTTTTCTCACACATGGAGCGATGCGTGCCTCTGGGGCAGTGCTGAGGCAGGTGGTAGCCTGTTGGGCTGTGTGTCATTCTTCAAGAATCCTAAGACAGCAAGCATTACAGTGTAATCAGGCTGGGCCTAGAGCAACAGGTGCCATTGCTACTGCAGGCACTAGAGACCAAGAGGTGCCCAACAATGGCCCCAGCACAAGAGACACAAGGCAATGGTAAGATATGAAACATTAGTGCTTAGGAGGGGGCCAGGGCTTAGAATGAGCTTCCCAGCACCCCCTTGCACTTGGGAGCAACCCCCATATGTACAAAGGAGATGGGGAAGGACCTGACAGATCATGGAGGAAGGTGGCTGTCTAAATGGGAAACCAGCCTGTCAAAACCTATCCTCCAAGCTTTCCGTTAGAGTCCCCTCCTCTAGGCAGAGCTCATTCTTTAGCCTAGAGTTGTAGCCCAACCTAAAAGCACTTTGTCTGCTGCTCTCCAGTCACCATCTGTCTTCTCCCTGCTCCCTTGGTGCCAGCCTCCAACATGCAGCACTCTTAAGCCTTATCTGTTTTCCTGGTATCTCTCAGTTTCTCCTCTGATAGACACCCACCTGCCTGATAGGCACCCACCTA
>NC_022016.1:62979808-62980493 GCF_000317375.1 Microtus ochrogaster | reverse complement strand
TGGCCTTCCTTCCACTTCCCCAGCCTGTGTCTTACTGAACTATGTCAGGGAAGCATGTTTCAGGACGTGTCCTGGAAGTTGGCAGTGTGGATTCAGATAGACATAGATGTCACTGCTGTCCAGGGAGCCCTGTTCTGTTTGAGGCAGGTCCCCATGTGACCTGTCAGCTTTCTGAGAAGTCAGGGTGGAATGTGAAGATGGTGCCCACAAGAGTCTGGCCATTTGGTGTAAGATGAGAGAGAGGTGGAATATCTGGGTATGGCGTGGCTCCTGGGATTCCCCACTGCAGGGGCCTGCAGGCCAGCTCTGTTCTGGACACCACCAGTGTCTGTATCCACAGAATGGGATTTGTTTCTCTGCCAGTTCCAGAAGGAGCAAATCCCAGACAGAGCGGCCTCTGGGACGGAAGAGCAGATGCTCAATCTAAAATTAGGCTTCGTGGAGGCTTCGGAGCGGATCTGCTCCTCGCAGCTGTCAGTATATAGCAGAGAAGACGTGGAGCCCCTGTGTCCTGTTGAGGCTGAGCAGCTACAGCGACAGGCAGCAGAGCCAGCAGTGTGCAGACTCCTTGTGGTGCTTTACTGGCCTTGACCTGTGGGCTCAAATTCCCTTCCCAGGGGGAGCGGCCTCAGCCCTCGAGGGGGCTCCTCTCTGACTTTTAGCTTTGAAAGCTTCCTTGGGAGTG
>NC_022016.1:62971341-62979590 GCF_000317375.1 Microtus ochrogaster | reverse complement strand
CAGTCCTTGCCATCCATCTTGTTTGTCAAAGGCTCTCTCTGCTGCAGCCTGTAAGTCCCTGGGGCTCTGTCTTCCGCCTCACATCTTACCACTGGAGCACCGAAGCTACAAACTCAGGTACTGTGCCTGATTTCCTGTGTGTCCACGGATCTGATCTTAGGTCCTCCTACCTGTGCTCTAAGAAATGTATTCACCTGTCAGCTCTCTGGCCCCTCAGGTGCCTTTAGACTCTCACACCCTGTCCTGGCTGGGCCGTGTTCTTGGCTATCAGTGGATTTCTTTGAAGCCTACTTTAGGAAATTGGGCATGATGGTGCAAGCTTGCAGTTCGTGCTGAAAAGGTGAACACAGAGGGATCAGGGGGTCAAGATCATCCTTAGTTAGCCTGGAATACACAACACCCTTTAAAAGAGGTGCATGGGGGTTCAGGGTGGAACCTGGTTTAGGAGCCTCATTTATTTCTTCCAAACCTGCAGTTCTCACAGTGGCCCACGAGACCCTGTCTAAAATGTCTGACGCACTGAGCCCCAGGGCTCTTGCACCTGTTCCCCCGCCCCCCCCCAGGCACTGTAGTTCCCTCTGTCCATGAGGGCCTTCCCTGTACCACAGGATTTCAGGTCAGGCATCCAGCATCATCTGCTCCCCAAGGTTTATGCTAACTGCTCTTAGGTGTGTGACCTGTCACCCACACCTGCCCTCCTGGTTGTCATTCTCCTATTCTACCACAGCACAGAGCTCTGCTACTGTCCTTTCTGGAGCATGTTTGCTCTGTCTCTTGGTTTCTATCTGCACTTCCTGTGAAGTAGAAGCTCCGTGGAGGTAGGGCTTTGGTCCGTGTTCCCTCTGATGTTCAGAGTGTCTAGAACAGGGCTTGGCCTACATCAGCTGAGCACTGTCACAGAATACATGTGTTTAGGGGAGACTGCAGCATCCAAGCACAGGGCATATGCTTGTCTTTGCTAAATCCCAATCATGGTCCCTGAAGAGGGCCATGTCTCTGAGACAGGGTCACTCTCCCTCTACCAGGGATGTCCCCAGGTCACCTGTGGACCTCTGTGTCTCATCTGGAAACCAAGGCCTTGGGAATGACGTGAGGGTACGGGCGTGATTGTGCCCAAATCTATGAAGGGCTGCCTTAGCACCATATTGAATGCTTGCTGTGTGTGTCCCTTTGCCAGAGAGGTACTACCAGGTGTATGGGGCTGATTCTGAATGGAGGAGGTTGGGAATGCTCACTCGCTGCAGGAAATGGTAGGAGAGTTGAGAGTGTAAGATCCTGATAGCTGGGAGAACCGACTCTCAGCATCTGCATAAGCAGGGATCTCTAGAGAAATGGGTGTGTGTGTGTGTGTGTGTGTGTGTGTGTGTGTGTGTGTGTGTGTGTTTTGTAAGGAACTGGTACTCATGATTATGGAGGCCAATGAGTCCCAAATCTGTTGGAGTCAGTTTCTATCTGAAAGTCAAGAGAAGAACCAATATTTCTGTATTTCTGCCTGGGCCCAAGGCTGGTCAGCTCCTAGCTCCACAGGCCAGCAGGAGGGTCCCCTCTTCCTCAGCCTCTGTCCTGAGTGTGCTCTAGTTGTCAGGATGATACTCAGCCATTTTGGGGGGTGGGGAGGAAGTATGCTTGACTCCGTCTACTGAGTAACAGATTAATTTCATCCAGGGTGTGTCCATCACAGGCACACCCAGAACTTGGCCGCCACATCCAATGCCAGCCAATCCAGCACAAAATTAACCCTCCCTCTTCTCTGCCCTCACTACTCTTTTAAATGTAAGATTATTTAGTGTACAGTTATAGTGTTAGGGCACATTTGCCCCCATTCCCTCCTTTGGTCCTCCTGCCCTCTCCACTGGTCTCTTTCCTCCACACAAATAGCCCCCTCCATTTTCATGTTTATATGTATCCATACTTATACACACATAAATACATCCTTTTTCCTCATGAGAGAGAAGGCGTGGTATGTTTGTTTACTCCCTCCCCAACGCTGTTATCTTCCATCTTATCTTCACACCTTTGCCATGAATGTGAAAGCTCATCACAGGCCCTGACCTAGCCATCAAACACGTACTACCTCCCCTCCTGAGATCTCAATCCTTTCTCATGGACACCCAGTCAGGTCCTCCAAGGTCCCATGGGACCTTCTGGTCTGACTTCAAGGGGGTCAATACATGAGAGGCTAGTTGCAGGAAATTACCAGGTAGATGGGGGAAGCTTGCTCTGGGAGTTTGTTTTCATGCAGAGTAGCTGATTGTAGGAGGAGTCAGGAGTCCCTGGGGACTGAGGGAGGCTTTGCTGCTCTTCTCCCTAGGCAGAGTGGCAGCATCTGCCACTTCCCATTCTGCACAGGGAAAGCACCAGGAGAGAATGTTCCAGATTTCTTATGTATTGAGTGTCCAGTAGGCACCAGGCATTGCCCCTTGGAACTCACACAATTCAGTGGGGGGTCTTAGGCAGAAATAATTTAATAGAATCAGTATTTTGAAGGAGGAAGCTTTTAAATCCAGTCCTCAAAAACGGAAGGAAACTGAGCACACGAAGGAGGTGGTTTGTGTTCCCTAAATGGTCAAGGTGAGTGGATAGAGCAGCTGTAGGGCAGGTGCAGGGGGACAGAAACACAAGGAAGAGCATTCCAAGTGGAAGGAACAGCACAAGCTAAGACATGGCAGAAAAAAAATCACATGTTATTAGAGTCTTGTGAGCTGCCTTGCCTGTTCCAGGCTCTTCCCGGAGAAGGATGGCTCTTCTCTGGGAAGACCCTGGGGCAGAAGAATGGAAGACTGGAGCTGTCCCTCCTGCCTCAAGAGCACAAAGGTTTCATGCATACATCCCTTTGTTGTTGTTATTGGACAAGGCTCCTGAAAGTAGCCTGGGAACCAACCCCACCTCCTTCCCTTCTCCTCTCTTCTCCCTTCCTTCTGGCCTCATAGTTATTTTCCTTAGTACACAGTCTTTCTGGAACTGGTTGTTACCTGTCAGAGGGGCAGGATTTGTTTCCCCTTGGCATTGGTTCCTGCCCACCCCTTGACTCTGAACCTGTACCCTGAGCCGGCCACAAGAGCCAAATCTATCACAGTTGGATGAAGGTCATCTGAGTACCATCCCAGAATTCCCTTCTCCTTTTTGTTACTCCCAGACACCCACACACACACACCTGTTACTGTTTACTGTGTGCGAGTATTTATTCCTGTGTTTTAACCCTCGTACTCTCTCTTCCCCATCTGTATGAACCATAAGGACAGAGCCTTGGTCATCAGTGTCTCCAGACTGGAGGTGAGGGAGGGACTTCCTCTAATGAGCACGTTTTACATATAAGCTTCAATTCTTGGTACTTAAGATGCATTTTTACCTCTGATTCCATTAGCTCTCACCTAGCCCTAGGAACCATGGCCTGAGATGTCATTTTACATCTGAAGAAACCGAATTCAGTCATTGGAATTAAGTAGCAGTAAGTGTCGGGTAGGACCCGTGCCTGAGTCTGCTTGAATCCAGGCCCCAGATACTGTATTCTGCTGCTGAGCACAAGGCCACGGGTAGAGGAACATTTGTCATTGATGGTCCGGCCAATCCCTTGGCTGGGGAAAGCCTGTTCTCAGAGCTGCCAGGGGAGTGTGGCTTGACTAATCTGATTTCCTGGAAGCAAAGGCCCTGCCTTCTCCACCTGGGGCCCCATGGTAGGGAGGGTGAGCCCTGTGGGAGTCCCCTTCAGAAATACTTGTGAGAAGCCAGAGCAAGGCTGGGCCCAAGTGTCAGCCAAAATTGGAAAGGATCCTTCTGTCACTGAGAAAATCACGGGGTGGAGGCTAAATGGCCTCTTGTGGTGGCTGTTTACTGGGCAGGATGGCTGCCGAGACACAGTGTGACCACTAGCATTCTCTGAATATCTGTGATATCCCGAGAGCTGAGATTCACTTGTGTCGAGATCTACAGAAGCTAAAGTGGCATCTAGTCCGTGAAGAAAAGACCACACAAGGGGATAGGCCAGCAGAGTGAGCGCTGGACACTGCCAGGGCCGCCTGGGGGACTGGGGATCCCTTGATGCTATGTAGTCAACTATGCAGACCTAGGTGAGGAGCCAATACAAGGTTGTGCCTGTGAAGTGCCCTTGGCAGACTCAGAAATGTCGAAGGGATCTATGATGTAAGATGGGGCAGCATAGATGAGATGGTGCCAAGACAGGATGGCTTAGATAGGCAAACTGAGGTTCAATTATCAAAGGCACTAGGAGGTAGGGGCTCTGAGCTAGAAGGGATCTCCCTTGATTTTGTCTGAGAGTGCCTCCCAGGTTATGGTGGACTTATTTCCCTTCACTCACAATTAGGAGACAGAGGCAGAAACAGGAGAATCTCTGTCAGTTTGAAGGCAATTTGGTCTACATAGGCAAATTCCAGGCCAGCCAGGGCTACATGTAGACTGTCTCAAAAAAAAAAAAAGAAAAAAAGGAGGAAAAGAGAAAAATGACTGGGCTGAGTGCTGGGGAGCCTACTGTGACTTGGTGGCCTGAAGCAGGATATCAAAGATGGACAAGAGATTCTGGTTTTTGATTTGCCATGATAGACCCCTATTCATATATATAAGAAAGATGGGGGGATGGGGCATGGATTCTAGATCACAGTGTAGGAACAGGTAGTGATTAACACTGTTTACTTAGCCCCTCTCAGATACTGGGTACTGTTTCAAAGACCCCTCACACTATCTTATTAACATGTCATGAAATCCTTTCAGAATGAGGTAATCAAGATCAGTGACATCCCTGGGAACCCAGGTCCATGTGAACTTGAGGCCTGTGCTGTCATCCACAGTCATAGATTAAGTCTGACCCGGGGGACTGGATACACAGTGCTTGGTCATGGGAAAGACTGGAAGAGAATCCAAAGCGACCTCAGGAGGTGTTGAGACCTCTAGCTCTTTCCCCAGGAAAGAGGAGAGAATCACACAGACACACACACACACACACTGTGAGTAGGAAAACAACAAAGAGCATCTGAGTCCTGAAAATGATAGCCATAGGGGAAGATAGGTGAAGAAAGGAATGACTGTTAGGAATAAGACCTAAATAAAAATACATCAGAGAACCCTCCGAGTGGTTGCTCACCCCTACCATGAAAATGTCCCCTAGATTGCTGTGGCTGCCCCCACTCCTTAGTAACCAGAGTGTATTCCAAGAGCCTGCCCTGTTGTTTGGTTGTTAGGAACTGACATGGAGATGGCATTCTAGATCGCAGTTCAGATGCCAGCCCTGCCCTGGGTCCCAAGTCTGTGAAGTCTCCGTGTTGTGATGCTGACTTTAGAGCATGTGGTGTGTGTGTGTGTGTGTGTGTGTGTGTGTGTGTGTGTGAGACGTTTCCATGGAAACTAGCATTTGGCATTATAGCCTGGAACACCTGGACTGCCATCTTCTTGAATTATGGCCCTAGAAGGAATGTGGGCTCCCCCCCATTGTGTGTATCTTCCTTTCCCTCACTTTAAGCTTGGAAAGCAGGAGCACTGTGAAAGGGGTGTTAGGGTATCTGCTTGCCTATCAGTCTCCATCCTTGGATGGAGTTTCCAGGACACCAGCATGTTTGTCGCATGTTCCCAGCAAAGGAGAAGCGCTTGATTCACATCTCAGGAATGAAAGAATGTGGGAAGGCTCCTGGGGGCAAACACTGGGACTTTCTCAAGGCCTGGCACTGCTATAGGCAGGGGTTGGACCCAAAGTAAGGAAATGGCACCTGGCACCACCTGCCTACTGAGTTGTGTTCCACACAGCTCCTGGGGTTTGGGCGTGGGTGAATCACAGAGAAGAGGCAGACAAAGGCCCCTAGCCTCGACACAAGACTACATGTCATCAGACTATGACCCTGAGCACGGAGGCCAAAGTCCTAAAGACCTTCTTTTGGTCTCCAGTGAGAAGCGCTGCCATCACTGGGATAGGGCTGAGTGTCAAGTAGCTCAGCATGTGTAGGTCAGGACTCTTCACTTTGGAATTGCTCTGGAGAAATAGTCGCCTGCCAGAAGATGCAGAGAAGTTGGTCAAGGGCAAGCAGTAGGGAGACAAACCCTAGGGTACTCAAGTCAGCAGCACCAGGAAGCATCTGACAAGAACCTCAGGGCAACCACGCCACAGCAGTATGGCTTTGTCTCCCAAGCATCCAGTCTGGCCCTATTGACACCTCCACCCCTTCCAGTCCAGATGCAGAGGCAGAATCAGAACCTCTGTGATGATTCTGTGTGCAACTGTTCTGCTCTTTCTGTGATCAACACACACATGTGCACACATACATGTGCACGCACGCACACACACACACACACACACACACACACACACACACGATGCTTCATTTACTGGACAGCATTGGGAGATAGAGAGCTCTCTATAAGGCCCTATAGGATCCCTCACGATTGCCTGCAGCTGCAGTAACAGGTAGGTGTATCTGTAGACACAAAACCCACTGAGTTACCTGTGGCAGGCAGCGTGAGACCCTCTGGTAGAGGCAGGGCAGAGCCACCTCTTGAAAGAGAGGGTGTCACCCAGCCTGGGGCAGAAGCAATTGTTCACTTCTCTGCCTAAAGCTGCTTCTACCAGGACAGTGAGGACAGGGCAGGGGTGGGGGTCCAAGATCTGTCCTGTAACACCTGCCCCAGGGAAGGATCTGTGTAAGGTGGGCTTGACAGCAGGAAGATAGGAGCTGTGCACAGGCCCCAAGAAGTGAGCTCTGGTTCATAGTGGGAGCCAGCTGAAGCTGGGGTGCAGGTGGTTGGAGCGCAGCTATTTGGTAGTGGAGGAACTTGCATGCTCATCAGAGCACATGGCCCCATTAGAACTGGGTTTGTACTGCCGGAAAATGGGGAGAGTGGGGGAACAGGCATCCACAGAACTACTAGGAAACTTGGTAATAGTGGGTTAGCAGGCAGTTGCGAGTGAGCAGGCCTGTGGTGATGTACTTTCATACTTCCTACAAGCTTTGCAGCCATGGTGTACTCCCTCCATCCAGCTCCTGGGAGTCTGGTGTCCAATAGATATCTGGGGCTCCCTCTGTTAAGGCTGGTGGTCTGGGAATGACCCGTTTGCTCTGACCTGGCTTTGGCGGGAAAGCACTGGCCCTGGTGGAGCTGATGCAGGAAGGCACACGAATACTCGGGGTCAAATACTTGGGCCCATATGCGTTTGCAATCATCGCCTTTGGAACCAGAGAAAGGCCTGGATCCTCTAGGGATTCTCTGAGAAAGGCCTGGTCAGCATGCTGAGCAATGGGGGACCTTTCGTGATCCTGACAGTGTGTTTTCTTTATAGTCTGGCTGCCCCTAGTCCTCAAAACCTCGTCCTGAGGCTGTTCGGGGCAGACAAGCTAGGCCTGGAGTCAGCCAAGCCAGGGCAGCTCACACTCAACACCTGCAGGGTCTGAGCACAGCGCAGGCACCTGTAGCCTGCAGACAGAGCTGAAGTCTCAAGTCCACAGCTTTTGCACCGGCTGGTAGGGACGAAGGGGGGTGGGGCTGCCTGAAATACTCAATCACTTTGGTCTCAAAGTCAGGCAGGTAAGGGATTCAGAAGCTTCTGGTAGGGTCTGACCATTGGGAAGCCCCTGGGGTGACTCCCATGCCCACTCAGTCAGAGCCCAGGGAGCTCCCTGCCCTCATCTACACCCCCACCCCCCGGCCCCACACACGCCAGGTTCTCCGCTCCCAGCACTCATTAAAGCTGATGATTCCCGCCTGGGAATTCACAGGCTTCCCGGATAGGGCTAGCACCTAGGAGGAAGACTACTGGCAGAGTGCACTTCTGAAAAGGCGATGGGCGTCCTCCGGGCCCTGTGAGCCCAAGGCGTGGTTCCCAGCGACAGGGCCCCGGCGGCAGCGGTCACCGGGGCTTCCCTGTCTGTCCTCTCTGGTGAGCCTGAGAGGAAATGACAGCGCGGGAGCCGGGGCGGGCGCGGAGGGAGGGGCGGCGCCCGCAGTGACACGGCCTGTCACAGTGAAGGCGGCCCAGCAGACCCTCCCAGCGACCGCTGGAGCCGGGGATTCCCCAGCCGCAGAGCCCCTACCTCGGCTGCCACGCGCCACGCCGGGTTACTCCATGACCCCGGTTGCCTGGGCATCCCGGACCAGCTGGTGGCCTGGCTGTGCTCGCCTCGGGGAGACAGCGGGGGTCCCCTGGCTTGGCAACAGGAAACTCTGGGTAGAGAATGGAAAGAAGTGGGTGGTCCGGCCCCTGCGACTTCCCCTGACATCACTGCCCAAATAAGGAGCTTCCCAGCGGCCGCGGG
>NC_022016.1:62961842-62971226 GCF_000317375.1 Microtus ochrogaster | reverse complement strand
CCGAGCCGCCGGAGGCCGGGCGCGCAGCCCGGCGCAGCACAGCGCGGCGCAGCACAGCGCAGCCAACGCGAGGCGCCTAACCTAGTCGGCCGCAGGTAAGCACCGAGCGCCCCGCACAATCGCGGCCACGGCAGGTGGGCGCGACGGTCCCAGCTTCCCGTATCCCTTGGGTGCGAGCGGTCCCGACTCTGCGCCGGTGCACGCGCTCTGTACTAGCTTTTCCCCAGCGCTACTTCTGTCATCATCCTAGGGTGACGAGCGTTCCCGCGTCCACACACCGCTGCGGTGCGCAGCCCCATTCGCCCTCAGGTGTGCAGCCTCCGGTGGCCTTGCGTTGATCCTCTCCCCTTTCCAGGGATGCTCGGTGGGGGTCCGCACACCTCAATGGGTTTCGTCTGTGTGGCCACGTTTTCCGCTGGAGGCCTCATCAGTTTCAGACTGTCAGAGAGCCCCACAGCCTTTGCTCATTGCGCGCTCACTGTTAGAGAGTGAAAGTAGCCCTGCTCTGGTTCTTCCTTCCTCCTGGCAGAATGGCACTTGGCTGGGAGGAGTGGTGGTGGTCCACAGGGGTCCATACCTGCAATGGTCGGGAGTGTGTTGCCATTGGCAAGGAGCTCTCGAGCCTCACAGACTGGTGTTTCTAAGAGCACCCAACCTTACCCGCTTTGGCATGTGCAGGGTGCTTGGGCTTGGGACAGGACTGGTGGTGGCTGCAGAGCAGGTGCGGTGGCATCAGCCTTGAGTTCTTACAGGGGCTTTGCATAGTGACCACAGTTGCTCGCCTGTAAAATGTAATGTATTCATGGACGGTTTGATGAAGACCACAGAGAAGAGCAGGTAGAGTCAGTCGGTCAAGTGACCCACACCACAGTGGCTCACTCAGGTCAGTGGTCAGAACTTAACTCATTTGTGCTCTTACCATCTGGAAAACAGGGCTGAGGGTTCCCCATGGGGAACTGAGGACCTGTAAGTTAAATGGTTTTGTAACTGTGAAGTTCTGTGCATGTGCTGGTTCTAGTGGTTTGAATGATTTCTGGGCAGGCATTTGCCACACCTCTGCTCTGTGACCTAGAACACCCTTTCTGCCCTATCGTTTGTACAGAAGCAGGCATTAACAAGCGTCCTTTGTGCTGGCTAGCAGATTTCCCAGTGTGTTCCATGGAGCGTTAGCTCTGAAGGCTGTTCTACGAGTAAAGGTTTCCCTGCTTAAGTAAGTCTGGTAGTTTCTACGAGCCCTTTACTAACCAGCTTGCCAATTACAATCCATATTGGGAAATTAAAGGCTCTGAAAAGTCCTGCAATACAGGAGCCTGTTTAACTTTGCCAAACCCAGCATTTCTCTTGTTGACTGTGGGCCCTTTTCAAGCTACATAGGCTTGCTCTGGGAGAAAACAGCTTCACTAGCTTCTCACAGAGTTGATGTGGTGCCATCAGTTGCAGACGGATGGCTGAGTTCTAATTGCCCTCTTGGTGGAGGATAGGCAGAAGTTCAGAGCCACAAGTGGCTAGCCAAACAGTGGCCTGAGATCACCCAGTAGTGACCAAATCCATTGAGCCGTTCCCAGGGTCGGTTAATCAACTGTCAGAAAACTGAGGATGGGGACCAGAACCCAGAGTCCCATCCAGTGCTCTCAAATAACTGAATTACTTGCTGACGTGAGGATATTCTCTTCTGGAACCTTCCTTGCTGCTTTATGTGGGCACCTTTAAAGTACACGGGGAAACACATCGTTTTACACGATTGGTTATTAGATGAACTGTTGATCAAGTACCTGCTTTGCACTATTTGTAAAACATGTAAAGTTCAAACAGTAGCACGAGCTGGGGCGACAGAGAATGCCATGATGAGCAGTCTCGTTCTCACATGTGCCTGTGTCCTACTTCAGACTCAAATGCCCACTTCTATACATAGGCCCATGTAGATGTGGATATTCTCTCTCTCTCTCTCTCTCTCTCTCTCTCTCTCTCTCTCTCTCTCTCTCTCTCTCACACACACACACACACACACACACACACCCTCCACTCATCCTCACCCTCACAACTTCACACTCACTCCTACACACTCCACACTGTATACTTGTTCACACTTGCACATCCGCTTCTACACCCACATCTTCTTTTATATATACACACACACATCCATCCTGTTGTGCTCCAGCCTGTGGCCAAGAGTCACTCATCAGAAAACTCCCTTGTCCCCATGTCCCCAGCGTTGGCAGAATGCTCACATCTGCTCCCCAAGACGCATCCTGATTGAGTGGGGAAACCCTCTTGAGGCTAAGCCAATGCCTGGTGTTCTCCGGGTCTCCCATTTTCTTTCAGTTCCTGACATATTTGCTCATATTGCTTCACTGCTATTTGGTCAAATGGAAAGGGATATCACAGCTCTAGGTAAGGTTATCTGTTTTTTTACATTGACTGTCAAAACACTGAGGTGGTGAGGACCCCACCACTTAGCAGAATGGGTGCAGAGGAGAGGGAAAGCATGGGTGTCCCTGGCAGCGAAGATGGCTGTGACCCAGACTAGCATCCCAGAGGGTGCACTGTTTTCCCAAGACCTGACAGGTTCTAGGCAGCCATCTAGAGATTCCAGCTGTAAAAGCGGTTCACTCCCTTTGTTTCAGGAGCCTGCTTTCTGGTGGGAAGAAAGATGATGAGTGTCAGATCAAGCTGCATGGCTCTGGTGCCTATGTGGAGACAGACAGCCAAGGGACAGAGTACATTGGGAGCAGAAGGAACAAAGTACAAGAGCGAGACTTGGGGCTTCGGGAATTCTAAGACTGGACACTGGTCCTTGGCCCTGAGCAATGGAATTGTGGCAGCATGTAAAGGGTCAGGCAGAGGATCAACAGGTTAAGGCCCTGCAGCAAGAGGGGGCCAGGCTAAGGGACACCAGGAGAACCCAGGCAGCTAACCACTGCTCGTGGATTCCTAGCCAGGATCCTCCGGGGGCGCCTGCTGCTCCATCTACGGCCTAATTACCATCTTGGCTCCTTCACAGAGACTAAACTGCAAGCATCCTGTGCCTGGAGACCAGGCTGCCTCTGCTCTCTCAGCACTGCCCCCTCTATCTGGCCCACCCCACCCCAGTCATGCCAAAAGGGTAGCACTCCTGGGGTGCTTCCCTGCTATCCCGCTGCAGAATCCTGTGGTCTGTGTGCAGGCGATTAGAGGCGGTTCAGGTGGTCCATCTGGATGGATGGTGGATTGGTTGTGCTGCTTCCATTATTAATAACCATGATGTCATGCATCTGTGCAGCTCTTGATGGGCTGCAGAGCACTCGCTCCTATTATCCCCTGCTCTCTGTGAGCTGATCTGCCAAAGAGGGAGGGCTCCGGAGGAGAGCTCGGACATTGTCACACACTGTTACTGCTGTGGGCTCACCCA
Organism: Microtus ochrogaster; assembly: GCF_000317375.1. NCBI lineage: Eukaryota > Metazoa > Chordata > Mammalia > Rodentia > Cricetidae > Microtus > Microtus ochrogaster. The sequence continues at coordinate 62,967,838 of NC_022016.1, read as the reverse complement.
AGCCACCTCATGAACCTGTGCCTCTGTTTCCTCAGCTGCAAAGCCAGGTCTGGAGAGCCAACCTCCTGAGGCTCTCGGTGAGGTGAGGTGAGAACGTGTCAAGGGCCTGACACGGAGCAGGCACTTCCCAGCTGTTGGGCCTCATCCGAGTTAAGCAGGACTGTGACTTTCCTATCAACTTTTGTGGCCACAGTCTGTCTAATCTAGCACTTTTAGTCACATTTTAAAATATATTTACTTGTGTGTGTGCATGGCCATATAGAGATCAGGGGACAATTTTCAGGAGTCAGTTCTTTCCTTCCACACATACATCCTGGGGGTCAACTCATGTCTTCAGGCTTTCAGCTTTGCCCACTTAGCCATCCTACCAGCAAATGGCGGGTTTTTGTGCATGCCATTGAGTTGATTTGCCTACAGTTGCACAGCCAGTTCAGAACAGAGAGAAGGTTCAATCCTACCACTGTGGTCCCAAGTTCTTTTAAAATAGCACTGTGTGAGAATGAAGATCATCATTGTGATTAATCAAAGCAGGACTCCCCCCCTGCCTTTGTGGAGATCAACATTACTGTTGCTTTATTAAGAATCTCTAAGCTGGAAAGTCTCTAGGGTTCCGAGGTGTGATAATCTCTGTGAAGCCATGCGCAGATTTCATAAGAAGCCTTTGGAATCTTCAAGAAGAGGGTGTAGATGTGAGAAAAAAAAAAGGATCTGAGTAATCATTTAACTAAGGAGACTGTGGCTGTCATCTGAGGGTCTACAATGTCTCAAATTCCGTCCCCTGGGTCTGGTAACATGGAGCTGGCCCTGGTGCTGCATGCCCCGCCAAGGCAGGGAAGCCCAGAGCACTGATACCCAGGAGGTCGGATGTGCTTTCTATCTGCTTCCTGTCTCCACTCATCCCTAGCTATGGCTCCAGCATGCTTGTCCCAGGCCCACAGCAGCCGCATGAGAGCACACAAGCTGTGGAGATCCACAGACCAAAGTATGCACCTCCTATATCCTCACCAGGGACCTTGACCATGTGTCTGCCCCTCTCTTGAACCTCGGTTTCTGCTTCTTTAGGAGGGAGTGCCCACCCTGAGCTGCAGGGTGGGTGTTGTCACTGGTATGCCAAATACATAGGAGAAGCAGCTTGAAGAAGGGAGGGTTTACTTGGTTCACAGTTAGAGCCGGGATGGCAGGCGTGCTCACATCTGGGCGGAACAGGACACAGAAAAAGGGATGACGGGTAGAGCTCAGCTCCATTTCCCTTCTTTTCATTCAGGTTGGGGCTCAGCCCAGGGATGGGGCCACCCACATCCAGGGTGGGTCTCTCCTCCTCCATAAATCCGCTCTGGAAACACCCACACACCCAGAGGTGTGTCTCCTAGGTGAGTCCAAATCCAGTCAAGTTGCCAATGAAGTTAAATTGTAACCATCATGTGGATTCCAGAGGGGACCCTCCACCCCACAATCAGATATGTAACTAAGTCCCCAAGCTATAAACCAAGACGTCCCCACTGATGTGAACTTAATGGTTGACACCCTGAAACTGAAGTCTTTGTGTGTTGCCTGCTACAAAGGGCTTCCTTCTTGGGAGGAGGACACATACCACGACAAGATCCCAGGCCTTGGTCTTCCTCACCTTCCTCCTCCCATGGCTCTGGCTCTGGTCCATACTGAGAGCCAAAGTGGCCCTCAGAGTCTGCATCACTGGTGGCTTAATGCCCACCAGTGGCTCAGGGAGTAGGGGAGGGAGGCCCATGTCGAGTCCCAGGCTCTGGTCTCCTGGCCCTTAGGCAAGAAAATGGGGTGGGGAATCTGGGGGTAAATACCTGGCATGTGGCGTTTCTGCCTCCCTTCCACCTCCCCTGCCATTCATGAATTTATTCACAGTGGGTTGAGCTCGTGTGGGGGCTCAGATCTGAGTTAAGTACTAGGAGAAAGTCTGTATTCGCTAGGTACTCAAGTTGAGGAAATCTATGCCTTTCATGTCCCCAGGCAAGGTACTGTTCCTCTCCAAACCTCAGCTTACTCACATCGGGAATGGGTTCTCACAGGTGAATGCCCTCGTAGGAATCCATCTCCTGGACACTGTCCATGGCCTCTGACAGGGAGAATGAGGGCTTACCTGCCCGGAGGAATGACACAGAGAGACTAGCTCTGTCACTGGAGGGAGGGAGAGGGTGTTGCTGTGTGTTTAGGAGCTGTTTCTTTTTGCTTCCTTAAGACTATGGTTGTGACACCTTATTGTAGGGCACTGGGAAGGCTGGGTGAAGAGGCAATGTAATGTGTTGGCTCCCGGCCGCTTCTCTTGTTTTGCATCCTGCCTGACTCAGAGCCCTATGCCCCTGCAGGCTGCTTTTCTGGGGCGGGGGTGATGATCTTTATCCATCACCACCCAACTTCAAATACGCCAGGCTGGTCAGGTGTAGGCTGACTGTCACATCAGAGCTCAAGGGCATAAACGCCTGTCCTTTGGTGAAAGGTGAACTTGGAAAACGCTATTGCTGGAGCTGGAAGCTGAGGCATGCTATTTTCTCTGTGAAGCCATGAGCAGACTTCATAGGAAGCACTTGGAACCTTCCAGACACCGAGGACAGATCTTAAGATGTTGAACGCCGTTACTTCCTACACAAGTCATTTCTCACACCTGCACCCTTTTCTGGAAGAGTCCAAATGCAGAGAAGTCAGGACCAGGCATCCTGTGCTGTTAGTGGACTAGCCATGAAGCTGCTGTGTGCACTTTGCACCTCCCGTCTCTCTCTGAAGCTCAGTGTGCTTACCTGCAGGCCCCTCCCCTCCCTTCAGGGTTCCTTCTGCCTGGCAGTCTGTGGCTTTTGATGCTGATGCTCTCCAGGGAGGGGGACTCCAATGAAGGAGAGGGAGGGCTGTGGGGAGTTTTTCACCTCCCGCTTGGACTCAGTTTTTCTGATGAGACAAGCCAGCAGACAGGCCCTAGATGAGGAAGGCACTGTGTTTCCCAATTGGCAGAGCTTCTTGGTTTAGCAAAGGCTGGGGGAGGAATGGTAATGCCATGGAATTACGATCACCTATTATATTTCTTTCTTTTTTGAGATAGCATTTCTCTGTGAAACAGTCCTGGCGATCCACCTGCCTCTGCCTCCCTAGTGCTGGGATTAAGGCCTACAACACCAACAACCTGGTCCTTTTATTTTTCTTAAACTACAAAAGGCCCCAGTTCCAAAACAATGTGTCTCTTATGTGAACTCAGAGTATGGTTAGAGAAGGGAAGCCTGTGTTCATGGGACCAGTCTGGAGGCCGGAGGCTGGGGACTGTCAACTCAGACTGAGATATCCGTTCATCTGAGGTCCCGTGTCTGCTCAGCCCTTGTAGGTAGTGCCAGGTGCTGTCCTAGACACAGGTGACACTCTGTTCTCCCGGGCTTATCAACCAGGAACAAGTGAACATGGGAAGGTGTGACGCAATAGGTCATGCAGGGTAAGAGGCCCACATCAAAACCCAGCAAGCATGAAGGAGGACATCAGGGCAGGGTATTCCCAGGCCTCTCATATGGGAGGCCAGGGAAAGCTGTGCAGATGAGGTGGAGTGTGAGCATAGACCAACAGGAGCATAAACCTGAACAGGCTAATTCCAGGAGTGTTTCCTTCTTCTGTGGGGTGCACAGAGATATATGGACACATACACAGAGACAACTGGTATGGGTAGCTCCAGAAAACCACTCAGACTCTGGCCTGTCCTGCTTTGGAAACAGGACATAAAGTCCCCTTACTGACAACCAGTACAGTAGCACTGGTGATTCCAGTCCAGTAGCCACTGGATTGAGCTGTAGGTCTGTAAATGCCTGTCCACATTGACTGTCTCCCTCTGACCTCCAGCCAAGCAGATAGATCATTGCTTCTCTGTGGACATAGAGGCCGAGAGCTGTGGCTGAGACGTGATGAGTTCAGGACCAGGTCATGGTGAGAGGCAGAGTGGACACCAAGACAGAACTTACTGCCCATGGGATGCTGCTCCCTGCAGGGTAGCTAGGACCCCACCTTCACATTTTTCTCATGTCACCCATATGTACCAGGCAGTAGAGCCCATTTCTTGAAAGCAGCACTAAGCCCAGAGACTGAGGACCCATGATGTCCATCTTATGACAGCCTGTATGTACCAGGCAGTAGAGCCCATTTCTTGAAAGCAGCACTAAGCCCAGAGACTGAGGACCCATGATGTCCATCTTATGACAGCCTGTATGTACCAGGCAGTAGAGCCCATTTCTTGAAAGCAGCACTAAGCCCAGAGACTGAGGACCCATGATGACTCAGTATCTTGTGGTGCCCTGGACTGGGCAGAAAAGGGGCCTTGGTGGGAAACTGTGAAGGAGAAGGAAAATCTGCAGCTCAGCCACTACTCACACCCCAACATCAGTGTCTTCATCTTGACAAGCACGTTGTGTTATGTAAGATGTGAACTCTAAAGGAAACTGGGTGGAAAACATTGAGGTCGCTTTCAAATAATCACAGATCTCTCCTGTGAAAAGTCGACTTCTACATGATTGGCTAGAGAGATGGCTCAATGCATGGAGCCCTTGTTGCACACGTGTGAGGCCCAGAGTTTGGATGCCCAGGACCCATGTGAAAGCCAGGCAGGTGTGGGGGTCTGCTTGTAGTCACAGAACCTAGGTGGTAGAGACAGGTGATCCCCAACAGTGAAGTGGCTAGCTAGATTATCCAAAATGGTAAACCCTAGATTCGATATGAGATCTTGACAAGATAGAGAACAACTAAAGATGCCCAAGTGTCCTGGTTTCAATATACACAAACATTCATGTGTGTGCACCTGTATACAGGTGGTCCATACTCATGCAAAAATACCACAGGTATATACTACACAAATACACAGCAGGAGAATGAATGAATGAATGACTCTGCATACATTCCCATCATCTGGCCTTCCAGAGTTACTCAGGAAAGCCATGAAAGACCCTTAAGTATGGGACTCTCTGGCTTTGCTGACCACCCCAGCATGCCACAGAGGACGGCCCAGAGGGAAGCACAATGTCAAACCAGTGCCAGGGCCACAGTGGTAGAGGGCCACTGAGATGCCTCCCTGGGAAGTGGCTGCAGGAATGACCAATTCACCATCTAACCCACCTTTCCAGTTGTCCTGAGTCTGACCTGTACATCTGGTGGCAGTTCACCAGCTTGTTTTCCAGCTGCTGTGACCAGCAGGTGGACATCTGTGTCTGGTCACCATGCTGCAGTGGCTGCCTAGCGGAAGGATGCATGGGTAGAGAAGGTGGAGCCGGGCAGTGTGATTCACTCTGGTGCTGGAAAGCACTTGGGCCTGGGTAATTGGTGCTTGCTGTTTGTTACTCTTTGAGGCTCCCCATAAATGCATGGAGACTTATTCTTACTTATGAATCCCTGACCTTAGCTTGGCTTGTTTCTAGCTAGCTTTTCTAACTTAAATTATCCAATTTCTCCTTAACTACATTTTGCCTCTGGGCTTTTTATCTTTCTTTACCTATCTTTTTTTTTTTTCCTTCTTACTGTGTGGCTGACAGTGTGGCTCAGTGACTGGCCCCTGGTATCTTCCCTTCCTCCTTTTCTTGTTCCTAGCTCTTCTCTAGATTTCTCATCCTATTTGCTCTCTCTGCCTGGCAGCCCTGCCCATTCCTCTCCTGCCTAGCTATAGGCTTTTCAGCTCTTTATTAGATCAATCAGGTGTTTTAGGCAAAGTAACACAGCTTCATAGAGTTAACCAAATGGAGCATAAAAGAATGCAACACATCTTCACATCATTAATGAAATATTATACAGCATAAACAAATATAACACAACTTAAACTAATATTCCAAAACAAGCCTGGGGAGGGGTTTCCATGGAATGGAGGAAAGAGACTAGGGTGTAGCAGTTCCAAACCTGGGACCTGATTTGCCAGCCACAAAACAGGTAACTTGGCTCAGGTGAGTCTCTGGGGCACACCTGCTGCAAACCACTGAGCCCAGAGCAAGTTCCACCTCTCCCTAACTGCTGGTCCATAC
>NC_022016.1:62954454-62961663 GCF_000317375.1 Microtus ochrogaster | reverse complement strand
CCCTGTCTCGAAAAACCAAAATAATAATAATAATAATAATAATAATAATAATAATAATAATAATAAATAAAAGAAAAGATTAATTGAGGCTGGCTTACAGTTTCAGAGGTTTAGTCAATTATCACCATGGTGGGGAACATGGTGGTGCACAGGCAGACATTGTGCTGGAGAAGTAGCTGAGAATTCTACATCTGGATCAGCAGGCAACAGGAAGAGAGTGAGCTACTAGGCCTGGCTTGAGCTTTAGAAAACCCACCCCCCAACAACACACTTCCTTCAACAAGGCCACACCTACTCTAACAGGACCACACCTCCTAAGAGTCCCACTCCCTATGAGCCTACAGGGCCATTTCCATTCATACCACCCTGTGGTCTAAGCCTCTCTGGGTCAGCACTGACTGTGCATATCCTGGCTTGGTCATGTGAACATCTATGGTGTCCCTTAGATATCTGAGACAGAGGATGCTCGGGTGAGCAGGAAGCCATCCCCAGAGCTCTCCCAGATAGTATTTAGAGTTGAGAAGGGAAGGATGCCCATCCCAAGATGGGCTCTTTGGTTTGTTGCTGATGTTGGTTGTTGGGTTATTTTTAGTTAGTGTCTCCTGTAGCTCAGGTTGGCCTTAAACTCACTGTTTGGCTAAGGATAACCTTGAACTTGTGATGTTCCTGCGTCTACTTCCTGTGTGTTGGGATTACATTATGTGCCATTATGCCCAGTTTATTAGGTACTAGGGAACAAACCCAGGGCTTTGTACTTGCTAAGGAAGTTTTGTTAATCTTAAGCTTAATGCTTAATCAAGCTCCAATCTTGTGAAATAAAAGGCCAGCAATTTTCGTGATAAGTTTATAGAACACCTGCCTGAGGATATACAGATGTAGATAGGAAATAAAAACCCTCTATAACCACGCACTTTGGGGAAAATGTATAAAGGTTCCCTATACCACAGGACTTCTCAGTGTGTATAAAAGTTGCAGGAAGTGTACTGGGAATCAGCCAAAGGGGGTATGTGAGTGTAAGAGTGTGTGCAAGGGTAGGTATCTTGTGTAGCTTTCCAAGATGGACTGATCAAAGTGCACAGATGTGTATGCAAGCATTTAAGAAGGTGGGCTAGAGTTTTGCAGAGATGCATTTGGGGAAATACTGATGTCATCTAAGGTCAAAGCTAAAAGTGTGATGTGAACGTACAGTAACTTTAAAACTTGTTCCTGCCTGTTCGCTTCAGCTTGTCAGTTTCTCACATTTTTCTGATTTTGTTAACTTAATTTCTTTTTTTCTCAGAAAAAGAGTGGCAAACGGCAGGCAAACCCTCCCTCCCGCTCCGTGTATGCTGTGCCCTTGGGAAGCGTGAGCACTGTATGGTGCACAGCTGTTGCAGCGAGCACAGCCTGGTCCACAGAACAGATTAGTGTCTTCTCTGTGGTCCAGAAACCTATGGGTGATGTGGATGTTTCAGGGGCTCAAAACAAAACAAAAACCCTCACTCATTAAAAAATGTCACTAAGGAACGGAAGCAGCCCTGTGAAAGGTGTCTTTTCACGAGGCGCCCTCTTGGCGCCTAGACACACACATGTATGTGTCTGCTGCACTCAAGAACTGCTGGCCACCCCCCAGTGTGCACTCTGGGCAAGTGAGAACGTCTTTGATTTGGTGATGACGATGTCTCCCAGGCACAGCTTCAGCCTGATCTTGCCCAGGCCGTCTAGCTCTTACTCCATGCATAAACCCTGACCACTGCCCAGCTCTCCCAACATGTCCCCAGGCATGCTAGCATCCCAGGCAGAGGCAGGTGCCTGTATAGTTCCTGACTTCGTCTGGTCAGAAACTGAAGGTCAGCCTCCTTACCTGGTGTAAGAGCTGCATTCTTTTAAAGACCGTATGCAATAGAGGAAGCGATAAATAACAGAAAGGGGGATTTTCGGGGGGACTTTCTTTGCAGGTTAGAATTGAGGGGTCATGGGAAGGCTTGAGAACCAGCTAATTTGCAGATGAAAGGATGGGCTCGATTCGGTCCTCCGACTCTGCCCTGCCCGTCTTCTGACCATGAGTGACCTCAGACAAGCAACCTGAATCTTTGAACCTCCATTTCCTTGGTCATAGACTGTCATTTGTCAGGACCCTAATTCCATGATATGACTTTAGGGGGAGCCTAGAACAGTGCCTGGTGCACAGGAAGTGGCAAGCTCACAGTTATCACACACATGAGAAGCATTCCATTAACAAAGTAAAACAACAGCCACTGGAAAACATTTTTAACTGTGTAAAAATAAGCAGACAGCCCTCGTAGTGAAAATAGCCCATAAACACATGGTGGGTACTTGAACTGGTAAGCCCAAGGGACTATGAGTGAAAATGGGATTATTTTTGCTTAGAAATGGGGAGGGGAGTATAATAACACATAGAGATCAAATGCTTGCAAGGGCCAAGGGGACTTGGAAGGCTCAGTTGTCATGAGTGAAAGCTTTAAGCACACGTACTTGCTTAATGAGGACAATCCCAGCTCCAGAGAGACCCATGTGCAAGGGACTTTCCTGTAGCACGTTGTATGTCAGAGAACTAACAAGGCCCCTCCAAGCCTGACTGTGGCCATGCTCAAACGTAGTGGTATGGAATGGCTTACGATTGTTATTGAGAAAGATGTGTATCTGTGGGGCTATCTCATGAGGAGATTCAAGGCAAACTCCTCTTCGGAGAAAGGCTTCTAAGCAATGTGTTTGGTACAATCTCATGCTAACCCAGAAAATGTTCAGATTCGTCCAGGCTAAATGCAGCCCTGCCCATGTAGAATACTTTCTGTGCTCATGGAAGCTGCCTCAGAAAATACTTGGTCAACCATGAACGGAGTAGGTAGGAGCTGGGAGTGTGGAAGGAGTCCTGTGTACTTCATTCTCTCTCTCTTTCTCTCTCTCTCTCTCTCTGTGTGTGTGTGTGTGTGTGTGTGTGTGTACATTTATAAGTACTATTTATTTTGGTTTTTTTTTTTTTTTGAGACAGGCACTCTCTCTCTGTAAACTCTGTAGCCTAGGCTGGCCTCAAATCATGGTAATCCTCCTGCCTCTGCCTCCCAAGTCCTGGGATTATTTGAGTGAGCCACTATGCCTGACATGTACATGTATTTGTTTTGTCTTATACATCTCAGGCTGCGTTTATATCCCTATGTAGCCAAGGATAGCCCTAAATTATTCCTAGTCCTTCTGCCTTCACTTCCCAAGTGCTGGGATTAGAGACATGTACCGCCATGCCCAAGAACAAGAGAAGGCAATTAAAAAGAAAAAATGAAGAAAGAAAATCTCTGAGGTGTCACATCCACCACGGATTAGTGTGTTGCATAGACGAGGTAATCCGTGGTGGATGTGACACATGGTGCCTGGCACCTTGTAAGTGCCGCGTGAGCATCTCCCATGTCTTCTTTTTTCCTCCGTGGAGTCTGGACCAGGCCCCTCCCCAGCCCCTGCATATCTCCCTAGTGTTTCCCCAAACTCAGTCAGAATGCAGTGGAGACTACAAGAGTATCAGCCGCCCTCATGCTGTGTCGCCCCCAAAGTGCACGCACCCTAGAGCCATCTGCCTCTCACCTAGACAGCCTCCAGGGTCCTTTCTTGGCTGTCAAGAGCAAGCTGCCATCCAGCCACCTCGTCCTGGGTGTTGTCTAGCCATGCCTCCTGTCTCTCCCACCTTGCCCTCTGTCACCCCCACCTCCCCAGGGTGAGCTTCAGTCCTGTGGATCCTGTCTGGCTTGTCTTGACTGTCTCTGTTCACGGCCGGGCTTTCCTGGCCCCCTCCCCCCACCAGCTTCCACCTGGCCCCGATGAATTCCATCATGCCTGTTTAAAATCATTCGGCTTCCAATTTGCTAATTTAACTCTAGTCTTACAGAATTTTGGCAACCCTGCCAAGCCGGGTGCCAGATGCAGATTTAATGAGCATATTTTCAGTTCCTTCTTTCCTGTCTCCATGAAGATGCTGAGGGGAACCGGCTCTTGACTCGTTCCCAGGAGACAGCTTCTCCGGAACACCCTTTCTTGCCTTTGACCCAGCACCTCGGGGTGTGGCCCTCTTGCCAGGGCTCTCCCCAGCTGACCGGAGAAGTCCTGGAGAAGGAGCCATGGTTGCATCATTCTGCCCATCCTAGAAGCCCCAGCCCACTTCCCAGCATTTGGGCTTCACAGGAAATGTATTTGGAGAAAATTGCTTATTTCCTTCGGCCCATGTCTTCCTGTAGCCATGTGCAGCTCAACAGATGTTTGCAGATGGGTGATTTTAGCAAACACACTGCGAGCTTTCTACGTGGTCCATCCATAGCCTGCAATGGGATTGTGGCATGGGGGACTGTGCCCCATAGCATAAGGCTCAGACCCTTCACACTGGTCACCTCATTTGAACTCATAGCCTCTCCTTACGGGAAACATTTTTATCCCCCAGAGTAAGACTCAAAGAAGTCAGGTGGGCGGTTCAAGGCCACAGAGTGGTGAGTGGCAGAAGTGGTACTCTCTTTGAGGCTGTTGGTTCTAAATATAGAGCTTTTTCCATTGACCCAGGGCCTGGCACTGTCACCTGTGATCCGAGTGTCGCCGTTCATGACTGGTCAGAGCAGGTCCGTGTCTTGTCAAACTCATACACACAGATATGCACTTGCTGCCCCACACAGATGTCCTCAGGGTGCAGACAAGGTCATGGAGCCTGTGTGTGTGAGTTGCAGACACCAAGTACGCTGTGCTTAGAAGGGCACCTCCCAGGAGGCACAGGACCCTGGAATCTAAGCTACAGCAAGAAGGGCTGAAGTGTGCTCCACATGGAGTTTCCCTAGAGGGAGAGCAGGTGGGGTAGCACAAGGAAAGCCTCGCCTTAAGGACGTTCTGTTCTATTTCTGAGTCTTGGCCTTACACAAGTGTGAGCTGAGGTTGGCTTCAGACAGTGTCTCCTGGTGTTTTAAACAATGGAACTGTCTCTCAGACCCTCAATTATTTTTTTTAACCCAAATAAAATCATACACTGAATTCCTTATTCTATAACAAAGAGACCGAATTGGAGATATCTTAAGTAGCCTGTGACTGTGCAGGGAGCAAATTGGAAATGTTTCATAGGCATCTATTGTTGATCAAGGTGTCTCCTCCTCCCAGGCCTCCAGGGTGATCTGTAACTACAGCCTTGGGGCTTTACAGCCCGCCGAAGGCTGGCCTTAAGCACCTGTGTGACCTGACTGTTTCTCTTCTCCGTCCTCCATTTCTGTCTTAGTTCTCTCAGGTAAGGACTAGGAGCTGGTGCAGAGTGACTTAGAACGAGTTCAGCTCAGAGGATGGACGTCCGTGTCCTTGATGGAGCCAAATATGAGGTGTCAGAAACGAAACAGTGGCAGGTGTTCCTGGGGCCATGGAGAACAATGCTGAGACTTACTACAGGGGACTCTAGGTCTCCAGAACTGTCAGGAAGAGCCTAAGAGGAGGAAGGGTTTGCTGGGATTTGCAGATAAGCTTCCCAGGGCTGGGAGAAAGAGAGAACGGGCACAGGGTAGAGGTAGAGCTGGGGACCCACTGGGAGAACAGGCCACTGGATGCTGTTCTTTGAGTCCCAGGGCTAGCTCAGGCCCATCCCCAGACCTTGGAGTTGGCCCCAAGATTGGAGCACCAGGTTCCAGTTGTTGGTAGCAAGAAGGCAGAAAAGAAGCAGTTGGAACCTGGTAGGGAAGTGCAGCTAGGGAGGAGACTCCACCCTGCAGCCTGATGCTTGGGTACCAATCACTGCCCTTGCATCTCTCCCTGGAGTCAGGCTGCAGAAGACTGTTTCCCAAGCCTGGGAGAGGGCCTCCAGTGGGACCTCTCCACCTGGGGCAGAGGGAGGAGTAAGTAGGGAGGCAAGGGATGGGCACGGGATGCTTTTCGTCTCATTGGAGTTATTTCTGGCTCTGCTCTGGCTCTTGCAGTCTCTGTGGAAACTGCCTTTGCCCAGCTCAGTGCGGAAACATGGTGAGGTTTGGAAGGATGATGTGTGCTGAGTAGACAGCGGGGAAGCCATGATTGCTGCACGCTGAATGTGTCTGCGTGCATGCACAAAACATTTCTGTTCTGTGTTCTCAGAACACACACACACACACACACACACACACACACACACACACACACAGTTGTCTCCCTCCCACTATCTGCCCACTCTCTCACTTGCTCATTCTGGGATGCCTTCCCCTTAAACCCTCTCATGTTGGCTGGGAGTCAAGACTGTCCCTGTCTGTGAAAAGATGTTCACACCACACCCGACAGATTTGTAAGTTGGTTATACCAAGGGGGAGTTGAGCTGGAAATCAGTTGATTATCCAGGATTACCTGTGTGAGCCTGGAGTGATCACCCAAGTCCTTTAAATATATGTATTAAATTATGATTTTAATTATATAAATATATAGGTTATCATGTAGACCAAGGCCTATAGGTAGCCTTGGGGGATTCAAAGTGCAAAAGACTCTATTAGCCATTGGTGGCTTTGAAGGGGATGTGAGCCAAGATAAGAGGGAATTTTTTACAAGCTGTAAGATGTGAAGAAACACATTTTATCCTGGGCATTCTAGAAAGAACCAAGGGCCTGCTGACATCTTAATTTTAGATACAGTGAGCTACATTTTGGATTACCAACATCCAGAAGCCTTGGGTGGTGTTATCATATATCCATCCACTAGGCTGTCTTGTCCCAGCAACCTTCCAGAACTCAAGTGACAAGGAGCCGAGACTGTGATGGGGAGAGGGTCGCCTCGAACCCAGGACAAAGTTGTGGATGTAGGTTTTTTTGCTTGGGGGGGGCGGGGTCTGGTCTTTGCCTAGGATCTCACTCTTGGGTACAAGTCTTCTTGGTGAGAATGCAGCTCTTTAGAGCCCTGGGCAGGTTCTGCTGCAAGCACACAGTAAGACATCTACCTCTTACCCCACTCCCGGGCTCTATCCTGTCCTTTCTTGATCATTCGTCCTTCCCCTATTAGTGTGTGTGTGCCACTGCTGGCTGACACCTGTTGTGACATAGGTGGTTGGGGGCAGATGCACACATAACAAGGGTTAGGCCTGCACACTGGCCACCTTGAGTGCCCTGTTGATGTGTGTGCCACTGCTGCTGACACATGTTGTGACCTTAGGGGGGGGCAGATATGCGTGTATATGGGTCAGACCTGCACACAGGCCACCTTGAGTGCCCCCGTTAGTGTGTGCCACTGCTGGCTGACACCTGTTGTGAC
>NC_022016.1:62945486-62954354 GCF_000317375.1 Microtus ochrogaster | reverse complement strand
GGCTCTATCCTGTCCTTTCTTGATCATTCGTCCTTCCCCTATTAGTGTGTGTGCCACTGCTGCTGACACCTGTTGTGACATAGGTGGTTGGGGGCAGATGCACACATACAAGGGTTAGGCCTGCACACTGGCCACCTTGAGTGCCCTGTTGATGTGTGTGCCACTGCTGCTGACACCTGTTGTGACCTTGAGGGGGGGGGCAGATATGCGTGTATACTGGTCAGACCTGCACACAGGCCACCTTGAGTGCCCCCGTTAGTGTGTGCCACTGCTGGCTGACACCTGTTGTGACCTGGGTGCTGGGGTGGGGGGGATACGCATGTACATGGATTAGACCTGCACACAGTCCACTTTGACTGCCTTAGTGAGCCCTTGCCTCCTTCCTCCTTAGAGGCTATAGGTCAACAAGTTTGTGTAAATGAAGACATCTTTGAAGCCCAGGAGCTATAACTCATCTTCCAACAGTGAGTGTGGCACTTGGGCTGACTTCTGGTCCTGCCCTGTCAAATACTTCTTATATGCCCAGGCTCTGATGGAAACACAAACCCCGGGGTCTGGTAACAGGCAAGGTTAGAGGAAATGGGCACAGAATTAAGGGATATATTCTACTCTCAGGCAATGCAATTCTGACACACAAAGTCTGGCCCATGTTCCCATTTTATAGATGAGGAAGCTGAGGCCCAGAACAGAAATGCTTTGCTCACGGGAACTGGAGGAACAGCTGAGACCAGAGCACAGGTGTCACCCCGGGGTGGGGGGGGCAGAGTCTCTCTCTCTCTCTCTCTCTCTCTCTCTCTCTCTCTCTCTCTCTCTCTCTCTCTCTTTCTCTCTCTCCCACCCCCCCCATGGCTGGGTGAGTGGCTGAGTGAATTTATTAAGCAACTCTAGTTTATTGAGCATCTGTTCCTGTTAATACCGTGTTACTGTGTTAGGGGCAGGGCTATGACTTGGGAACAAGACAAACAGGACCTGGCCCTCCCCTGAGATTTTTTATTCTGTGGAGAGAATAAGTAATTACATAGCAATTGAATTACAATAGGATCAATGCTGTGCAGAGAACGGTCAGAAGCGAGTGGTTGTGCAGATGGGGCACTGCACAGGTGTGTGGGGGAGGCAGCCGTGGAAGAGTGTGTGGTGGTATTTGGAGCACAGGACAGGTATGACCATAAAGCAATATAGTCCAAGATCATAGACCACTCTGAGAACAGGCTGGATCCCTTCCTTCTCTTCTGGACCTTGGCTCTCATTTTCCTGTTTAGGGTCAGATCACATGTGGTTAGCCATCCTTTGGGAGGAGTGTTGCCATCAGCAGGGCCTGGGGACCAGGAGGCCTCACATTGTCCTGCATGGTGGGTCAGGGCTTCACCTGCCCTGGCTTGGAACCAAAGGCTCAAGAGGCCTATGATGGCAAAAAGGGCTGGGACATTGAGCAGTTAGACTTCTCTGCTAGATAGAGCCCAGCTCACAGGATCCCTCTGCCTTAGAGCACCAGGACTGACAGAGCCTGACTTCTGGGACCACGGCAGCCCACAGCTCACTCCATATGTGCATGTGTGTGTATGCGTGTGATGTGTGTTTCTGTGTGTGTGTGTGTGTGTGTGAACGTGCACACATGCATATCTATAGAAGCCAGAAGTAAGCCTCAGATGTTCTTCAAGAACTGTCTACCTTGTTTTTGAGAGGATCTCTCTCTGGGGGACCTGAGGCATGCTGATTATACCAGGCTGACCTGCCAGTGAGCCCCTGGAATCCTCCTGTCTCCACCTCCCAGCACTGCCATGCCTAGCCTTTTATGTGGGTGGTGGGGATCCGAGCGCAGATCCTCAGGCTTGCGCAAGAAGCACTTTGCCAGCTGAGCCATCTCCCCAGCCCAAACACAGTTTTTGATTAAAGCGCCCTGCCTGTGAGCAGACTGGCTCCTGGTGGAGCACCGGGTGGTTCTGTTAGGGGGAACTCTGGGAAAGTTCCACTTCTCCAAAACACTAGCTGAGTGACTTGGAATAAGCCCCTCCCCACAGAGTCTCATGTCATCAATAGCATGAGGGGGAGGGAGGCTTTTCTCACTTCATTGTTTAACTCAAAGGGCAGAGGAGATGTGCAAGGGGCCTTCAGTAACGGGGAGGGTAGGGATAAAGAAACTGCCATTGCCTGGGGACTGTCAGTCCTTCAAGGTTGTTGGAATTTGGCTTACGATCCCAGAGCTAGAGACCTATCCCGGCTTTGTAGAAGAGCAGAGAAAACCAATGGCCCTCTCTGCTTGGTTTTTCTGTCATTGGGGGGACTTTTCTTGCCAGTAAAGAAACCTGCCATGTGGCAGGGCCTTAGAGCTGAAGGGGCCTGCAGAGGTAGACTGTTTAAATCTTTGGGTTGGCACACGGGGAAACAGGCTTACAGGTAGACGTGATGTGTTCTCAGTCACATGTCAGTGTTGTGGTCAGACCTAAGTCCACTCTCCTGTCCCACTCTTTATGCCATCCTGCAGTTCTGCAGCCTTACAGAAAGATGTACACAGCCGGATCAGAGTCCAGCAGGGTGGACCTCGGAAAGGGTAAAAAGGAAGGAAGCTGGTTGGCCCAGGTTTGGGGGGCTAGGGACACAAGCAGGGGCATGGGAGTTCCTGTAGAATGGCTGGTGAGGAACGCGCCTCAGATTTCCTCCCCTGCTCCTGGAACTGCCCATTTCCAAGGTCCCAGGTCTCAAGGCCAACACACAGGCACCACCTGTCCTGCTGCCTTTGTGCCAGTCAGGACTCTGGGAGCCGCAGCCCAGTCCAGGTACCACAGGTGCCTTGGGAAAACCCTTAGTCCAGTGAACAGTGCACTGGCCAGGTTAGCATGTGGCCCTGGCTTGGAATTGGGTCTGGAAAGTCAGGTCTAAGTGGGACGATGGTGGGCAGCACACTGGAAGGCAAGCCAAGGAGTGGTGTTGGGAACTCACTGACAGCCCCTTAGCTGTAGCTGCACGCCAAGTGCTGTGCTCACTGGGCATCTGGGCATGGGGCTCCTGTAGCAAGCCTGCCCTGCAAGCTCCCACTGTCTGAAGGAAGACAGTTGAGTAGCTCTGCATGGTCTGCACCAAGGGTCAGGGGGTAGAGAGAAGGGAGATGCTTCCCAGGCCATCGACTTCAGAAATCCCCAAGGATCATGAAGCCCAGGCAGACTTGATGCAGAAGCATGGAGGGTCGACCAAAGCAGGCACAACAGTCATGCCGGAGCTCAGGAAGGAGACGGGAGGTCTGAGGCTTTTCCAAGAAGGTAGCAGGAAGTGGAGACAAGCTGACAGGCGTAAGAGTGTCAGAATGAGTTTGCTGAGCCACCAGTTACATTTAGATTGGGGGTGAGGGTCATGCCAGACTTCTGGTCACCTGTCACCTGGCCCACCCCAAGAGCCCGAGGGTGAGAGGCAGGAGTCTTGATCCCACAGGCCCCTGGGTCCTGGGCTGCAGAGCTCAGTGAGAGTCGAGCAGGATTTGAGACACATGCGCACCTCTGTCTGCTGGATTGAGCAGGAGCATGTAGAAGCCTCTGAGCTATTGGTCCCTCCTCACTCACTCACCTGTCACCCAGGAGCGGTCAGGTACTAGAACTCAGAGTCTAGTCATTTTCTTGTTTTCTTGTGACCATCAGTTCACAGAGCAAGGAGAATAGCCCAGATAAGAACCAGGCTTTCCAGGGTAGGCCGGCACCGGGGACAGCCTGGCATGCATGTAAAGGGCACCCAAGTGTTCGGCTGAATGTGTCATTGGAGGGCCACTAGAGGATCTGAGTCAGGGGTGCATGGTGAAGGGACAGTCTGTGTGGCCACGCAATGGATGAGCTAGAAAGAGGAAGAGTGCAAACACTGCCGTGCGCTGGTTTCAGTGCCGGGTGAGCGTAGGCGTTTGAGCCAGGCCAGCTTAAAGTGCCTCTGTTCACATTTATGGGCTCTCACTGAGGCTCTGGGCCAGGCACCACCCTAAGTGTTCTCAGTGGATGAGGTAATAGAGGGCTTTCCCAGGCCCAGCTGTGCAGGCAATAACTCCCTCTCCACAAATGAGCTACCACGGGCCCAGAGACGTTAAAAGAACACTCTACCTTGGTGATCCAACCTGGAAGTAGAAGGTAGATCCAAACTAGGATTGCATTTTAGCTGCTTCTAGATGAAGAAGAATGGCCAGTCATGGCCAGGGATGGCCAGGAGGGCTGCCCCAAGGAGGACAGAGTCTCCCTTGCTCCCTGTAAGTTGTGACAGACCCTACAATGCTGAGATGCTTCACTGATATGAAATTGGAGCTTGCTTATAGATGCTGTCTTAGTTAGGGTTCCTATGGCTGTGATGAAACACCGTGATCAAAGGCAGCTTGCGGTGGAAAGGGTCTGTTTGACTTCCATTTCCACATCACTCACTGTCCTTCACTGAAGGAAGTTGGGACAGGAACTCAAACCAGGCAGGGTCCTGGAGGCAGGA
Source organism: Microtus ochrogaster (assembly GCF_000317375.1). Taxonomy (NCBI): domain Eukaryota; kingdom Metazoa; phylum Chordata; class Mammalia; order Rodentia; family Cricetidae; genus Microtus; species Microtus ochrogaster. The sequence goes on along the minus strand of NC_022016.1, from coordinate 62,949,908 downwards.
CTCCATATAGAGCCCAGGACCACCAGTCCAGGGAAGGCCATGGCACCACCCACCATGAGCTGGGCCCTTCCCCTCAATCACTAAGAAAATGCCTTACAGCTGGATCTTTCTCAATTGAGGTTCCCTCCTTTCAGATGACTCTAGCTTGTGTCAGGTTGACATAAAACCAGCCAGCATAGATGGAGGCCATGCACATGTCTGAAGTAGTGGAAACACTCTATGGAAAAAGGTGTCAGTCACAGCCACCAGGCCAGAAAAGGGAAGGGTTACTGCAGCCGGGTGGCTCTGTTCAGTAGCAGCTTCCTTTGGCAAGGTCCTTCCTGTTTGTGAGACTCTGAGTTCGTTAGATGAGAAGGGGGATCCGAGCAAAGAGTGGGGTCAGCCAGGACCCTGCACCCTGAGCCAGAGGCCAGGCAGGATCCCTAGAGAGCCTGGTCACCACCACCAAGCTTCCCATGTGAGCTAAAGAGGCTATTGTGTTTGAAGAGAGCCATCCTGCCTCCAGAACCATGCCTCACTTTGCACCTCCTTAGTGGGCACTGCAGCTTCCCACAGTCCCTCTGTACACATTCATTTTCCCTCTCCCTCATCCTCCCCCCCTTGTGTGTGTGGTGTGTCTGTGTGTCCCTCCTCCCTATGATAGATCACAATGATGTTGTGGGATTCCCAGCTTATTATTTTGGAAGACTAATTCTGTAGATAGACACAAACCTTGAAAGTCAGAAATAACCAAAAAAAAAGGAGGAGAGCAGGGCTCACTTTCCGGGGAACTGACACTGTGTTATTTAAATTTGACACTGGTCCAGCTAGGCTTCCATTTTCCAGCTGAGAAAACTGAGACACTGAGATGTGAAGTGACTTGTCTGAGGTCCCATGGTGCCCAGGGCCAAAGAGCAACTAATTATTCACTGCCCGAGCCTTAGGCTAGCCTTCTGCTACGGAAGGCTGCTCACAGCTCACAGCTCTGGGCCTCAGTTTCCTCAACAGACAGGCTGGACACAGAGCCTTCCTGTGGCATGAGTTTAAGGATAGCACCAGCTCAGACAGACACTCGGCACCTGTGGGTTCAGCCCTGGCCCTGGGCTGTCTCTGCAGACAGGGGATGTTGCAGCACTGTGGATTTATAAACCATCTGGCAATTTTCTTGCCCAGATTCCCTACAAGCTGCTGTTTGATACACGGAGGCAAGCAGCGTCCCCTTCACCTTTGCAGCTGGGGACTCCAGCAGGGCCAGCCGTATTTTGTGGAAGTCACTCAGCTGGTTCAGTTTACTTCCCTTTGGGGTGTCCCAGGGCCTCCTGGTGTATTCAGGGAAAGGAAGTGTCCTCTTTGGACTCCTGTGACTGTGCTCCTGGCCTACAGACCTTCCAGTGAGAGGGGGGCTACCTGTAGATGGCCCCCAGGATCATTCCTGCTCTTCAGCCTGCACCATCATTCTCTCAGATTTCAGGGTGACTGGTACCCCACCAAGTGCCATCGATGCGTCCCTGCTCTTTCCCCACACAGGACCTGGAGACCATGAGCCTCTGTTCTCCTGTCCCAGTGCAGAGGTCTGAAGTCCCATACCCCTCCCTGTTTCTCACCACATAGTGGGATCCATTCTCTCAAACTCTGTGCTTCTCTCTTTCTGTCCTCAGTACCAATGGAAGTGTGTTTCCCTCCTGTCCTCTTTGATCGGGTGCTTGTCCTGGCTCTCTCTGGTATGTCAATGAATCCTTTCTTCGGTCTGTTGGTGCCTGTCTCCCATCTCGCACAACGGGAGGACTCAACTCTTCCGACTCGAGAGAGTGCAGCTCAGAGAGGTTGAACAATTCAGCTGAGGCCACAGTTATTAATGCATGAAAGCAGGGACTGAACCTGAGTCATCCTGTTGCCATCAGTGCAGATACTGGGCTATCCCTCACTACTCTCATAGCCTGTGGTAAATGAGCTATGCTGTTATCCCCTTATGTCTCCCAGGAGCCCGGAGCCTGACATGATCCACCTACTGATCTTACCGGTGTGTACTTGTGTCTTGGATTTCCACATCTTATTGACCCACGGGTCACAGTAGTAGAAATAAAAAGGAAAATGGAAAGCTCCAGTCCCCAGTTCCCTGTCCCATGCATATCAAATCCATCTTTCCCATGTACTGGCACTGCTTACACATCCCCCTCCCCACACCCCAGCACCTAGGTGTGAGACCTCAAGCAGAGCCCAAAGCTGTCTGCCCTCATCCCCAGCTCCTAGAAAACTGTGCTGTGGGTCAGAGGCTGCTCCTGCTGCCCCCGGGGGTCCTTCAGAATTCAGATACAGCGATGTCAGCCCCAGTGTCCAGCAGAATTGGTCCCTATGCCCACAATCAGAGGCTGCCTGTGGTGGAGTCCACAGAGGAGCAAGTCCAGTCTGTGCACTGGACATGTGCCACCCCATAGATAGACTCCGGTTCCCACAGGCTCTTCCCGGATCTGTTTTCTACAGAAAGAACACACATACCTTATTTCCAGTTTGTGTGCATGTGTGTGTGTGCACGCACATGTGTGTGTGTGTGTGTGTGTGTGTGTGTGTGTGTGTGTGTGTGTGGTGAAATACACCCAAGATTGACTTTACCTTCTGAACCATTTTAAATGTGCAATTCAGGGACATTAAATCCAGTCTCTTTGCTGCACACCTGCCACTGCCACCTGTCTCCATAGCACTCCCCTTGTCAAACCAGAGGTGGAGTCTCGTTAACCAGTATCCCTTCCTTTCTACTCCCCAACCCCCACCTCTAGCTCTGGCAACCCCACTCCCGTCATCTCTCTACAGTTTTGAATCACGTTTAAAATGTAATAGTACCACACGGGACTGAGATATGGCTCAGATGGTAACGTGCTTGCCTGGCATGGACATGATTCTGGGTTCAGTCCCCGATTCCAGCACTCAGGAGGTAGAGGCTGGACAGTCAGACGTTCGTAATTATCCTTGATTGGCTGGCAAGTTCTAGGCCAGCCTGGGCTACAATGAGATCCTATCTCAAAAATACATAAATAATGCATACATACATACACACCAATAAATGCAAAACATGTTTATTATTAAAACAAAGGATCAGTATAGATATAGAGATGCTTGTGAGAAAAAAATTCATGTGTCACACCCCACCCAGTCCACAGTCCAGCCCAGGACATGCTGACAGCTGAGATTTGTCATCCATGATCATCTAGGTTCCCAGCTGTGGCCAGGTGTGTATCTGTGACATCCTATTATCATATCGGTGGCACAATGTGCAGAGCCAAGGAGCAAACTTACTAAGGCTTCCCCTCACCTCTTCACCTCCCCTGGGGTCATATGGGAAATGGGGGTATCAGTTAGAGCAAGGGAACCCCCGTGAGAATGTTGTTTCTCATACCTGATACACAGGGTCACAAAGAAAGTCTGTGACTGCAGAGTGTGTCTGTCTTTCATCAAAGGAATGTATTTATTACATGACAGCTAGCTGGGTAGATTCATCATCATTTGCTTATAAAACTAATTCCTGGCAATGGATATGAAGGCTGTTCCTACCACTTTCTGTGTTCAAAATAGTGCTGTCTAAACCTCCACATATGTGTGTTTATGTGTGTGTGTTTGTGGGTGTTGACTTGTGCACACTTGTGGGGCTGCAGGGCCAACATGCATTGTGGTAGATATGTCAAGAGGGTCCCCTGTCCCCCACACCTTCCAGCTGTATTTGACACATGTCCATTGCCTCCATGTCTCCAGCACATGATGGTGACCATCATTTTCTTCACTGCCAACCAGTTGAGGAAAAGTGACATTTAGTCTGCATCTGTGGTTGTTACTGAAGCTAGTATATTTTCATGTCTTATTGGGCATTTTTACCTTCTTGAATCTGTTCATTTCTTCTCCCCATTTTATTTCCCACTTTTATTTATTTTATTGAGGATGCTTGTTATATATTACGGATCATGATCCTTCTATGTAGTTGGAATTTTCTATGGGCCATCAATGAGCTCCCAAATAAAGACATAGAGATTTATTATTAATTTTGAATACACGGCCTTAGCTTAGGCTTGTCCCACTAGCTCTTTCAATTTAACCTGTTTCTATTCATCTATGTTTTACCCCTAGGCTTTTCACCTTTTTTTTTCATTCTGTACGTTCTACTTTCCTGCTTCCTCCTTGTCTGACTGTGCCTCTGGTGTCTCCCTGTCACCTCCTTTTCTTTCTTCCCTGAGAGTCTAAGTTCCTCCTCCTTATTCTCACTGCCTCAAAGTTCCCATCTGTAGCTCCTCCCTCACTAGTGGCCATTCAGCCTTTATTAGACCAATCAGGTGCCTTAGGCAGGACTACTGAGAACTCAAGAACAATGGGTTTTTGATCCTACTGCACGTACTGGCTTTGTGGGAGCCTAGGCAGTTTGGATGCTCACCTTACTAGACCTGGATGGAGGTGGGTGGT
>NC_022016.1:62894402-62945301 GCF_000317375.1 Microtus ochrogaster | reverse complement strand
TTGCATAGGTAAACAAATATTTCACAACATTTTTATATGTTGTGAAATTTCAGTGCCTATTTTGTTACCAAGTCTTTCATTCTCTAGAGAAGAGACATGTCTGACAAAAGAGGTATGTTGATGGTGTAAATAATGGAGCTTTAGGCTTTCTTTTCTCCAGAATTATAGGAATTGAACCTTAAGAATTCAAAAATATGCAAATATTTTTATAATTTGTTTTATTTTCCTTTTAAAATATCAGTGTGGGTGGTCTTCTATTGTATGGATTACTTAATTTTTTGTGTATTCAAAAATATTGACCTTTAAAGAACACTAAAGTCCAACTCAGGCTTTGAAAGCTACTTCCCAACAGTGTTACACAAATGTTCCAACAGCCCTAGTATATTATGTCTGTCTGAATGGGATTTCAGATAAGGCCTCACTATGTAGCCCAAGACAGCTTCAAATTTGATACCTTCCTTGCCTCAGCCTCCCCTGTGCTTGGGTTACAGGCACATGCCACCATGCCTGGTATCCTTATTGGTTTTCAGTCAACTAGAGTTGTATGTGAATAGGAACTTCAGCTGAGAAAATTCCTCCCTCGGATTGCCTGTGAGCAAGTCTGGAATGCATTTTCTTGACAAATAATGATTGATTTGTGAGGGTTCAGTCCACAGGGTGGTACCCACCCCTGGGCGGGAGGACCTGAGTTGTGTAGGAAACCAGGCTGAGCAAGCCATGGTGAAGAAGCCAGTGAGCAGTATTTCTCCATGACTTCTGCATCAGTTCCTACCTGCAGGTTCCTGCCCTGACTTCCTTGGGGATAGAGTGTGTCCTGAGAGTTGTGAGATGAAATAACCCTTTCCTCCCCATGCTACTTTTGGCCACAGTGTTTACCACAGACGTCGAACCCCTACCCAGGACACCTGGCTGGTGTATGTCTTCAAGCAGAGCCATCACCTGGGCATGAATGGCTTGTGAGCCCTGTCTGAAGGAGCCTTCCCCACCTGCCCTGGGGTGCAGTTCTACCATTGGCTTTTCTCGTGGCACTCACCACGGCTCATCACGCCATCTGTTTGTTGTTCTCATCTGTCTGGATCCTCAGCTCCAGAAAGGCTCCTCTGTGTTTTATGACATTTCTGTGTTATTATTTCATGGTGCTCGCTGGCCTAGAACAGTGTCTGACACATCATGGCGCTTCCAGAGCACCTAGTGAGCAAGGGGACACACAGTCTGCTGCCCTTATATTTGAATTTCCCATCCTTTCACCGGATCTGGGAATCTGCTCTGGCAGCCCGGTCAACTTCTCCTGTAGTTATTGCTTGGTTTGGTGTTTCTCTCTTTCCTTCCAGTTTAGTGTATAATTGTTTCCTAGAAAAGTCAGTTTTCAGTTGCACCATCAACATAAAAATTACATTCCAAACGTCATACATCTTGAAAGTTTGCATGCGTGCATCCATGTCACCTTTCTCAATGCTCTGACTTTGCTTCTTCTCCTTGTCTGATTTGCTGGTGGCAATTACAGGTGTTCCCAGTGTCACGTTACAAGCGTGGCATTGCATTTGTGGTGGTGGTGGTGGCTGCTTCACTTGCTCATTTGTTCATTTTTATTTTAGACTTTAATCATTTCATCCTTCTGGGATATTTTGGCTGATTTTTTTTTTCTTCTTCTTTTTCTATTTTTGGTTTTTCGAAATAGGGTTTCTCTGTAGCTTTGGTGCCTGTCCCGGAACTAGCTCTTGTAGACCAGGCTGGTCTCGAACTCCCAGAGATCTGCCTGCCTCTGCCTCCTGAGTGCTGGGATTAAAGGCCTGTGCCACCACCGCCCGGCTTCTGTTTTTTTTTTTTCAATACCAGAGTTGAAGCCAAGGCCTTCCATACCCTAGACAAACATTCTGCTGCTGAACTACAGTCCCAACCCCCAGCCTGCCCCAGTCTCTTTGATTGTATTTTGAAACTGGGCTCTGCTGAGTTGCCAGGCTGGTCTCAGATAATCCCCCTGCCTCATCTTCCTGAGTAGCTGGGATTCCAGGTGTGTGCCACCACGTCTGCTCAGGGAAATCCTTAACCTGTGTCACTTGGTCCCCTCTCCAGTCATCACAGAAGCACTCTGGGCTTGTTTTCGCTCTGAGTGCAGGGTTGCTTGTGCCCACAGCTTTCCACACAGTAAGGTTCCCTCTCTCCAGGTCCCCTATGGTTTTAGTCTTGATGTCCCTTTATTCAAGACATTGAGAAAGTGTCTTGGCCCCGCCACATGCCCCGCTGATTTGGTGTTTTGGTTTCTGCTACCCAGATTTCTGGCTGTTGCCCTGAGAGCTGCTCTTGGTCTGCACTACTTCCATGCTTTGGAAGCAGACTCTTTTCCTGCCTTCTAGTGTGAGGATGTATGAGTAAAATACCTTCTATCTGTGTGGGAAAGGGACGCTTACGGACTCCATCTCCACATCCTCCATGGGCATCTTTGGGGGTTCCACACTGACTGGTGGCACCCAGGACACTCACTCTCCCTCCCTATGGTGCTTTGTTTTGTTTTCAAGACAGGGGCTCACTGTGTAATTCAGGCTGGCCTTGAACTCCAGTCTCCTGCATCAGCTTCCCTGGGTCTAGGATCTCAAGTGTACAGGCACCGTGATACCCCTGCTTGCCCTGTGGTTCTGTGATTGCAGGATCCCCTCGTTTTGTTCAAGGTGAAGGCTAAGCTTCTGTGGCCTGTCCCTTCTTGTGGAAAGAGGCCTCGAACAGTGCAGAACGCCCCACTTTTCTCTGCCCAGCTTTTTGCGTTTCATTCCGCAGTGTAACTGCCAGGACTATTAAGCCTCTTGCCTGTTTAACCATTTCCCCCATTTCTTAGATTTCCTTCATCAGTTTAAGTGTATTATTTCCAGATATATGATTCGGTTTACATTTTCTTTTGCCATCCTGGTCTCTTAACTTAGAATAAGAAAATTGAATTTATTTGCATTATTGAATTCATTAGTGTGCTGGGCTCTCTTTCACAGTCGTACTTCATGTCTCTTGTTTGTTTTCCTTTTTCCTTCCTGATCAACTTTAGCTTTCCTGACCCTTGCTATGTTGCTTGAATAGTCTGTGTTCCTACCTTCTCTCCTGTTCTTGGTGGTAAGAAGGCTTATCTTTCCTTTAGAAATAGTTACCTTACATGAAACATTTGTGTGTTCACATTGAGAAGTAAGTTTAAAATTTCCAGCAGTGTGTCCCCATCCTGGTAGATGTTTGTCCAGATGACACTGCGTACAGTCCGCTTGTATTGCTCCTGTTTCCTGTTCTTCCCACCTTGTCCTTTCTTGAATGACTTATTCTGCTCTCATTTTTTTTTTCTGCTGGAGTACTTCCTTGAGCTGCTTTTTAAATCAGATAGGTGGGTGGCCTCTTATTTTAGTATTTCTCTTATTCTATTTGAGCCTTGACTGAGCAATGGATCTCAGGGTTTTTTATTACCTTTTTTTCCCCCTCAAGCCTTGAGGTTTCTTCCCTGTTACCCACTAGCAGTCAAGGTAGGAGATATCAGTTCCAGTATGTGCTGGTTCATTTAGCTTTAACTGTCAACAGACACAACCTAGAGTCACCTGGGAAAAGGGAAGCTCAGTTGAGGAATTTCCCATTCAGATGAGCCTATGCTCACGTCTGGGAGAGTGTCTTGATTGATGTAGGAGGGCCCAGCCCACTGCGGGCAGCACCACCACTAGGCAGGGAGGTCTGGGCGCTAGGAGAAATACTAAGGCCAAGACAGAGAGCAAGCTAGGAAGCCGCTTTCCGCTCCCTGCTTCTGCTTTCAGCTTCCTGCCTTGAGGGCCTGCCCTGGCTGTCCTCAGTGATAAACCATGACCTGGAAGTCTAAGATGAAGTAAACACTTTCTTCCCCAAGTTGCTTTTGGTCAGAGTGTTTTATTACAGCAACAGAAAGCAAACCAGGACACAGATCAACAATTTTAGACCTAGAAACGCTGCCCTTTCAAACTTCATCAAGATGGCATTAATCAAAGCCAACGTGTTCCCCGACCTGGGAAGGGAGCACAGCAGCTCCACAGAGCGCTGTGTCTGAGTAGGGGAGGCTGGCTCTGCTGAGGACTAAACATTCTTTTTCCATGGAGATGGGCTCACGATTGTGTAAGGACTATCACACAACAGTCTGTGGCTGGTGGAAACAGCAGGCATGGAGTGTTGAGGCAAGGCGAGGGAACCACAGGATTATATTGCATAAGCCACTAAGGAAAGGATGGTTCCTTCTGGGAGTTTCTTAACATCTGTCACTCCATCTGCCCAGCCAGAACTCCTGGCTGAAGGTGTGCAGGGCAGAAGTGGGTGGCCTCGGCTTCTGGTGCTTCCCTCCTGCCCACATTGGTCTTTTTGGAGATTCAGAGGATCCTTCATGCCAAGACTCCTGGTCCCAGTCTGAGCTGGTTTCCCGTGCCTGCTGGGAGCAATCAGTGGGTGTAATTGGGCTTTCTCTGGTCCCCACTCCTCTGAATCCTCAGGCTTTCTGGCAGCTGGTATGACTCGGGATCTGTTCCAATTTGTATAGTCTCTTTTTTGTGTCAGCGGCATTTGGAGGATAAGAGGCAGACAATGGACCCTCTCTGTCATCTGACTTGGGGATTGGGGATGACATTTTCAGGTGACCGGTATACAGGTATAGCTGGACAGCTACTGAAGAAGACTTGGGGTGGCCCGTGATAGGATGATAATGGCGTCTGTGCTGCTGCCCCTCCTGTCTCCTCCACAGGCCACGCCTCCTCATCCCAAGCACATTAACTCATTAATCAAATCCATTCTATAACCTCACTCCACTCAAGTCCTGTCCCTCCTCTAGCAGACCTCGTTTCCTCAGCCCTGCTGGCTCTGCCTTAGTCATTAGCCCTCAGCGTGGAGGCTCTTGACTGCCCCCATGCAGGGATGCAGGGAGGGGGAATGGGAGGTGTCTGTTTGAAACACTCTTTCCTACATCCAGACACCATCAGAATCAACTCCACTGTTCCTTTGAAAACAAGGACCAAATCTTGTCCAGTTTCTGTCTTTGGCACCTGCCAGCCAGCTGAACCCAGTATGGGTACTAGGTGCACAAGTGTTAAGTGAATGAGCAACCATGTTGGGTTCTAAAAGGCATTGTCGCCCACTGGCTTTGTGTGAGATGCCTGCTAGGGGCTGCATGGGATTCAGAAGAAGCCTGGGTGAACATCACTCCATCAGGAGCTCTCAGGTCTTGGTATGGGCACAGTGGACACTCGCTCATCTCAAGAGATACGTAGCAAGTATGCTTTGGGTTTCATGGGCAGTGGATCTCATGTCCGGTGTGGTTGGAACTGGCTGAGTGGACTGATCAATCGGACAGGCAGACATGCTGTGAGAGAGGGAATGATGGTTAGGAGGTAGGACCTGGTCTGTGTGTCCCCTGGGATCTTAGTGGGAGGAATCAGGTACCCCCATGTTTTGTAATAGTTGCAGTGGATTGGGAAGTCAGACTTGGAGTTGATGGGAAATGTCGGAGTTGTGAAAAGTCTAGATGGTTCCATTGGCAGACTTTAAAAAAAAAAATTACCACAGGGAGCCGCAGAGCCAGTCCTCTCTAGCGTGTGGTGGCCATATGCCACTCTGCAGAGTTGAACAACAGTAGGTGAGGTGGGAGGGGACATTGAGGACCTCGGGTGACCTCTGTTCTGTAGTCACCAGCCCTGTGGAATGGTTGCCAAGGACTAAGTTCTTGCAAAGCTTGGTGCCGAGAGCGAGCAAGGGGACAATGCCGCAGGCCTGTGTGCAGGTTACCCCACATTACTAAGCTCCATTCTGGGACAAAGTCCGTGGCAATTATGTGGGCTGTGCCACGTGCCAGGCATTGTTCTCAGCACTTCATGCACAGTGACTCATGAAAGCCCTGGAAACCCTCGCCATCCTCAGCCTCCTTTTCACACAGTGACTTCCCGTGCCCCCGAGGTCATAAGGAGAAGGACATGAACTTGAACCTGGGGTTTTATAGCCTAAGAGACCACATCCTCAGCTACCACACCGTACCGCCAGAAGCAGACAAACCAGGCAGTCCAATGAGCATGGGAGCTAGGAGTGCCATGCTGAACACAGCTAAACAACTCGGGCTTTCTGGGCTAGGGAGTGCTTTCTCCTTTGAGTGGCACCACAGCCAGATAAGCGGGTGCCTGAGCGGCAAAGCTTGCTCATCCCTCCATTTGCTCAGTAACCACGATGGAGCTCCTGCCTTGCCCTAGGCTTCCCTTGGCCTGAACACTAGGTTTTGTTTAGTAAGTTGGGAACCACATTGTATTCCCACACCTCCTGTTGCTCCAGTCCTCACCCTGTCTGAAGACCCTGCAGGCACTATTAGTCAAGTGAGTGTTCTCTTACTGGGTAGCAGATCTCTCAAGTTTAGTGATTGTGTACCATACCCATGTGCCAGCTTGCTTCTATACGTCCCTAGTCTATAGCCAGGCCTCTCTGAATGCACCCACTTTCCTCTGCAGTTTGCTCAGGCTGGCATTGGGTGTGGGTAAACTGAGGACTCAATTCTGCTCTGGGGAGTGTTACACTCTTCCAGAATCAATCCTGTGTTGATGTAACCCGATTCCCTGTGGTTGGGGACCGGGATTCTGTTTTCTTGCTAGTTTTCAGCTGCATGGTTGTTCTAGGTGGTCATGCTAGCAGCTGCCCCCAGATCCTTCCACATGGCCCTTCCACCTTCAGGCCAGAAGGAGTTCCTAGAGTCTGGCTGATGCCAGTCTCTCTGACTTCCTCATCTAGAACCAAACAGAAAGCTCCGCCTTTAAAGTAGAGTTCCTTCACGCCTACTGAAGGTCAAGAGTGCCCTGGCACAGACCCAGGTCACCTGTCATAATCCCAAGACTGAACTCAAGGCATCAGAAATCTTTCAGTCCACCAGGAACCATGCTCACCTGACTGGTGAAGAATGAGGCTCAGAGAAATATAGCATGGGCCAAAGGAGTGGAGTGTATCATCCCAGAGCTACTGCTCCCCACTGTCTCCCTGAGGGGACATGGGACAAAAAAAAATCAGCTTGGAGGGAGTTCAGGACTTGGGATAAGGCAGGAGTTGTTCTCTATCTAAAGTTGATCTAGAAAACTCTCTGACATGGGTTCCACCTTCCCCACCCCATGCAGGATCAAAGGCACAAACCAAGTCGCCTTGAAGTAGCTCATGGAAGACTCCCCCCAGTCACTGGCCAGGCCCATTGTCCCTTCCTCAGGGAGGAGCGGTGAGTAAGCGGAGGCATCACAGCGGGAGTGGACATGAATGCTGGCTTCCAGAGAGAGCAGCGGTTCAGTTTTGGTCATCGGAAGTGGTACCTGCAGCGCAGGTAAGAAACCGTCCTGGCCATACTTGCCGACTGCCGTTTCAGCTAGCAGGAGCTCTCTGTTCTCTTAAAAAGATTCTGTTGTGAGAGTGGCCATTGCTGCCTGTCCTTGCCTGCCTTGACCTCTGCCAGAGCTGGTCTGGAATTCCACGGGTGCCTTGGTGAGGAATCCTGGGTTTCTGCCCCTGTTCCCCACGTCATCTCCCTAAAATGCCACCTTGCCCCTCACCACTAGCTGCTTAGTCTCTCCCTTGCCTCTGGTAAAGGACACAGGATTGTCTCTCAAAGTCCCAGGCCTCTGATGTATCATCCTGTTTCGTAGGCTTGTCCTCCTCCTAATCCTTACCGCCCTACCTCACTCCACCCCCTGCCCAGTCATAGACCATGGTGACTTCAAAAGCCCCCATCAGGAGCTGTGAAAGGATGTCATACCCGAAGAGTTCCAAAAATCTGAGTGCTGAGTAGATGGTCCAGTGAGCTCCCTGGCTCCTGTATTGTATTTATATGTGAATCTGGGTATTGGGGATTTAAAGTGGCAATGCAGGCTATGATATGAGGGGGTGGCATTGGAAGCTCTTTGGGTAAGGGTCAAATCCTAGGGTTGTTTTGTTTGCTACAGAATGCTTCGGTATCTTCCGGGGAGCTGATAGGGTTGAAGGAGAGAGCACCTGGTTTCAAAAGGGAAAAGGGCTCCCCAGAATACCTGTGCCCTCTGGCTCAGGCACTAGAGACGTGAGGATCTGGATCTGGAGTCCTTTCTTTCTTTCTGCACTCTGTTAGCCGAGGCTAGCCTTGAGCTCACAGTCCTTCTGGCTCAGGCAGCCTCAGTTCTCAGATTGCAAGTATGCACCATCATGCCCACTATGTTTGGGTTCTGGAGTGGGTCCTGGGAGCTGCCTTCTGAGGACTCTGGGAATTCTCTACCCTTCCTATGTTTACATCTGTGGGCTCAGCTATGATGTTCAAGGTGTAAAAAATTGATTTCTCACCTGCTCTGCTTGTCCCCTCTGGTTAGAGCAAGTATTTTCTCATGGTGCAGTGTGAGGGCTGGGGCTATAGGTCACCTCAGGGGCAGCATTGCTGTAGCTTCATGGACTTGGGTGTGTGGGCCTCGCCTTAAGCTAAGCAGGCCTGTCCTGACCAGAAAAGTATTCCTGGGCCCCAGAAAGAACTAATGGTCTGGGTCTCATTTTGAGGAATGATGTTTATGGTGGTATTGAACTCGGGAATCCCTGAGTTCAAATCCCAGTTTTATTGGCTTTTACTGTTTTTAGAAACATGTTGTATCTCCCTCTCTCTTGGTTTCAATTTTCTCTCTTGCAATACGGAACGATGTGGCACCCGCCTCACAGAGGTGCTATGAACATACAGAAGAGGCTTCATTAGAATAGGGACTGCCCATGTGGGGGCTTTCCTGTCACTCTCTACCACTGTGCCGGCAACTCAGCCAACCATCCTCCTGGTGATAGATCTGCTATACTCTACCACCTGGTACTGGCATAGGATCCTAAATGTTCAGCCTTCCTGGACACAAGGCTTAACATTTCTTAGGCAAGTCTAAGTTCGGAAAAAATAATCCTAGTGAGGCCTGGCCTTGTTGCCCCTTTTAAACAGATAAATGAATACTGAACACAGAAAGGTTCTCTAGTTTAAAGATTGTCACACAGCTCACAGGGGCAGGCTACAAAAGAGTTATCCCCTTTTCTTCCACTGAAGGGTTTCCTGAAGAATGACCCTAGCTTCGGTGACTCCTCCTCTAGCAGTAACCACATTTCAGTCGGAATCAGTGGCGCCATCCCCAGTGGGCCCCATTCCTTAGCCTCCAGCAGCACCACCTGGGACATTGATTTAGCATTTGTTTCCATCTGCACATATGATGGTTAACTGTGCCTGGGGGGGAGTCCTTCTCTTTTAGCAGCCTGGGAAGTCTGGCCCACATGGTGTGCACTGGGTTCTTGAGTAGCCTAGAACTGGAACTCTCTGAGGAACACGGAGTTTGGAGGAACCACCCAGGTTCTCCCAGCCCTAGCATTTGCCCTCCCCTACTTCATGCCCAAATTCCCCATTGTCTACACAGGCTCTGACAGCTGCAGGGCAATCTGCAGAGGGAGTCTTGCCCGGCAGGAAATGAGCCCTGAGATCCCAGCCAGAAGTCTGGCCCCACCCCTTCCCGCACTTTCCCCGGGAAGAACGTGGTGATTAATAGGGTGCTGACTCAGAGTTGCTGGGGGATCCAGGAGATTGTGGGCACAGCTGGGCCACCAAGAAAAGGACTTGACTATGGGGCATCCATGCAGATGAAAAGTGAGGGTCCAGGATAGCAGGTGTGAAGTGTGCTTATCCACTGTGCCAGGGACCAGGTGGCCCAATAGCACCACTCGAGGTTTGGGAATGCCTGTGTTCCCAGCAGGCATTGGAGCCATTTGAGGGCAAGATAAGAGGGAGCCCGCACTTCTGCTCAGGAGAGACCTATCCTGGGACTGTCTCCAGAATAAGGTGATTTCTGAGTGAGTGGCTGGAGGCCAAAACTTTTTTTTTTTTTTCAACATAAAAATAAATTGGGAAATATGTTCCCAGTAGACATTGCTGCTAGTAGTTTTCAAATTTTCATTGTCTTAGAAGCCATTTAAAAAGTTTAATCTTGCATGGAATGGTGGTGTAAATCAGATTGAAGTGAGTTTACTTTGTAATCTTATTAAGTTTCAATCTTTAACATTGATTTATAATGGAGGCTTACACATAAAGTACTAGCTATGCTTCCATGCATAAAAACTTTTAATCTGAAGTTTTAGACTAGGGATCCACAAGCTAGGGCCTGTGGCTGCCACCTGATTGTGTAAATAAAGCTTTATTGATACATACATGCCATTCATTCACATGCTCCCTTTGGCCGCTTCAGTCCATCTGCCCTCAAAGCCTGAGCAATAGGCGATCTAATCTTTTACAGATAGTGTGCTGACCTCTGTGCTCAGTGTCCGTGGTTTTGCTTGCCAGCTAAAGCTTTCAGGTTCTCTTTCCTCTTAGTTGGTTTGGTCAGGATTAAGAATTAAGGAATCCAAAGCTTTGAAGATAACTCAGTGGAGAAAACACTTGTCCCAAAGGAGTAAAGGACCAGAGTTTGGAATCTCAGAAAAAGAGAATCTGAAAAAAAAAAAAAAAGCTGGGCAGATATGTGGCCGTCTGTAATGTCAGCATTGGCGGGGTGGGGTGGGTGGGGGGGAGCAGAGATAGGGAATCCCCTTGGCAAGATGGCTAGCTAGACTAACTAGACTCAGCAAGTTTCAGGTTCAGTGGGAGGCCCTGCCTTAATAGATAAAGTAGGAAGTAATCAAGGAAGATAGCTTACACTCACTTAGGACCTCTACATACCTCACACAGACAGACAGACAGACAGACAGACAGACACACATACACACATACGGTGGAGGGAGATTATAAAGAAAACAGTGAATCCTAACCCTTCTCAATAAGAGGGCAGATGGGTAACTCTTTCCACACTGTACCCGTCTGTCGCTGTGCTAGGGGCATTCCAGGAGGCCTGTGAGGGAGTTCCAGTTTGCATCATCAACAGTTTCCAACAGCTGCCTGAATTGCTTCTTGTTACAAATGCCAGTCCAACAGGAAGCCCCACACTCCCCATACTTGGGAGCTTAACCTTGTGACTCTGCCCCTCATCACTGACAGCTTAGGAGTGCACTTGCCTGTGTGGTTTTTCAGACCCGTACATAGCCCTGGAAAGACTGCACCCAGGAAAGAGCTCAAACCCAGTGACTCTAGATAGACAGATCGGCCCAGAAGGTCAAGATCTTCCCTGACCCCGTTGCAGAGTCTATCCAAGCCAGCCTAAGCTGGTAACCTGCATTCCCTGTGCTGCAATGCATTGAAGAACGTGCTCAAATATGCTGGTCTGCTTTCTGTTACAGTGCTGATAGAAGCCAAACTGTATTTTCAGCCCAAATTTCTCCTGAAATCATTGAAGAGCCCCCTCTGAAAGGGCTTAGTGGAACAGTTTGAAGACTGCCTTCAGCAAGAATTGGCTGCTCTTGTTCCACTGCTTAGGGATAACGGAGGAGTCAAGGATGCTGAGTGTCCTGTTGGGAGGTAGAGGAGGGGAGAGAGGAAGAAGAGATCCTGGGAGCAAGTCAGGGAGTCAAGTCCCTGGCACAAACTGTCTTCCAGCAGCATAGAAAGGGCCCGTGACTCCTGCCGATGCTTGTAATGTCTCCCAAGTTCAGCTCTCCAGCTGCCTTTATGACTTACAGCTGTCCACACAGAGGGCAAGGTACAGGTTTACTTAGGGACAGGTGACAATGCACAGAGAGAAGGGACTGGGGCGTTGCAGTCTCTTCTGATACACACATCAGGGGCTTCTGAGGCTGTGTAGCAGGTCACAGTGTGCTGCATGGAGATGGACAGTTTGTGAGTGCCAAGAGCACAGGTGTCAAGGCCCAGAGAGTTGACACCTCAGGGGCTGGGCAGTAGCTGCAAGCATTTAGACAAAGCCCACAGAGCCAGGGATAAAAGCCAGGAGTCCTGACTTCCAGACCAGCTGCTGTTTCCCCCACGCGTGTGAGGAAAGGAGGGTCAGATCTGGTGGCTTGGGACGCCATGGACTAGAGAAGGTTCCAGATGATAGAAGCCCAATCCTCGTCCTCTTTGAGGTTGTATAAATCTACTCCCGCCGCCCCCCAGAAAAAAACATTTTTAGGTTTTGAAGGGATGACCTCATATTTTTTTCTTATTTACATAGCCCTGTTTGTTTATGTAGTCTTTTAAAAATAGCCAACGTGTGCTAAGCTTAGTCTTTGCTCTCCCAGCTCTGGTGGAAGAGCCACTGTGTGGGGAGAGACACCTTTTTATCTAAGAGAGGGGCAGCCTTGTTTCCCAGGACAGATGGGGGCATAACAGGACAGGTAGGAAGCTTCGCGGTTTTTCCTGTCGCTTCTCCAAAATAGCTCTGCTTCTGCCTCCCACTTCCTGCCTGACTGGACACGGGGTAGGTCTCCTTCCGGGGAGCTGTGCTCTGTAAATTCTCAGGAAGGCTGCTAGAAAAATCTGTCAACAAGCAAATGTGCTCAAATCTGAAGACCTAGAACTTGGCACGGAGGGTCCCAGCTCCTGTTGGACCACTGGGTTTGCCTCCTGGCTATGTGCCATTGGGCAAAGTACTTAACCTCCTTGTGCTATTTGTCAAACACAGGGACAACAGTGGAGATGCCAAGCAGCTCCTGTGAAGATTTATTTAGTCAAGGAACATATGAAAAGATAGTGGCTCAGTCTAGGTATATAGTAACACTTAAAATGTCTTTTCATGAAAAGCAACCATGTTTCTATTGACTGAACCATTGTATCAGTTTGCAGTCCTTCCTTCCACTAGCTTGTCTGGCCCACCCCTGTGACGTTCCCTAGTGACAAAACACACTTCTAACCATCCTGTCCCCTTCCAGTGCTGTGCTAGTGGTCAGCAAAGCTGCCCTTGGGGTGGCCAGATAGTACATGTTTTGAACTTGGCAAGCCCACTCTCTCTTAGAAGTTTGCTGTGGCAACATGAAGTCAGCTGTAGATATAAAGACGAACAGGTTGTGTTCCAGAAAAATAGTATGGACCAAAATAGGCAGCAGCTGAATGTGTCCACCCCTGACCTACAGGAAGAATGCAGCCCTTAGCTCAGCACTCCTGCCTGGCTACCCAGGCATCCTCAGGCTCCTCCACCCCCTGCCTCCATGCCAGTGCTCAGTCTCAGAGCCTTTCCCATGCTGTTCCCCCTGCTTGGATTTCTATTCTCTGCCCCATGTCTCTCTCTCCTCCATTAGGTACCTTGCTGTGGGGTCCTGTGTGTCCCTGCCTTCATGTCTACCCTGACCCAGAATTCAGACCTAAGAGCCTGCAAGCTGTCCCTCTACCTGCCTTCTCCAAAACCAATGGCTGCTGTAGCATTTCTGTATGTGCTCATTAAGAACTTGTCGTTAAATGCAAGGTTCTGCCATAGAAAATGCCTCAAGAAATTCACAGTCCAGAGTGGAAAATGTAGCAGGCTACTGAAACAGAAAACGACACCGTGTGCTTTCTGGGGTGCCTGGAGCGGGGGGGGGTGTCCCTGAGATTTCTGAAATAATCAGAAAGCATTCACTGCAGCTTAGCAAGGACTTCCTAAGCAAGGAGGGCTTGCTGTGCTGGGAAATGGCTAGAGAAGAACTGATCCCATTTTAGACTCAGGTGCTGATGCACAGGCTAGACTGGCCACTAAGTGGAATACAGACTTGCCAGTGCAGGAGAGTGTACGGAGTTTGAGCTTTTTCTCTTAAGTCACAACTTCTTCAGGCATCGTTCACAGATGCTGTTCTACACATACACACCATACACACCACACATACATATATACCACACACAACACACCACACACACACATCACACATACATACCACACACACATACACCCCACAAACCCCATTCGCCACATACCACATACCCACACACATACCACACATATACTACTCACACATATACACCACCCACATACACACCACACACACCACCACACACAAAAACATACATACCACATACACTTACATACATCACACACATACGCTACACATGTATGCACATTGTACATAGACACACAGTCATACACACCATGTACACACGTGCACACTATGCACAGACATGCACGTCACATATACACATGCACATTGCACACACTATATACACATACCACACACATACCATACAAATACACACACACCACATACACATGCACACCACACATAAACATACACACTGCATACCACACCACCCCACACCACACACACTGTAATTATATAATTGCTTGGGTACTTCTTTAACAGTCAGATCTCAGGCCCTGTCTCAGACTAGAGTCTAGGAGGCTGCAGAAGAAGGGGGTGCTGGATGTGCAGCTATCTGTAGGAAGGAGACTGTGATTTACCTATAGATGCTGACTATGAGCAATGCTCAGATTAGTGTCACCTGTGGTGGGTGGTGAGCCTCCCCTGCCAGACTGATGGAAGGGGAATCAGAATGAAGAATCGGGGAATCAGAATGAAGAATCCTCACAGAGAGCGGACATGGGGACCCAAGCTCAGGCAGAGCAGGTGACTTGTCCAGGGTCACACTGTCACCATGTGCGGACGTGGTGATTCTGGAATAGGCTCCTTCTCATGGTCTCAGGTGGAGGTGAACCTGGAGGCACCCACAGACAGGGAGACAAAAGCTGAGTTTCGTGTGAGCATAATGACATTGAGAAACTAGAGGGGTGACCAAGCCACGGTGCAGCGGCTGGAAATACACAGGAGTGTGGGGCACCAGGCAGATGGGCAGGCAGGTGAATAGGCAGGCATGCAGGCGGGAGGGCAGGTGAAGTGTGCAGCTGCAAGAATCAGTGCTCTTGGGAGACAAGCAGGGAGCTGAGAAATGAAGCCCGAGGAAGGAGCAAGCTGCTATGAAGCAACACTCAGGGAGAGACAGACCCAGGCTCAGAATGGGCAGGGTGGGGCGCACTGAAAGGCAGGTGGCACCACAGGTCACCTGGGGAACTGACTTTAGGCACCGCTTTAGAATGAAGCCAACCAACCTGAAAGAAATCGTGCCATAAGTAAATACAAATGTCTCTCACATGAGACTAAAGTGGGGAGTTTCTGTTTGCCTGTGACCGTGTGCTCCTAGCCAGCATAGGTGCAGGTGTGCTGGTGATGGGAACAGGAACCACCCATCTCTCCTGTCGGGACAAGCCTTACCATCCTGCCTCTGTTCCTGTGCTGTTGGCTGGCACTCGGGAATCATCCTTCCTGTTGGTCCGAATCTCCGTCCTCTACTGGGTGGGCCTCAGCGCCCCCCGTTCCCTCTCCCCAGCATTTCTCATTTGACAGCTGTCACTGGGAGCTGGGTCACCCACTAGAGAGTTCGACGTACTTGGTGAGATTCCTGGACTGGCAAATCCAAGAAAGGGTGTGCCATCCAGGTGGAGATGTCACAGCAGCTCATTCCGCGCAGCTGCTCTGGGACTGCCTCTGTGATCTTGCTTTTGGGGAGCCCCTGAGCCTGGGTCGGGGAAATGGGCCCAAGTCCTTGAGTGCCAGCACCCACTGGCCTCCCAGAGCACTGCCTGCCTTCCCTTCGTCCTGCATACAGACTGAAAACCAAGCTCCACACCACTCACGGTGAAACAATGAGATAAGCAGATATGCTGAAATCCAGCCTGTTCAACACAAGGTGCCGAGCACTGTTCCCAGTGACAACACACGACTCCTGTCTCTCCATATTCCTGTGGAGAAAATAGGGTGGGGAGCTTAGAACCTGAGTTTGATTTCCAGCATGCATATGCACACACACACGCACACACAGGGCGGGGGGGGGAGATAGATATTATACATACATTTATAATACGTTTGAGTTCTTACATAGATAGGTATTTTTTCCTTAAGTAGAGTACAGCATGTGACAGGTGACAACCGGGAAATGAATAGGTGGTACAGGTTTGGCAAGTTGTGATGAATTTTGTCAGGCAGTCTGGGCCAGGCAGTGGCCTGAGCAGGTAGCAAGCGACCTGGGTGGGTGTGTCCGAGTAGGGAACCAAGGGGCGTGCGGGTGCCAGTGCTGTGGACAGCTGGCAGAGCCCTGGGCAGAGGTGGGGTCCTGTCTGGCAGGAACAAGGAGGCCAGTGTGACTGGAGGGTGGGGTGGGGAGAGCAGGCCAAGTAGAGCATCTGGGGAGGTCTGAGCTGACCAGAGGGAGTGTGAGTGTCCTTGGGTACACCTGGTTGTGGCATGGAGACACCTGCACCGAGGGTCGGGTCAGGTGATCGTGAGAGGTGAGGCCATGCGTGGGGTTGGTCTCTGGCCATAGTGAGTTCCAGCCAGCATGATTCACTGAGATGGGACACCGGGCACAGAGGAGAGACTCCTGCCAAGAAAGCCCACCAACATTCTCATGGACCGATGCATCATCTCGGGCTATTCGGTGTCTCCGAGCCATGGCTTACTCATCTACAAAATGGGTGTGTGGATAGATAGTTCCAAGATGACTGAAAAGCCTCTCTTTTAGTCTCAGGCTCTGAGGCCTGGGGTGATCAGGGAAGGCCTTGAGGAAGTGGGTAGACCCTGTGCTTAGGAATGACTTATTCCAGGTCCAATTGATGAGGAAGAGGAGAAAAGAGCAGCCAGGCAGAGGAGGATGAGACCAGAAACAGTATCGTCAGAGCACCAGTCTGGGTGGGAAGGAGGGGCCGGGAAGTATTAATACATGGATGGGCCCCCAGCTCCCCAGTACCACACCCTCCAAAGTGGGCCTGCAGGTCTGGGGCATGAGCACATTTTGTCAACACTGTGGTCCTCAATTTTAACATCTTCAGACAGACGTGCTCAGGCAGGAAGCAATGGAGCCTGGCTGCTGGTTCGCCAGAGAGTTAACCTCCTGTCCTGGCACTGCATAACCACAGGGTCTGCTGAGTGCGAGGAGACTCTTCTGTGTGGCAGCCAGAGTGGCAAGCCTGGTGGCTCTGGGCTCTGGCACCATCCCGCAGCAGAACAAACAGACCTCCCTTCACAAATAATGGCCTCATTGAGTATTGTGCCCATGGCCAGTGCCCAGCACTGGGCAGCTCAGCCCGGGTAAGTTTCCTCTCTTGGCTGCTTAGCAAAATATTTACACTAAGCCTTTCTAGTAAGGCTGTTCCTGGGAGCCAGCAAGCAGAGAGAGCTAGAGAAACCCCTTCCCTCCCCACTTCACCCCCACACCTCTAGGGACCTACCTTCCCTGGAAGGGCTTGCCACACACCCAGTGTGTGAGTCTGGCTCTATCGTTGCTCACCAGGGTTCTATTGTGAAGTAGGACACAGAACTAGAAGATGCTAGAAGGCTTGGCTCAGTATCACCCAGGTCTCCTCAACAGGATGTGTGCCGATGCAGGCAGGATGAGGCCAGTTGCTACTCTCTTCTCTGCAACCCCGTTTCCAAAAGGAATGTTTCTCTCCCTCTCTTTCTCTCTCTTCCCCCACTCTGTGTGTATGTATGTGTGTGTGAGAGAGAGAGATTGATTGATTGATTGATTGATTGATTGATTGATTGATTGAGGAGGCTCAAGATCAGAGCTATAAGTTCTGCTTTCTCAACCTTCTATTGTGGCACCATTGTCCTCCAGAAACATCCTGTCCCCCTGAGTGGGACTTTCAGTAAGAAGAGAGGGTACGGGCCAGCTCACTGCTGATGGGGCTGCTCTCCCAAAGGTCCCAGAACCATCCAGGTGAATAGTCACCATGTTGGGAGAAATAGGGACAGTATCCCTGTCCTCTATCCACTAGAAAAGGGGTCAGAGATGTCCTGGGTCGTCCTTTGGACATAATCAAAACCAGTGAGCAAAATCCACATGGCTCATCAGTGGAAGATGCCTTGAACAATAGGCCGCATCACTGCTGTAACCCAAGACACACAACCTCTTTGGCCCAGGATCCCACTTCTTCTGGGAATCTGGCTTGTGAAACAACAGCACCAGGGCATAAAGATGTTTGTGCAAAGGATGTTTATTGCAAAATTCTAGAGGCAAAAAACAAGGTCATAAACATGCAAGAGCAGAGTGGTGGTGGCACATGCCTTTAATCCCAGCACTTGGGAGGCAGAGACAGGCAGGTCCGAGTGTGAGGCCAGCCTGGTCTATAGAGTGAGTTCTAGGCCAGCCAGGGCTACACAAAGAAACCCTGACTTGAAAACAAACAAAAACCTTAAGAGCAAAGTTGAGATGAAAGGCACTGCATCCAAACCATCACCCGCCCTTCAGCAGGAGCAAGCCGACCTGTGCCTCCTTAGACCAGCAATGCGGTACTCAATGAGGAATGCAGGGTCTGAAGGCAGGTCCTGAGTTCTAGGTCCCACCACTTTCAACCTAGTTTGCATGACTTCGCTGATTATCAGTCTCCTCTCCTGTCAAGTAGAGGTTCTAATAGTATCTACCCTATAGGCTTGTTAGGAGGAATAACTGAATTGCTGCGTATGGAATACTTACAATTGTGTCTGGTACACATTCACTGCTAAAAACAAAAATCTGACTTTTGATCTAGAGTGTCTAGGAGAGAAGCCAAGAGTAGAGAAATGTATATAGGGTAATGGTATTTGCATAAAAACCAAAGGCTACCCCCACTATTCCACACACAAAAGAAGGAAGTAGGAAGAGACAGAGGGAGGGAGAAAAGTGATGGAGGGAGAAAGTGATAAAGTGAGGGAGGGGAGGGAAAAGGGAAAGTTAATCGTTACCATCCTGAGTACAGTCTCCAAGAAAGCCCTGAGTCTTGCTGGCATCTCAAGCCAGTGCCCTTGAAGGTCCCTTGAAACCTGAAGGCCACACAGCTAACATTGCCTAGTCTTGTCTGCAGGAAGGGTACAAAGGCATTTGCTGGTGGCCCAGTCGTACAAGTAGGCTTATTTCCCTGGTACGGCATCCATCTGCAGGGCTACATGGCTCTGGCCAGGGTTGTCTGAGTCAGCCAGACCCAGCTGGGGCCATGTGAGCCATGTCCAAAGTGATACTTTGGCCCTGGCAAATGCGGACTCTATCCTGGGTGGCCACACCACACTGAGAACCAGAAACTTGGAGATTGGAGGGACAGTTGACAGAGAAGATGCCAGCTGGGGGAGGGAACCATCATGTAAATCAAAGCCACTTGAGATGGGATCTGAGTGATATTAGCAGAGGAAACTGATTTGTTACAGAGAGGCTGGACTTCTTTTTATATTTAATGCATGTGCTGTTTGGTTTGATGATGATGATGATGATGATGATGATGATGATGATGATGATGATGATGATGATAATTTATTGTGTCTGCATGTATTTTGTCTGATTGCCACGTGCATACCTGATGCCCACAGAGGCATTGGATCCCCTGGGACTGGAGTTACAGATCATGTGGGTTCTGGGAATAGACGTTGGGTTCTCTGGAAGAGCTCCAAGTGCTCTTAACTCCTGAGCCATTTCTCTTTCCCCCACTGGTTACTGTTGCTTGCTTGCTTGCTTGCTTGCTTGCTTTGTCAACTTGACATAAGCTGGGGTCATCTTGGAAGAGGAAGCCTCAGGTGAGGAATTGTCTCCATCAAATTGGTCGGTGGGTAAGTCTAGGATTTTCTTGATTGATGGGAAGGGCCCAGCCTACTGTGGGCAGTGCCACCCCTAGGCAGGTGGCTCTGGGTTGTATTAAGGAGACTGAGGCAAGCCTTGAGAGCAAGCCAGTAAGCAGAGTTCCTCCACTGCCTGCTTAATTCCTGTGTGCAGTTCCTGCCCTGACTGGTGGACTGCAAGCTGAAATTAACCCTTTTTTCACCAAGTTGTCTTTGCTCATGGTATTTATCACAGCAAGAGAAAGTCACTAGGTCAACATACATATAAAATGGTTTTCAGTATTTTAGTCTAATATATGCTAATATAGTAAATACCAGAATTCATGCCACCCTGTAACTACTGCAAGAGAGCCCCAGCCAGTCCTCCCCATCTCAAACCCTTCTCTCCCAGAAGTGCTGTGATTTTGATTTGAAGTTGCCACCCCACAGGGTTCCAGGTACCGGATTCCCCCTGCCTCAGAGGTTTCCTGTCAAGTTAGGTGAGGCCCATGCCTTTCTGCCCAGGGTTTTTCCTGGGCTCCTTTGGTAATGCCGTATCTTTGGTCACACCTACTCCACCTTGGAGTAAAGAAACCAAAACTGGGACCCAGCCCTTGCCTTGTTATGGCCTGGTGTTGTTGGCAGCTCCCTTCTCCCCCTGGGTCCCAGTATTTTCTGCCAAGGGCAAGCTTTTGTTCAGACACTCACCGCTCAGGGCCAGCTGAACTCCTGTGATGTGGAGGCGAAGCCACCTAGCACCAGGCAAGTGATGGGAGTGAGGCCACACCCCTGGAGGGAGAAGGTTGGCTTTGCCATTCATAAGGTGTCACATGGCCAAGCCGGCCTCAGGGATAAAAGCCTAGGCATAAAACACTAGTAGAGCATAGGGGATTTGGAGCTGGGAGTGAAGTTTTTATGTTTATTTAATTCAATAAAAATGCTGGCAGTATTCCTGGGATCCTTATGGCTTAGGAGGAGGCTGTGTTGAAACAGGACAGACTCGAGGCAGTGACTGTCAGGTGAGTAACCGTGTGCGGTGGTATGTATCTCTGATAAGGCTCAGAATGGGGAGCTGCAGATGGCACGGTGTCTCAAACACATGCCTATGCCTTAAGGACAAGCTCATGGGGCATTCCTAGACCCTGGAGAGCCAATGCCTAGCCCAGAGCTGGCGTGGAAGCCAGGGAAGCAGAGGTGGGTGGGGGCTTAATGAATGGCTCCTTACTTAAAACAACTGGGAAGAAGTTGCCTTCATATTTCAGGGTCAAGGAGCATTAGGGTCAGTCTGTGGCTGGGACACTGAAACCATGCAGCTACCTAGGCTGTCCTTCTTTGACTGCCAGAGAGCTGCACTGTCGAATTACTAAGAAAGGCTTTTCACCTGCCTTCTTCTCCCCATCCAGTCAAGACCTTAGATCTTCCGTGTTCCCCGCACTGACTGACCCTCTGCAAGTTACAACTGCAGATGGATAAAGATGGGATTAGCTAATTGATCAGAGCATGACAGATGCACAAGGCCAAAGACTTCTATGGGGTTTGCTGTTAGGAGTCCTATGTTAAAAGGATGCCTGGGCTAGATAGGGCATTGAATAATTGGGGTGACCAGTGTCTGTCTTGCAATTTTGGGTCAACTGAGAAATTAGATTCTCCTTTTACACCCAGATTGGCAGGTCCTGAGCTTCTGGCCTCTGATGCCCTGTTTCCTCATTGAAAAATTTGATCTTCAGGTGGCTGCTGTCTAAGGTCTCAGTCCCCAAAGGGTATTGTGAGTACAGTCCATCAGCATCTAATCACTCTCATCCTGCAGCCGTTGTGGGGAGCTCACTTCTGTCTTCACGATGCCATGGGCCATGCCTGTGTAGCTGCTGCTGGACACAGAGGGGTGTGTGTCACAGCGGCAGCTCCGACCTGCATGTCTTAGTTAGGGTCACTACTGCTGCACTGGAACACCATGACCAAAAAGCAAGTTGGGGAGGAAAGGGTTTATTCAGCTTACATGTCTACATCATTGTTCATCATTGAAGGAAGCCAGGACAGGAACTTAAACAGGGCAAGAACATGGAGGCAGCAGCTGATGCAGAGGCCATGGAGAAGTTATGCTTACTGGCTTGCTCAACGTGGCCTTCTCAGCCTGCTCTCTTATAGAAACCAGGACCACCAACCAGCCCAGGGGTTGCACCATCCCATTCATCACTAATTAAGAAAATGCCCTCAGGTTTGTGTACACCCTGATCTTGTGGGGATATTTTCTTAACTGAGGTTCCCTCCTCTGAGATGACTTTAGCTTGTGCTGAGTTGCTATAAAACTAGGCAGGACATTGCATCCTTGTGAACAGCAGAGCCTCAGAGCCACTGGGGTCATGGCACTCTATGAAGCATCATGCGGCCTTGGCATTCTCAAATCAAGGGACCAAGACACGTATTCCAAGAGAGAAAAAAAAAAACCAAACATAATGGGCCGCATTGCTAGATGATTCTATTTCTGTGAAGTTTTCCGAAGAGATGAACTCGCAGAGATAGAGACCCACGGAGGACGTGGAGGAAGGGAATATGAAGTGACTACCAGTGGGCACAGGGATCCTTTACAGAGTGATAAGTGTCCTGGAATCAGATGGCTGAGAAGTTTTGTGATGACTGGTAGACAGGCCCACACGTGGGTTGTGGATACAGTATTTCCCTGGCGTGACTGAGGTCCTGGGTTTAATCCCCAGCCCTAAAAGTGGAGAAAGACTGTAGTCTTGTTTAAACGTAACTTTTACTAAGTATAATGGCTTGCGCCTATAATCCCAGTCTCCAGGAGACTGAGGCGAGGGCTGCCATGAGTTTGAGACCAATCTGGGCCACTTACTCAGTTGTAGGCCATCATTCCGAGATACAGGGTGAGACCCTAACTCAAAAGGTAGTAGGAGAACTGGTGGGGTGGCTGAGTGGGCAGAGGCACTTGCTGCTAAGCCCGACAGCATGAGTTCAGTCTCTAAGACCCACATGTGCAAGGACAGGACTTATTCCTGCAAGTTGTCCTCTGACTGCCACATGCTCACCATGACACATGCATGCTCATGGGCACACAAGCACAACAAATAAGGAAATGGAATAATAATAATAGTAAGTAATAAATGGTATATACTCTTAAAGGACGAATTTTATACATCAGTTTTTCCCAAAGTAAAGGATACCTCTGAAAGAGTCATGTTTGTGAGAAAGAGGCTAGAGCAAAATTTGGAAAATTTTCTAGATGCCGTACACACCTTTAATCCCAGCACTCAGGAGGCAGAGGCCGGTGGATCTCTGTGAGTTCAAGGCCAGCCTGGTCATAGCGAGTTTCAGGACAGCCAGGGCTACATAGGACTCTGTCTCAAAACACAAACAAAAAATTGAGAAAATTCTATTTAGTAGTAGATTAATGTACCTTCCTGTTGCAGAAATTCACAATTCATAACTGTCCGTTCACTGAGGTTTCCTTTCTTCACACATTCACCTACCATTTGCTCCCAAACACCTACGACTGCCTACTCAGCACCAGACACAACACCTGGAGGTGATTCAGACACGGTCCCTCCAGTTCTGTGAAAATGTCTAAGGAGAGGGTGCATGTGAGCAGTCTCAAGCCACTCCCACGAGTCAGAGTGTGCGTCAGCTGTCACTAACAGCTTCCACTGAAACGTAGCATCTGAGCAGTTCCTCTCATAGAAGTGGGGAGTCGAATGGAGCTTACCAGAGTGTCGGGAAGGTGGGGATGGAAGTGGTCAGTGGGAACCAGGTGTCACAAAAGAAGAACAAGGCCTGGCCCTCTGTCATGCAGTAGGGTGACTACAGTCAAGGGTATGTAATGTGCATTTCAGAATAGCCAGCCAGGGGATTTTTAAATTCTCTATCTGAAGAAGGGTTAGCTCAACAAGGTCCTGGCTATGCTGATGTCCTGATTTGATCATGGTGTTGTGTCTAAACAGGTCAAACATCACATCATAGCTGATAACATATAAAATTTTGTATCAATTAAAAGATCAAATGTAGGGCTGGAGAGATGGCTCAGTGGTTTAAGAGCATTGCCTGCTCTTCCAAAGGTCCTGAGTTCAATTCCCGGCAACCACATGGTGGCTCACAACCATCTGTAAAGAGGTCTTGTGCCCTCTTCTGGCCTGCAGACATGCACACAGACAGAATATTGTATACATAATAAATAAATAAATATTAAAAAAAAAAAGATCAAATGTAGGTCAAAAAGCCTTGGCAGCTGTCATTGCTCAAAAAGGTGCTGTGAAGGACCTGGGCTGGAGGGCAGGGAAGATCCTCTGGAGACAAGCAACCCGATGTACTTGACCCCAATTGGGAAAACCCAGGAAGAGGAATGTGGGACTCAGAGAGATGGAGTTCTGGGAAGTGATTGGGTAGTGATCGGCAGGTGGGAGCTGGGCTGACCCTGAACAGGAAGAGATAGGCTACTGTGTGCTAACCTTGCATGGCTGACTTGGTGACCAGCCTTCCCAATTGTGGCCTCCACTAACCCCTCCCTAGGGTATCCCTCGCCTTGCCTCTGTCCAAGTGCCTCAGAAGTCTCCCTGGGTAATTCCCAGGAAGATCAGCTATATTAACCCTGCTGGCCTGGGTGTAGCATCATGTCTGGGTTCTCCTCTCGCTCCACATGAAGGGCCCCAGCTCTGTTAGCACCAAAGTGGAAAGATGAGGGGTGACAGGTACCCTGGCTCTCTGTAAGAGGCCCTCAGTGGCCCAATCTCTACACCTTTGTGGGGTCATTTCTCATATCCACTAACCTCCAGCACACCGTACTTGTTCAGACTCAGGGCAAGACAGGAATCTAGAGATGAGTTAGATCCCAGGCCGGATCCAGAAAGCAAGTGGAGTCCTTGGGAAGATGGGCTGAGGAGATGCCAGGATCCATCCCAGCTGCTTCTGCCTCTGTCGCCCCATCTGCACAATGGGTGAAAAGGGTCCTCCCTGAGAGACTGTTCCAAAGAATTCATCAGTCATGACGTGATGTCTAGACAGTATGCTTACAGTCCAGGGACAGATGAAGTTGTCATCAACTGGTTCCCTCCCAGGGCTGAATTGAGGTAGACACGAGTGTGGCAGGCTGTGACGGCTAAGTTAGTAGTGGGAGATCTCTGGTTATCATTGGTGTCATCTGAAATGGAGCTGGAGGCTCATCCCAGTAGAAGACAGGGATAGTGCTGGCTTAAAGGAGAGGTTGGTGAGAGGCTGGTTTAAGCTAGACAAGGAATGGAGAGGGGCTGCTGAACCCCTGCAAGTAGTCGGAAAGGGGAGAGGGTCTGGAGCGCAATAGAGAGGTAGGGGAGAGAAAGCTTAACGATGGCAGATGAGGTGGACACACTGAGTAGAGCATCCTGAAAACAGGCAAGAAGGTGAGACAACACGCCTGCACAGAGCCCAGAGCGTCAGCGCCGTGAGCACAGGCATCCGGCAGGAAGTCAGGGCCAGCGGCTGTCCTGCAGGGGTAACCCAGGCTAGGGATAAGACCCCAGAAGCCAGTTGTACATAACATGCTCTTTCTCACCCGGGTGGACCTGACTGAGTGGCCTGCAGGATGGAAGCAAAGCTGAACCCTTAGTTCCGTGCGCTCAGGTGGCGCTCCATCTCCCTTGCCTCCTTGAAGTGATGTGAGGAGGTAGTAACATGTCTGTGGCATTTTCTACCTCAGTCTCGCCTGTGAAATGGACTCAGAAACACTATCTACTGCCTAGACTTGTGGACCAAGTGTGCCTAGGGTCCTCGGGTACTGGCTCATGTCAGCCAACCCCCCTTGTTGCTGTCCCTGCTGCTCTGCAGTTTGTCACTAGGAAAATCCATCCTTCTTAAACCACCAGCCTTTTCCCAACAGGCTGTTTATTTTTCTCCTGGTTTGTCTTGGGCCTGCTGTAGCGGAGGAGCCAGGCTTATGCTGTGGTCCATCCCACTCAGCATTGGGGTTCATCCATCCGTCCATCCATCCGTCCATTCATCCATCCATCCATCCATCTATCCATCCATCCATCCATCCATTCACTTGTTCACAATGCAGAGGGCAACCAGCAGCCTGTGCTCAGGGCATTGGAAAACAAAGAGAGTTCCCACTGTGTGTATCTTTGGCCCCAGGCCCCACCCACAGCCTGTGGCCTTCTGCCAGGGTGGAATTTTCAAAAATCCCTTGGCTTGAGTGGAGAAGGGAATGCGTGAACTGCAGGAGTATATTTTTTTAACAGTCTCCAAAAGCCATACAGGATCCCAGCCTCCTGCCCCATGAGGACAGAGCAGGCGCTTGGAGGACAGCTGAGAACTGCTCCTGGGGGGCATGGCCTGTCCCCAAGGGCCTCGAGAACTCAGAAGTTGTCAAAACAGGAAGATCTGGGTCAGAGCCTGAAGTGAGAATTCCTGACCCAAAAATAAGGTTGGAATTCAGTATTTATTAGGATTAACTGAACTCCCATGGCCTTAAGGAACTGGCCTGGCTGTGCCCTGACCTATGGAATCCTCTACGAGACTATGTTTGGAGACACCAGGGCCACTCAGGTATGAGGCCTGAGGCACTGCCTTGTTGGCTGTCAGTATCCTGTCTCTGGCTGCCCCCATACAGCTGGTTTTCAGGAGTTGGTTTCCTTGTCTGTCCCTGGCCTCTCTACAGTGTTCCCTTTAAGAGGATGGATGGGAGCTTCCTCTCTCCACCCTGGAAAACCCCTGTCAGCCACCAGTTTCAATCTTGTTCTCACAGATTCATCTGCCCTTTGATAGATACCATCTGTGTGTCCGCAAAGCACTAGAGACATGAATGAGACAGGCTCCTTGCACTAAGAGAACTCACCTCAAAGGGAGAGAAAAGCCTAGGAACAAATAAATGTCCACCCTGTGAGAAGCAAGGGTATTGTGGCCAGGGAGCAGAGATGCCTGAAGCTCAGGGAAGCTCAGTAGAGAATGTGAGTGTAGAATGGTGTGGTCTCCTGAGTTTCCCAGTAAACTGAACTAAACGAACAAGAACACACAAACATGTGCACACACATACGCGTACACACACACACACACACACACACACACACACACCATATAGATAAGCAAGAATAAGCTCAGCATTGGCAATGGGACTGATGAGTTAAGAAAATAAATGATAGCTTGTGGCAGAAAAAAAAAAATGAGAAGCCCCTGAGATGATAACAGCTCCACCTGTGCCAGACACCGTGGCTGTGAGCACTCGAGACCGAGTCCTCTAAACACTCCTGGGAGGGAGGGAAGGAGGGACGGGAGAGAGAGAGGGAGGGGAGGGGGAAGAGGGAGGGGAAGAGAATGAAGCTGAGATTGACTTTAAGGAGCTGACTCCTATAGTTGAGGTTTGGCAGTCCACGGTGTGTAGGGCTGCCCCAGGAGTCTCAGCAGGCTACGGAGGGTCTCCTCCTCTAGAGAAGCCTACGGAGGCAGTCTGCTCCTCTAGAGAAGCCAGCCTTTTCCTATGAAGGCTGTCAGTTATTCATAAGGCCCACCCACATTATAGGAGGTATTCGATTTTATGCAGTCTATGGGTTTGAATGTTAGTCTCACAGAATCTTCTGGAATAATGTTTGATCAAACATTATTGGGACCATATCCTAAGCAAGTTGACCTATGGGATGGACAGGAAAGACATTGAGGAGTTTGCCACATGTATGGGAGAGAGGAAGGGCATATCAGCCAGTGGGGTCAGCTTGTGTTGGGAGAACTCTGAAATGTACACAGACCAGAAGAGAGAATAGAGAGAGGTGTTAGAGATTCAGCCCCATAGAAGAGGCCTTGAGGGTGAGGCAATCAGGCTGCCTAGAATAATCCTTACAGAGCCCTAAACTGAGGAGACCCTGGGTATCAGGTATGCCTTGATCAGCCTCTAGAGCAGTGGTTCTCAACCTATGGGTTGCGACCCCCTTGACCAACCTCTATCCCCTAAATATTTACAATCCTTAACAGTAGCAAAATTACATATGGCTGAGGAGTCACAAGAACATGAGGGACTGTATTAATGAGCTGTAGCATTAGGAAGGCTGAGAACCGCTGGTGTAGAGCATGGCAGGGAAATCCTTCTTCCAGGATGCTCAGTGTAGACAACACACTGGCTCTCAGTTCCTGTGACGGGCAGAGGATGGCACTGACCAATAGGCTTCCTCCAACGGCTGTGCTGGAGACAAAAAAGAGAAGACCAGCCTGTCGAGTATCTACACGGAAGCCGGAGGCACCTAGAGCAATCTGATCACTGATGCTGTCCGTGAACTGTAGGATGTCAGAAGAACAGTGACCCTGGTGTAGGATCAGCTGTGCCATGAGGGAGACACCACAGACTTCTGAGATGATGTCTCTCCATTAGAAGTCCTTCTGTCCTGCTGGAGTCCCCTGCTGGAGCTCCAGCTTCTCCCTAGGAATCATCATGATGAGACAGAAAGGTATTTTTGAAAGAATGACATCATGGCAGCTCTGAAAACAAGATAGGAAGCCTGCCATGGGCCGTAAATATGCGAAGTCTAAGAAAATAGGGTCCACATGAAATGTGTAACTAGAATCCGAGCCAAAAACATCGCAGCCCAGAACCCAGACATCTAAGAGATTTTCATCCCAGAAATGCCAGGCATAGTTTATGCCGAACACCAACAAAGCAAAGAGCTGGACCCGCTGCCGTCCTCCCCTCTTTCAGAAAGCCTTAGTTAGGCCCTTTCCTGCTCTCCACACGGTGAACCCATTAGACAAAGGCAGCCAAATCCCACATAGCAAAGTCTCAAAAATTGTCTGAGAGGCTAGGGGTGGGCTTCAGCCAACTCCAGCAGGTAGTACAGAAAGAGAGAGAGAGAGAGAGAGAGAGAGAGAGAGAGAGAGAGAGAGAGACAGAGAGAGAGACAGAGAGACAGAGACAGACAGAGAGAGAACGAGAGACAGAGAGACAGAGACAGAGAGAGAGAGGAAGGGGAAGGGGAAGGGGGAGGGAGGGAGGGAGAGAGGAAGGGAGGTTAAAGACACAGAGGGAAAGGCATCTCATGTTCATGGACTGGAAGAATTAATGCTATTAAATCTCCATACTGTCCAAAGCAATCTGCAAATTTAGTTCAGACCCTAAAATACTAACACAGCTTTTACAGAAAGAGAAAAAAACTTAACAGTACATATAGAACCACAAAAACCCTATGAATAACTAAATCCTGAGGAAGAATTAAAAAACTGGAAGCATCACACCTCTTAGTTGCAAATTATATTATAAAGCTACAGTAATCAAAGCAGTACAGTATTAGGTGTGTAGACCAGTGAAACAGGAAGAGATCCCAAAATAAAACCACACATTTATGATCAACTGTCTTTCAACAAGAGCACCGAGAACACGCAGTGTAGATGTGGGGTGGGATACTCACACACGAAAGAATGAAACTGAATCCTTACTTACACCACACCTGTGAAAACAACCCAGAGTGGATTAAAGACTTAAATGTAAAACCTAAAATTGGGTCTTATAGTCACACAGGATAAAAGCTTCACGCCATATGTGGGCTGGCTGTTAAGATAGCTCCTTCTTGTTCCTATTAAAAGCATGTCTGTTTTGGGGCGCTCAGGGTATGACTCCATGGGTAAAATGCTTGCATCACAAACCTGAGTTTGGATTTCCAGTGCACGTGTACACACACACTCGTGAATCTATACATGCACATTTGAAGACCAGAGGACCACTTGTAGAAGTCACTTTTCTTCTTATATCACGTGGATACCAGGGATTGAACTCAAGTTATTAGGCTTGGCAGCAAGTGCCTTTACCCACTGAGCCATCTCGCCGGCCCCATATTCTGAGTTTAATATTTTGCCACTCTGTTTTCTATATAAGCTGAACCATTCATTCCCAACAGTGCATAACAATTTCAGAGTTTCTCTGCATTATTGTCAATGCTTTTTATATGTATGAATGCATGCACATGTGTTCACATGTAGGTGGGCACCTACGTATATGCAGGTATGTGTGCATGTAGAAGCCTACGGTTGATATCGGGTGTCTTTCTTGATCACTCCCACTGTATGTTGAGGCATGGTCTCCCTCTTGAACCCAGAGCTTGCATATTGGGGTAGTCTAGCTCACCCTGGCTTGCTCTGGGGGTCTTCTGTCTATCTCCTGAGTTCTGGGATTATAGGCAGCCTGCCTGACATCTATACAGGTGCTCGGGACCTGCACTCAGCAAGCACTTCACCCACTGAGCCATTTCACTCTCTTCCTTTCTTTCTTGATAAAAGAGCCATTAACATGAGTGAGATGGTACTGGGTTCTGGGTTTGAGTTCCTTTTCTCTAGTAATCGGTGATGTTAGGCATCTTTTCGTGAGCTTATTGGTAGCCAGTGATGTGATGTCCACCACCTGCCTCACAGGTGGGAAGACAGACTGTAGACAGTGCCCTTGTTCACTGTGGGGATGCGCAGTGAACATCGGTGACCTGCCTTCCTAGATACTTACAGAATGTGTGTGCTTCTGTGTGCATGCATCCACCTTCATGCCTGTTTCTGTGTGTGTGCACCTGCCTCTCTGTGGCGTGCTTGTGTATGATAAATGTTGTGTGTTCTTTTCTTAATTAAAAACTTTTGCATTTATCTGTCTACTGTGTGTACGTATGTGTGGGCACATGTGTGTCGTGGCACATATATGAACGTCAGAGGACATTGTGTTGATGTTCGTCCTCTCCTTCTGCCAGAAATTGACCTCAGGTCATCTGGCTTGGCAGCAAACACCCTTGCCCAAGGAGCCATCTCACCACCAGCCCTGTTCTAGCACATTCTATATATATTGCCCTTCGTGATAGACAGAAGAACCCTAACTACCTAGGCAACTTGTGGATGGGTGTGCCTTTTGTACCACTGTCACTTAAACAAAATGTGGTCAAAAGACAGCTGGAGGCCTGCTGGAAGCTGACACGCATGCAGGCTTGTGGAATCCAGGTCTATTCCAGGCAGAGATCCTAGCAGAGCACAGTGGCCAGAAGACAGGAGTCTGACCCAATCTCCTGACGGGCTCTTTTTTCCCCCGGGTCTCCTCACTAGCACTTCCTGGCTCACTGAAGATAAAATAGACTGACTTAAGTTCACAAATGCCCACTGCGTTCTCTCAGGTGTCCAGACATCGCTTTGGATGCTTCTGGAAAAGGCAGATATAAATAAATGACAAGCTAGGAGGGTGGTGTGCTAACTAGATAGATAACAATAGGCAACCTTGTCGATGAATTAGCCCCAGGCATTCGGGCTTCACCAGGCCCTTGCTGAGATGAGCTGCAGACCCAGTGCTGGCTCCTTTTCAGCATCACAGAAGCAAGACGTAGCATGGTAGACCAAAGAAAACACAAAGAAGTTCTTAACAAGGCCAGCCCTCGTGGTGGGAAGAGAGAATGCTGGGAGTGGAAAGCTTGGCCCTCCGAGTTAACGCTTGGATTCAGAGGTGAGCCCTGTCTGTGAGGCTGCATGGCCCAGGCTCCACAGTCTCCACTGCAGAAGGCACCTGGTGGCCCTGACTTAGCTGTGGGATCTGCTACTAGGAAGTGTGGTTTTGTGCCTCCGTTTCCTAACATGTAAGTCAGACACGGCAAAGGCAGCTTGGTGGCGGGGTTGTTGTGAAGAATAGATGAATTGCTTTACTCAAATCCCTAAGAACAGTCCTGACATGAACAGGAATTTGCAGCCCAGTCCAGACTCAGAACCTGGGTGTACGCCATCCCTGCCTCTTATTACTGTGCCAGTATCCCAGGGTGACCTAAGCAGGCCAGCGAGCTCTGGCTTCATCCTTGCTTCATAATAGCTGTGGACCTTGTTTCTGGTTTCTCCGTGGATGTCACTAGAGACTTCAACCTCTCTGATGATGGTTTCACTTGGTCCCTGGGTCTCCCAGGAAGGCAGGTCTCAACCAGACACAACTCACCTAGGCTTTCCTGCACTTACTCTGTACAAACAGGTTGTGGTGTTTGATCGGTGCTCAGAAATGAAAAGTGCTTTCTCTAGATCTCAGAATTACATGAGAAGTGAATTTTAAAAACTAGAAGTCAGAGATGACTTGTCCTCAGGAAGTTAAGAGTCACCCCTCCCCCGTATTATTATAGGAACAAACATGGTCCCCGTGACTCAATGCTCCAAGGTTAATGATCAGTCAGGTTTGCTTTATTATAACACATTACCTGAGGTTAAAGCTTTCAGGCTGAAAGAGGAAAGGTTTCTTTTGTTCATCGTCTGGGGAACTGTAGTCCTAGTCGACCAGCTTGTTACTCTGGGGTCTGAGGCAGGAGGATGCTACAGAGTGAGCTGTTCACTGACCTCACTCTGATAGCTTCCTTCTGTGGCTCTCTGAGCACCTCACTGTGATTCTCCAGGCCAACATCCTCATGTCTGCCCTGCCATCTGACCTCATGAGTGAGGAGCCATACTCAGTCTTGCTCCCCACACGTGTGTGTGTGTGTGTGTGTGTGTGTGTGTGTGAACACAAACACCACACAGACGTCTTTAGGGGACACAGATAATATGGTGTGTCATGAAGCGAGGATGTTTACTGCTCACATCCTGTCCAGCCTGTGGTCTTGAGTCCTGGGTTCCCAGCTACTGAAAGTGGAAAGATTCTCTTTTATGATCTGACATCAGCATGTTTTATTGACTAGCGGTGAAATTCGTGACCACACTTTAGTATACCGTGAAGCAGGGTAAGTTAGTTACTAGCAAAGAACCTTCTTAGAACCCCCAGATCTATGGTTGAGTTTGCAGAGCTGTAGATGGAGATTTTTCTCTGTCCCTCTGGTCCCAGTGGACCAGTTTCTCTCTGCCCACGGGGTCCCCGCAGCCGCGTATGAGGCAACCAACCACTCTGAGGCCTGATATCAGTTACAGTTGTTTGGCCAATGGCTTGTGCTTCTCACTGGCTAGCTCTCTCTTATAAATTAACCCATTCCTATTAACCTATGTATCATCACATGGTTGTGGCTTACCAGTGGCATCTCACTTCCCCGGTGACTACATGACATCTCTCAGACTCTACCTTCTCTCCCTATTTTTATTTTGATTTCCCGCCTAGGTATATTCTGCCTAGCCATTGGCTGAAACAGCTTTATTCATCAGCCAATAGAGAAACACATAGTCACAGCACACAGAAGGACATCATACATCACATAAATATCTTCCTGGGTATGAAGTTTCTGCCTCCATCTCACTTCAATTTAATCTCACTTGGGCAGTGACCCTAGTACCTCAGCCTGGAGCCTGATGTAGATACTAGCTGGTGTCCTGACAGTGGCAGTGGCCTAACTGGCTTAGGAAGGAACCTGGTCCAGCCCCTGATATGGGCTAGTTAATGACCTAGGCAGGCTAGGTAGTCCCAATGAGTAACCTGATGGACCCAAAGTCATCTCTTTCCCTCAGCATCCTCTTCTTTATCCCCAGTCCTGAGAATCACACCAGATCCCAGCCCCGACTGCCTGTCCCTGGATAGCCCTGTGGCTGAATAAAAGGAAAGTGCAGGACCAGACAATGTGTCCCCCGCTGTCAGCTGCCCCCTCACTTCCAGGCATGCTGCAGGGTCTCCCTCTGGTGGAAGAAGCAATGCTTATCACCAGCTTGAGTTTGCAGGTCCTTGTGCCAAAGGATAAAGAGACAGAAATAATCATTCCTTTAACACCACATAGCACCTAGAGGCCTGGCCACACCTCCCCGGAACACACAGTGAACAAGACTGAAAGACCCAGACCAGAGAGCAAGTCTCCCCCCTACTGCATGCAGCATAGCCCTCCTCTGAAGTTGGAAGCTCGGGTTACTTCAGCCTCCATTCATTCAGAGAGAGAAGCAGGGCAGTGTGCCACCAGGATGGGGCCCGACCTTAGCCAGACTCTCCACTTCCCCTCCAGCACCACAGTGAAGTTCAGACAGAAGTAGAGAAGCCAGGGCTGCTGTTCAGACTCTACCCACCCCCACGCTCCTTGCTGCAGACCCAGTGGCATCCTGTGGATCAGCAGGGAGCCCTGGGCTTCAGTGCCCCCTCCTCCATAAGAGCCACAGGGAACATTACTGCAGTGAGAACAAGCCTGGCATTGCCACCAAATTGTGTGGCTCTTAGGACAAACTCCATAATCTTTGCTTCCCTTGGTCCCCTCATCTCTAGAACTCTGCTGTTTGAGAAAGGGATATAAGTCCTTGAAAAATACCCCTTACTGAGTTGTGATGATCACTGCATTTGCTAGAAGGATTTCATTGAAGACAGAGATGACCTACATCTTCCTGCCCTGGCTCAAGTGTCACATGAAAGGGGTCTTTCCTAGCAGCCCTTGCAAGGAACGTAGCTCTCTCTTTTTCTATGGCTTCCTCTCTATATTGGATCACATTTCCCCTTTCTCCATGACCACCAGGAAGAGCATATGAAAATGCATAGCTGAACTATATAAATTCTGTAAGCATTTATGGCTGGTTCTTTTTACTCTACCAACCCTAACTCATGGTTTGTTATTTGTGGTTATTATTTAATTATAGATTATTGTAATTACCTTAAACTCTTTGCTAAATGGAGATTTGGAAAACACAAAAGGGGTAGACTTATAAGATGTGATGTTTAGCTAAAAGATAGTCCGGTGCCTCCCGCAGCAGAAACCAGGCTCTGACCCCCGCCATCTGACAGGCAGTTGAGCCTTGAGGAATTGTTCATCCTCTGTGGAAATGCAGTGTGTGTAGATGGAGGGAAGCTGGCTCAGGGTGCCAGGGGCAGGGTCCACTTACAGAAGACAGAAGCAGAGAAATTCTGACCGGAGGATGGGCTGGATAACACAGGAGAAAGGTATCCGGGATAAACTCTGTCTTGGAGGCACTGTCTTTTACAGTCTAAAACTTGCTGGGCACAGAGAGATCCCTGTACTCTGGAAATTAAGGCAGAAGGATTGTAAATTCAAGGCCAGCCTGAGCTACATATCAAGATCTTGTTTCAAAAAGAAAGGAAGAAAGAAAGAAATCAAGGGCTGGGATGTGGCTCAGTGGTCAACAGTGCTTGCTTAGTATGTGCAGAGCCCTAGACTTGATCCCCAGCATCACCAAAAGCAAAAAGCAACAAGTAAACAAGAGTCAGGGCTTTGGTGAGCCACCTTCCCTGGCTGGACCACAGTTTTCTCATCTGGAAAGAGAGGAGGGTGTGTGAGATGAAGTCACAGCAACCTGTAGCTCTGAAGTTCGACTTCATCCCAGAAGGGAAGGACTCTGAGAGTTCTTCTGAACCCAGGGAAGCTGGTCTATCCGACATTCAGCTAGAGCACACACACCTGGGAAGTCCACCCAGACCAGCAGGCCATTTACCTCCTGATATGGCAAGGACCTCCACTCTGACCTGTACCTAGGGCTTCCTTGGTACACTGGGGGACAGGAAAAGGCTTCAGAGTGCTGGGAGATGGTGTCACACCTTTAATTCCAGCACTTGGGAGGCAGGGGTAGGCAGATCTCTGAGCTTGTGGCCAGTCTGGTCTATAGAGTGAGTTCCAGGACAGCCAGGGCTATACAGAGAAACCCTATCCAAAAATAAATAAATAGATTCCCCATTTCCTGGGGGAGTGTTTGAATCAATCTGCTGGTCACCGCCAGATTGAGTTGCCACCATGGGTTATGTTCTATCCTTAGCTGCTTTGCCCATAAACACGAGATAGAGTTTTCTCAAGGATATGTGGATCTAGGCCAGGGAGACTGATGGTTAGCAATCCTACCTTGGAAGCTCATCCCATCACCCTCAGGCTCTTCCTCTGCCCCTCCCCTCCAGCACCATCCCTCTATCCACTCAGAAGCATCCTTGTCCGGTTCCTCGTGTTACTCTGCTGCAGGCCACAGAAGCAGTTCAGGCAGCACCTGCTGTTACCCTTATTCCAGATTCACATCAGAGGCATGGCAAGCCCAGACACACTGCGCCTGGGCCGGAGGGCAGGGATGAGGGGGGCCAGCCTCTAGCCCCCAGGAACCCCACAAGACCAATATCAGAAGTACTGGCTCTGTGGAGGCAGGGATGCACTGTGGGAACTGGGGGTGCTATATCCTGCTGGAATGTCTCTAATCTTTAGGGGATCTTAGCCAGCCTTAACCCTGCACTTTATTTGCCCGGTCTGTGGACAACCTCAGTAAATCTCTTTCCTTTGTTGTGTGTATTTTTCCCCACAGAAGATCGTGATTTCTCCTCCGAGGCTGTTCATCTCCAGTCCAGAACTCAAGAGGAGAAGAGGCCAGAGCAGAACTGCATCCAGTGTGGCATCTCTCCAGCCAGGACTGGAGATGACAGGACACATGTCTCCAACCTTCAGCTGTTCACATAGCACACAGGGGACTTGTGGGGGCCACTTGTCACTGCCAATCAAACCCACTCAATGGCAATACTGACATCCTTCATGCCGTTTTCAAGACAGACACTCAGGCAGAAAATGCCAGTGCGCTTCCTGTCTGCAGAGTAGGGGGTCATGCCACACCAGTATGAACAGTGTGGACCCCGGGACCTGCTGAGTCCACTCGCAGCCACTGACACTTGGAGAAATAAAAAGCCCAGCCCCCCAAATCCATCGTGGGGTTGACTTCCACAGCTCTTGACCAATGTGGCCAAAGCTAGACACCTCGGGACACTTGGATTATTCATAAATGTGACCCACCGCAAACTCTCTGAGTAGTATCTGAAGTCTGGAAAGGTCATGGATCCTGAACAAAGCGTCAAGGGCACCAAGAAGGCTGACGGAAGTCCCCGGAAGCGGCTGACCAAAGGAGAGGCTATTCAGACGAGTGTTCCTTCCAGCGCCCCGTATCCAGGCAGTGGCACCGCTGCTCCCTCAGAGAGTGCCACCCAGGAGCTCCTATCCCCCCAGCCTTTCTCGGGCCCCGCGGTGGTTCTTAGAGAAGGCTCTCAGGAGAAGAAGCCTCCCCGGAGGCCCTCCACTGAGGCCTCGGTCCACATCTCACAGCTTCCACAGCACCCTCTGACACCAGCATTCATGTCCCCGGGCAAACCAGAGCATCTCCTAGAGGGGTCCACGTGGCAGCTGGTTGACCCCATGAGACCTGGACCCTCAGGCTCCTTTGTGGCCCCTGGGCTGCATCCACAGGGTCAGCTCCTCCCATCCCATGCTTCCATTCTTCCTCCCGAGGACCTGCCTGGCATCCCTCAGGTCTTTGTGCCCCGTCCCTCCCAGGTCTCCCTGAAGCCCACAGAAGAGGCACACAAGAAAGAGAGGAAACCACAGAAGCCAGGGAAGTATATCTGCCAGTACTGCAGCCGGCCCTGTGCCAAGCCCAGTGTGCTCCAGAAGCACATTCGCTCACACACAGGTGAGAGACCCTATCCCTGCGGCCCCTGTGGCTTCTCCTTCAAAACCAAGAGTAACCTCTATAAGCACAGGAAGTCCCATGCCCACCGCATCAAAGCCGGACTGGCTTCCGGCTCCAGCAGTGAGATGTACCCCCCTGGGCTGGAGATGGAGAGGATCCCTGGGGAAGAGTTTGAGGAGCCCACCGAAGGAGAAAGCACAGACTCCGAGGAGGAAACTGGTACCACGTCAGGTCCCCCCACAGAGGTTCTCCCCAAACCTAAGCATCCCCTGCTCTCAAGTGGCTTATACAGCTCTGGGAGCCAGAGTTCCAGCCAGGAACGCTGCTCCCTGTCCCAGTCAAGCTCTGCACCATCGTTGGAAGACCCCACCCCATTTGCAGAAACCTCATCAGAGCATCCCCTGACCCATAAACCGGAAGACACACACACGATCAAGCAGAAGCTGGCACTCCGCCTGAGCGAGAGGAAGAAGCTGATCGAGGAGCAGACGTTCCTGAGTCCAGGGAGCAAAGGCAGCACAGAGTCGGGGTATTTCTCACGCTCAGAGAGCGCTGAGCAGCAGGTCAGCCCCCCCAACACCAATGCCAAATCCTATGCGGAGATCATCTTCGGCAAGTGTGGGCGGATTGGACAGCGGACCTCCATGCTGGCATCCTCCTCCACCCAGCCCCTCCTGCCCCTGTCTGCTGAAGACAAGCCCAGCTTGGTGCCTTTGTCTGTACCCCGGACACAGGTGATTGAACACATCACCAAGCTCATCACCATCAATGAGGCCGTAGTGGACACCAGCGAGATTGACAGTGTGAAGCCCAGGAGAAGTTCTCTGACCAGGCGCAGCAGCGTGGAGTCTCCGAAATCCAGCCTCTACCGGGAGTCACTATCGTCCCATGGGGAAAAGACGAAGCTGGAACAATCGCTGCTGAGCCTCCAGCACCCGCCCAGCTCCACGCACCCCGTGCCTCTCCTGAGAAGCCACTCAATGCCTTCTGCCGCCTGCACCATCAGCACCCCCCACCACACCTTCCGTGGGAGCTACTCCTTCGATGACCACATTGCTGACCCCGAAGCCCCCACTCGCAGCAGTCCCATGTTTACCTCCCACCCACGGATGCTGAAACGCCAGCCAGCCATTGAACTACCTTTGGGAAGTGAGTACAGTGCCGAGGAGCCTGGACCCAGCAGCAAAGACCCCACCTCCAAGCCCTCTGATGAACCAGAATCCAAGGAAAGCGACCTTACCAAAAAGACCAAGAAAGGGTTGAAAACGAAAGGCGTGAGCTATGAATGTACCATCTGTGGTGCTCGGTACAAAAAGAGAGAGAATTACGAAGCCCATAAGAAGTACTACTGCTCTGAGCTCCAGATCACAAAAGCCCACTCTGTAGGTGCTCACGAGGTTGAGAAGACTCAGGCTGAGCCTGAGCCTTGGTCCCAGATGATGCATTACAAACTGGGGGCCACCCTGGAACTCACTCCACTGAGAAAAAGACGGAAGGAGAAGAGCCTTGGGGATGAGGAAGAGCCACCTGCCTTTGGCAGCCCTGGCCCATCAGACCCAGCTCGTCACCCTCCCCTGGAGTCCACCAAGTCACCAGCAGAACCAAGCAAATCAGTTCCCTCGTTAGAGGGACCCACGAGCTTCCAGCCAAGGACTCCCAAGCCAGGGACTGGATCAGAACCAGGGAAGGAGAGGAGAACAATGTCCAAAGAAATTTCTGTCATCCAGCACACCAGCTCCTTTGAGAA
The DNA here is from genome assembly GCF_000317375.1 of Microtus ochrogaster. Taxonomy (NCBI): domain Eukaryota; kingdom Metazoa; phylum Chordata; class Mammalia; order Rodentia; family Cricetidae; genus Microtus; species Microtus ochrogaster. Next base: position 62,906,861 of record NC_022016.1, on the reverse strand, counting down.
ATCTGACCCACTGGAGCAGCCAAGCAGCCTGGAAGAAGACAAGCCCCTTGCCCAGTTCTCATCCCCGCCACCTGCCCCACATGCCCCACATGGACGCTCGGCTCACTCCCTGCAGCCGAGGTTGGTCCGCCAGCCCAACATTCAAGTTCCAGAGATCCTGGTAACAGAAGAGCCTGACAGGCCAGACACAGAGCCTGAGCCACCCCCAAAAGAGTCCGAGAAGACAGAGGAATTCCAGTGGCCCCAGCGTAGCCAGACGCTGGCACAGCTCCCAGCAGAGAAGCTGCCACCCAAGAAAAAGAGACTCCGCTTAGCCGAGATGGCACAGTCCTCAGGGGAGTCCAGCTTCGAATCTTCTGTGCCCCTGTCTCGAAGCCCAAGCCAGGAGAGCAGCATCTCTCTGAGTGGCTCTAGCCGCTCGGCTTCATTTGATAGAGAGGATCACGGAAAAGCTGAAACCCCTGGGCCCTCATTAGACACACGTTCCAAACCCTTGGGCACCCACATGCTGACTGTCCCCAGCCACCACCCGCATGCCCGAGAGATGCGAAGGTCGGCCTCAGAGCAGAGCCCCAACGTGCCCCATTCCTCACACATGACTGAGACCCGAAGCAAATCCTTTGACTATGGCAGCTTGTCCCCGACAGGACCATCTGTAGCGGTGCCTGCAGCTCCGCCACCCCAAACCGCCCCGCCAGAAAGAAGAAAATGCTTCCTGGTGAGACAGGCCTCCCTCAACAGACCTCTGGAAGCAGAGCTGGAGGTTACCCCCAAGGGCAAACAAGAGAGCAGTGAGGAGCCCTCAGCCAGCAAGCCTTCCACCAAAAGCTCCATGCCCCAGATCTCCATGGCTACCACACAAGGTGGGCCCTCAGGAGGCAAGAGCCAAATGCAAGAGAGGCCCCCACTGGGGTCAAACCCACCCTACACAGAAGCCCTGCAAGTGTTCCGACCTCCTGGCACCCAGTTGCCCCCACCAGTCTCCCTCTTCTCCTTTCAGCACCTCTTGCCTCAGGAGCAAGAGCAGTCCTCTGAGTTCTTCCCCACTCAAGCAATGGCTGGCCTCCTCTCCTCTCCATACTCCATGCCCCCACTCCCACCTTCCTTGTTCCAAGCCCCACCACTTCCTCTGCAGCCTACCGTGCTACACCCCAGCCAGCTCCATCTCCCCCAGCTCCTGCCTCACCCTGCAGATATCCCGTTCCGGCAGCCCCCTTCCTTCCTCCCCATGCCATGCCCTGCCTCCTCAACCCTCTCTGGGTATTTTCTGCCTCTGCAATCCCAGTTTGCATTGCAGCTTCCCAGTGAAATAGAAAGCCACTTGCCCCCAATCAAAACCAGCTTGGCCCCTCTAGCAACCGGACCTTCTGGCCCCTCCAGCGGCACAGAATACAGCAGTTCCATCCAGCTGCCCCCTGTGACTCCTCCAGCTACCTCCCCAGCTCCCACATCAGCCCCAACATTGGCCCTGCCTGCCTGTCCAGATGCTATGGTGTCACTGGTTGTTCCCGTCCGCATCCAGACCCACATGCCATCCTATGGGAGTGCCATGTACACCACCTTGTCTCAGATCTTGGTCACCCAGTCTCAAGGAAGCTCAGCAAGTATGGCTCTTACCAAGTATGAGGAGCCACCTTCCAAAGGGATGACTGTGTGTGGAACTGATGTCTACGAAGCTGGGCCTGGGCCATCTAGCACGAGCAAGGAGCAAAGCAGAGGCTTCCAGACACCCTATCTGAGAGTGCCTGGAAGGAAAGGCACCTCAGTGTCCTCCGAGGGCATTCTGAGCCTGGAGGGGTGCTCATCCACAGCCGGGGGAAGCAAGCGTGTCCTCTCTCCAGCTGGCAGTCTTGAACTTACCATGGAAACCCAGCAGCAGAAAAGGGTAAAGGAGGAGGAGGCTTCCAAGGCAGATGAAAAACTGGAGCTGGTGAGCACGTGCAGTGTGGTGCTGACCGGTTCAGAGGACAGGCAGAGGACAGAGAAGCCCTATGTGGGCAGCCAAGGCCAGAACAGGAGGGAGGCAGAAACACTGTCCAGTTTGCCTTCAGATCCATCTGACCCAAAAGAGCTTTCTCCCCTCTCTCATCCCACATTGCCCCATGGGGCAGCCCCAGGCTCAGAAGCTTTGAAGGAATATGCTCAACCATCTAGCAAAGCTCACCGGAGAGGAGTGCCTCCACTGAGTATAAAGAAAGAAGATCCAAAGGAACAGCCTGACCTCCCTCCCCTGGCACCCCCTTGCTCTCTGCCTCTGTCAGATACTTCCCTGAAACCAGCCAAATTGCAAGAAGGTACAGACTCAAAGAAGGTACTGCAGTTCCCCAGCCTCCACACGACCACTAATGTCAGTTGGTGCTATTTAAACTACATTAAGCCAAATCACATCCAGCATGCAGATAGGAGGTCCTCTGTTTACGCTGGTTGGTGCATAAGTTTGTACAACCCCAACCTTCCAGGGGTTCCCACTAAAGCTGCTTTGTCCCTTCTGAGATCTAAGCAGAAAGTGAGCAAAGAGACATACACCATGGCCACAGCTCCACATCCTGAGGCAGGAAGGCTGGTGCCATCCAGTTCCCGAAAGCCCCGTATGACAGAGGTAAGTTCATTCTTGGTCTAGTCTTCAAATGCCAAAACTTGTGCTGAGCTTTTAAAGTCACATTGTCTTCATTCTAAATTTGTAGAATTGAAATCAGCTTGGTGTGGAGGAGCAGATTTTTCTCTCTGGGAGTTAAAACTTTATAAGAAAAACATATTCATTGAGTTTCTCTGTTCTCATGTTCCTAACATAATTGGAATAATGTTATCAGCAAAGTCTCCCTACCTTCCCACAAGCTTCTAATGTAAAATAAAAAGTTCAGTCTCAGCAAGGTAAAGAGCAATTCTCCAAAGGACGTAGTTGGGAAATTTTATTGGTGGGATGCTTTTGCCAATGGTAGAACTATATTCTAGCCCTTTCCCATGGGGTTCTTCCTTGCCCTACTATTCTCTTTCAATTTTTTTATTTTATCTGTATCTACTGTTTTTATTCTCTACTACCTCTTAAAATCATCCCATTTCCACATTTGACACAAACCACTCCTGAAATAGTCCCTTTTCTGTAGGATGGTACATAGAATTGGACTGCAGTACACCTCTCCACCCGCAGGAGGCAGTGTCACTCACAGTTTGAGCCATCTGTGTTACAGAGTAGCAGCTCATATTTATTCCTTCATTGCCTCTGATGTAGACTACTTCAAGAGCTATGCAATAAAGTTTCCCAACTAATTTAACAACTTTGAAATTCACCAATTTCAATTTGCATAAGAACACAACACTTTATACAGGCAAGGCTAGGCTGCGATCTGTGCTGGCCTAGGGTGACAAAATATCCCTACACAAGCAGTTTAAAAGAGAAAAAGATCTATTCGGGTTCATTGTTTCAGGATGATACAATTCACCATGGCAGGAAAGGCATATGGAAGCTGGATGGTTGCATTGCCTCCATGCTCAGAAAGCAGAGGATGTATAAGAAATAGAGCCAGGCTATAAATTCCTCAAGGTCTTCTCCACAGCCACCTACATCCTCCAGTGAGGGTCTACCTCAAAGGTTGAACAACCTGCCCAAACAACATCACTGCCTGATATGAGGACCTTTCGCATTCAAACCAGACCTGGAATTTGTGGAGTGACCTGTGGGCTTGTTTGGTGCCAAGCCCCGTACTGGACCCTGGGCCCCTGGGCCCCAGACACTGCTCACCTCACCCTGGAGAGCAGCATCACTTCCATTCTACAGATGAGGGAATCTGGGGTCAGAGGCTGAAAGTGGTCAAGAATCTGGGGCAAACGTTTGACAAATCCAGAATTTGAACCCAGACTTATCTGGCTGCAAAGAGTTAATCTATTTCATGTTTTAGTTACTGGAGGAATGAAACTTTTGAAAGGTAATTGCAAATTCAATGACGCATGATGTTCACAAGAAACCATCCTAGCCAGGTGCTTTGACCAAATACCACACAGAAACTGGAACCCTAACTCCATCATAGCCCTGGGAGCAGACCTGGGTCTGCAGCTTCCTGAACGATCCTACTTTCTGCCTTCATCGTGAGGGTGAGAGTTCAATCAGAGGTGCCCTGGATATTCTTCACAAACTGTTTTCTAAATTTATTCTCTGATGTCTTTGTCAGTGCACAGACATCTCTGAGCAGAATTTCCACTTTTGCTGTAACTACCATAAACTGTGGCTACTGCCAAGATGCTAGCGTAATTATACACAAAACTTTTGGGGTGCCTGCTGTGTGCCAGATACTGTACTAAACTTTACTTTCATTCTCATAACACCTAACTAGGGTACAGTAGGGAAAGAGATCAAAGTTCAGAGAGGCTAAGTAACTTGCATGGGGCCACACAGTAAATGGCAAAGATCAGACGCAGAACCAGCGCTTACTCCTAAAGCCTTTGAATCATGTCTGAGCTGTTCCCCCTCCCTGATGCCTGATGAGAGGTGTCAACTGCATAAAAGACAAAAGGAGTGTTGGACTTTTGTCTCTGAGTTTGACAGTCGTTTCTTCATCCTGCTACTTTCCTAAAATGAGCTAACACCTGCAGTCACTTCCTTGGAGTTGTCAATCTCATTCAAGATTTTCTGCCCAAAGTCCACAAATATCACACATTAACATAACTGCATGATCTGCAAACGGAGGCCTTGCTACAAGCCACCTCCCCTTCACTTGCATGCCTGCAGTGATGGGAGGATCACTCCCACCCCCAGCACCACCCAACCTGTGCCTGGCTATCGTTCCTGTTCTTCTGCAAACTCGACTGATGGCCGTCACCCTGTAGCTGCTGTCTTCCCCCTAGCCACTCTGAAAGTCCTTTATCTAAGCATTGGGAAACCTGGCTTAGCTGGGATCCGTTTGGCCCTGGAACTTACTTCCCCTCGTTCCCAGCCAGGTATCCTTTCACTGGGGGCCGGCACCCTATGTAAAGGTGTACCTTCCCCCACCTCAGATTTAGAGAGTGTAGTCTCGGGACACTGGACAATGCTGAGAAGTACATTGTCAGCCCTCCCTACAGAGTGAGGTCTCACTGAGGTCCATTTGCTCTACCGAGAGTGGATACCTTGATCCCTCAGCCTGGTTCTGTGTGCTGAGGGTCTGTAGTTCCTGGTCTTTGGTGCTGGCTTGGGTGAACTAGTGCTGGAAACTGGAGACCTGTGCTTTGCTTAACCTAGTCAGCTGCTTTGGCACTAACCTGTGAGAAAGGGCCAAGCCTTTACTTATTTCTTCAGCATTATTTGTCTTTTTGATTGCTATTCTGAGTGCTAAGGTGACCAAGGTGAAGAGACATATCCCCATAGGCCCCAAGGCCAGCACATAACACCAAGACCCACTGCGCCTCTCAGAAGGAAAGGGATTGTGGGAAGAGGGGGAGGTCAAAATACAGCTTGGAGGAGACTTCATCTCTTGTGGCCAGTCCTTGCATCTATGGAGGGGAACTGGGTGGAAAGCAGAAGGCCATGTGGGCAGGTGTGATTTTGCACTTGACCCAGAATGCAAGGTTAACCGATCTTGGTTTTGTCCCCCTCTCCAGGTGCAGCTCCCGTCACTGCTTTCCCCGGAGAGCCAGAAAGACCCAGCTAGAGTGGAGAAGGAAGAGAAGCAAGGGAAGGCAGAGGAGGGTGCTCCTGCTTCCAAGAGAGGAGAGCCGGCGAGGGTCAAGATCTTCGAAGGAGGGTAAGGTTCATGCCTTGTCTGCAGTTGGCTTCCTGTATGGAGAGCTCCCACCACCTGCACACAGAGGTGGCTAGCGGCTCCTGGCCTTGCAGTGCTCATGGGTGCCTGTGGTTCCCACAGTGCCTCTCAGCATTGTGGGACTCCCAAGCCATCTGTTTTGCAGGGATCCTTGGTGGGAAGCTGAAGGAGCCACGGTCTTTCTCTAGCCCCGTGTCCACAGATTCTGTCCAGGTTCTCAGTCCAGCATGGAGGTGTTGTCAAGTCCCCAGCTACAGTCTGGACTACTGTTTCCTTTAGGGTGTATTGCCTCTGTCCTGCCCAGGCCACCCTGGTCACATCCCATTCTCCATGGTGCCAAAGAGTCATGACACACACCTTTCACGCTCTTCCCCGCCCTGTCTGCTGGCAGGCCCAGGACTCATTGCCTGTGTTTGGAGTCTCATCTTTGGCTGTTTTCCTGTGGTGTTTCATTTGAGAACCTGCTGAGTTACAGGCCTTGGGGCTTGCTAGTCTGGGACACGTCCCCACTGTACCTGACCCTCACACGCCCCAGGCTCCAGAAAGGGCAACCTGGTCTCAGATGTACTTTTTGTGAAAGTTTGTTGTACGCTTTATGTTCTGTGTGGCCACGTGTTTGTGAGCAGGTACCACGGTGTCTGTCTTAGGGTCCTATGTCTGTGTCCCTGTCGTCATCAGGGTGATACCAAGTCTATACAATCCCCATCTCCATGCGCCTCCGACTGCATGAGCTGTCACTGAGGACTCTTGTTCTCCAGCACCTGCAAGTGACTGATTCATGGGGTCACGCGGTGACAGGTGTAGGAGTCTTTGGGGAAGTGGAAATGGAGAACTAAACTGCTCTGCTTCCCAGTTTGGCCTTTTGTAGTGGCGAGAAGGGCTCCCCGGAGCAGGAAGTGGTTTTAACAAGGACAGGGTCAGGAGATGGTGAACATCCCTGAACACACCCACAATGCCAAAGGACCAGAGGTGCTTCCGAGCTCTGCCCTTTTTCCTTTCTGTGCCTGCCATTTGGTTAGAGCGCCCTCATGTGGCTGTGTGCTCTCATGTCACCAGGTCCCAAGCTCCAGGAGGGGTGGCTGTGCCTTCTTCCTGGTGTTCCAGGACTGCCTGGGATCTAAGAAGCTATGTTGTATTTGGTGGTGTCAAGAATATTTTCCCTTTAGGGCATTCTGTGTGTGCCCAGAGGCATTCTCCTCCAGAGGGAGGTCTGGTTCTGAATCACAACTCCTCACCCCAATGCTGCTGTGTTCCTGAAGAAGCCTGAATCCTTGGACACAGCAAGTGTCACCCCCTGCCATCTAGCTATTTAATGAACACCTCAACCTCCATCTGAAAGATGAACTATCACCCGAGTCCCCTACGCCCTTCCTAAGCCCTGTCAATGTTGTCATCCTCCTTGTGTCCCATGCAGGGTGTCACTAAGCCCTGCCCACTGTTTCAGAGTCTCCCTCTTTCAAAGACTGTCACCCTTTCTCCAAGTAGCAGGTCCACATACCTCTGTCCCACTCGGACATCCCCACACCCACATCTCCAGTGTCATCATCCCTTTCTGTGAAGAGGATGACATGCAGGCTCATGCCAATGTCATAAGCTCCATGAGGCCAAGGAAAGATGTGGTTCCCACAAACTGATCACATAGACACTGATGGGTCCCTTGACTGTGTCTAGATCTTGGTCTCCATCTGAGGCACTTCTCTGTGCTCTTGGCTAGGATAAATGTCATCCTCACTCCTCCAACTAGTCACCTGATATAAGCAATCAAGTCCTTTCCACCCTTAGCTCAGCTACCCACCCATCCCACGCCCCCCATCACCAATTCCCTATGCTGGCTCTACTGTGCCTCCTACCCCTGCTTCTGGTGAACTCTCTCCTTCCACAGGGTGAGTGTTACCCTCTAAGAATATTTGCTAATGTGGAAAAGGAGACATATCTGGGACACCTCCAGCATCTCATGGATGGGACCAGAACTGACCGAGTCTCACCTGTCACCAAGAGTGACTTAATCACAGGAACCTGAAAACATACTTAAGACCCATCATCTGTTCATACTGGTTTCTTTTCTTAGCCTTGGTGCTTTCTTCTCTTTCTTTTCTTAATCCTTGCAACACCTTGTTTCGCCACAACACATACTGGAGAAGGGTCTGCAATGAGGCCTGCTCACTGAGCCCAGCAAAAGTCCAGAGAGGACGGAAGGCAGGGCAGTGCACTGTGTGCTGACTGCTAATGCCCCCTCCTGGGCTCTCGGCTCTCATCCACTGACTCCAGAGAGCTGTGGAGAGGAGCAATCTCGGTCATCTCTGTGCCTGAAGAGAACTAGAACGTTCAGCCAGCAGCACTGGTGGAACTCTGGTCTGTTTTCCATGCAGCTGCTCCTGGTTAGTTTTCTCCGTGGCATCCAGTAGGTGCAGACTGAGCCTGTTCACAGGATGAGCTAAAAAGCCAAGCACCAAACGAGGGGTTCTGTGTGTGTCCAGCTTCATCGAGTCTTTGGATCACCAGCCACATCCCTCACCCTTCTGCTTAACCTTTCATCTGGCAGTTGATCGATTATGTGATACATCACGGAGGATAGACTTAATCCCTGCCTTGTAGATGCTTTGGGCTAGAAGTTATAGCAGGCCCACTTAGTCAAACTGTAGTCAAACAAATACCTAACGTACCTGTGGACCAGCTCAAGACAGCAATACAAAGCCTGTTGCCAGGGTAGGGCTGTGAAGAGCTGAGCTGTCCACAGCAATCACAGAGGACTTCCCAGAGCTGCAGGGTCAGGCTGGGTGGCATGGACAGGACGGTGTGACAGACATCTTATATACAAGGTAGGCTGGTCAGAAGTCTCCAGGTAACCACTGAGACTCATTCCGGCCAAGATTGTCTCCAGTGTCGATATCATCCAACTCTTTGACTTCAAGCCTCTCATCACTGTTGCTGCTGCATCTAGGACCAGCGCTGGGCCCCCACTCCTAAGCTCCTGAATCTGGCTTTGGATGCCTCTGGCATCTTCACCTAGGAGACCTACAGCTCCTCAACCTCAGCTCAGCCAAGCGAGCCTCATGCTTCCCTTTCATAGTGTCTTAATTACGTTCCTAATGCTGTAAATAGACCATGACCAAGGTAGTTTATAGAACAAAGCATTGGACTGGGTACTTGTTCTCAGTTTCAGAGGGTAAGTCCACGACCGTCATGGCAGCAGGCAGGAAGCATGGTGCTGGAACAGTATCTGAGAGCTCACATCTTATCCCCAGCCATCAGGCAGAGGGGGGGAAAGAAGGGAGGGAGAGAGGGAGAATGGATTAGGCCTGGGTGGGGCTTTAAAACCTCAGGGCCCACCTCCAATGACACACCTCCTCCAATAAGTCCACACCTCCTTATCCTTCCTAACAGTCCCCCAACTGGGAACCAAACATTCAAATATGGGGGCCCTTCTCGTTCAAACTACCTGACATAGCATCTCCCCCAACCTGCAGACTTCAGATGATGAAATCATCACACTCAAACCTCAGCATCACCTCAGGCACCTTCTTGTAGCACACAGCGCCCAACTGCACTCTTTGTGCTACCATTCAGTTTGTGAGCCTCGGGCAAGGGGCTGGAGATTGAAAGACACAGAGACACAGAGACAGCACAACAGAGACACGCACCTCTAGTCACTGGGAAAGAAGCCCTTTATTGAATAGCACCACAGAGGCTTATATACCCAACACAGTCAGTTGGGTCAACAGGTAAAAACCTCATCCCCTGATCCTCAAGGCAAGGCAACGCGTCTCAGGAAGCAGAGCTGGTAAACAACTTTGGCACAGCTTTCAGTGGCTCAAATCAGAAGGCCAAGTACACAGCACAGCAGGGAAGAGCAGCTGGAGGCCAGGACTCCAAATGGTCCCAACACCCTCTCCCTGGATTCCTATCAATCCCCAAATTCTGGAGTCTCTGTGAAGTAGTCAGTGACTCCGAATGGCTTCTTTATCCCTCTGTTTCTGCATCCTGCCCTCCAGCCTCCCATGTCAGTGCCCCTGAGCATCTTTCCATTGGCTCTACCTCTTTAGCCTTCTGTCTCTCTTACCTGTAGAATCCAGTAGTCTAACCTGTCATATTTACATCACCTGCTGCTGCCTGTGGACCCTGCCCTTTGCCAAATCCAGCTGACTTTCAAAACTGAGCACCAGCGCTGTCTTGTGAGCCACCGAAGCCCTGTGCTTGCACACTATGGTTGATTTCTGAGAGTCCATTTCAAGTATCTTCTAGACTTGGTTCTAGGGCAGAGCTCTGTACACAGTGTTCAGTCCTACAGACTGCCCTGACTTCCTGACCCCTGCTCCCCTCTCTGTGCTCCCAGCCACTTCAACATCTGAACAAAGCCTGCCTTTTCTGGGTCGTGTCTGGGAGCACCCACGGGCACTGTGCTTGATCACATCCAGCACCCTGCATTTGCCTTAATGTTATGGAAGGGCTTTCTGTGAAACAGTGTTTGCACACATAGAGTGATATTGTTCCCTGAGTGTAATGACCACATTGTTCTATCTCAAGTGCCTTTGCTGCAAGGGAAGCTGGGAACTCAGCCCTGTGGCTGGCATAGAAGAAACTCCTGGGATGGATAGGAAGTACCTGGCTGCCCATGCCCTGACCAGGTTGGCTGTGTGTGCTGAGGTCTGAGGAAGTGATAAGTGAGGTTCAGGGAGTCCCACTCCATTAGGTTAGGTCCTCAGAGAGCTGGCCATGAGCAGGGACAGCCAGCCTCAGCTTGGAACTGACACACAAGAAAGAGATACCTCAGTCTCACTGTGAGCTGAGCTCCCTAATCCCTAAGGTTAGAGGAGGGAGGCTCACAGACCTACCCCCTCACCGATAGACCTGTGTCAGAAGGACCCAGATGCTATGCTCAGGGAAAAACCTTTGTTCCCAAGGAGAGCTCCTGCCTATCCCTCTCAACCCGCCAGCACCTCACGTCATTCAAATAAGCACACCCAAGTTCGTTTCCACCCTAGAATCATTCCTTGGATAGCTAGGTTTTATTCCTTGTTTAAAAAATAAATAAAAATAACCCTCCCGGAGCGGGTGTGGAGAGGTGACTCAGCAGTTAGGAGCACTTGTTGCTGGGTTCATTTTCCACATGGTGGCTCACAATGGCCTGTAAGTTCCAGGGCATCCAATGCCAATCTTCTGGCCTCTTCAGGCACCAGGCATGCACACGGTGCACATATATACATAAACACATATACACATGAAATAAAAATAAGAAACTTGGGGTTGGAGAGATGGCTCAGCAGTTTAGAGCACCTGCTATCCTTCCAGAGAACCTGGGTTTGGTTCCCAGCACATGGTGGCTCACAACCATCTAGCATCAAAAATTCCAGCTCCAGGGTGTCTGATGCCCCCTTCTGGCCTCTACGGGTACCAGGCTTGCAGGTGATATATGTGCATACATGCAGGCAAAACACTTCTCATACATATAAAATAAAAATCTAAAAAAGAAAACAAAAGTCTCCCAGAGCTGTTGACTCTGGATCACTCCAGCTCCTTCCCCTTCCTACCCAGCCCCATCCCAGGTAGCCTGGGGCCTCTCCTACCATGCCAGCTGCTTTGTCAAAGTCAACAGTGAGCTGCACCTTGCAGAGGTCGAGGGTCACTTCCAGTCTTTTCTGACCTTCAGCAGTGGGCTTAGCTGACCCTTCCCTCCTCCTCCCTGAGGGTTGGTGAGTGAGGTATCTGAACCCTCACTCCGACCATGCTAGCTTTGCCCTCTTTTGCTCGATGACCTCCTGTCTGATCACTCCGTCTCTCCTGGGGAATGTGACATGGATTTTGGAGTAAACTGGTGGATAGCAAGACAGTGAAGACCTTGGGATATTGAGAGTGCAAAGGAACATCTAGTGTTAGGTCAATGTTACCCTAAGATCTTGTACGGTAATGTTGTGTTTTCCGGAGGCCAGCTGTGAGAGCAATGGCAAGGATGGGGTGGGAGCCTTGGGACTCTTGCCGAGAGAACAAGGAAGGTTGAAATGAAATGTGGTTACCTGGAGTGTGCCCCCATAACGTCTGGGCACGTGGCAGGCAGAGGTGAACACAAGAACCAAGTTAGGAGAGAGGAGATCTGACCCTGGGGCCAGTGGGGAGCATGTGAATGTGAGAGCACAGTCCTTCATCCTCATGAGGATGTTCAGGGAGGCATCGGCAATGAGCACCTTAGCCTGGCTCTCAAAGGAGCAGGCCTGAGCTGGAATAGACACACTGGACTTGTCAGTGTGTGGATACAGTTTGACTCTCTGACTAGGTGGGGTTACCTGGGGAGATGGAGAATAGAGAAAGGGAAAGAGCATCCAGAAGGGGGCGAGTCTGAGAAAGGCGACACGAAAGGAATGATACCCGAAGCCAAATGGAGTCCTAGAGGCCAAGGGCAGGCTGTCCATGGAGGGAAGGCTCAGATAGTAGTACATACACTACCTGGAGGTTCAGGGAGGGAACAGGGTACTGACTGCTAGAGACAGCCTTGTGGGGGACCCTAGTGATGGAGCTATTTCCATGGTGATGGACTCCCCATGGCCCAGGCTGAAATGAGGAATGGAGGCAGTGTAGGTAAGGCCCCTGTCCTAAAAGGACTAGTAAAGGAGGAGGTGGCCGAGATGGGGGATGGGTGGCAGGGTGGCAACTGCGGGTGCTGTGAGGCCGAGCAGGACCTTCGTGTGTGTGTGTGTGTGTGTGTGTGTGTGTGTGTGTGTGTGTGTGTGTGTGT
>NC_022016.1:62879971-62894302 GCF_000317375.1 Microtus ochrogaster | reverse complement strand
TGTGTACATCTTCACACAGCTGAAAGTGGCAGACAGAAAGGAATAGATGGTACTGGGGAGAGGAGGAGAGTGCAGAAGCCATGTGAGAAAGGGTACTTCTTCCTGTGATTTAAGTTGGGTTGGTTCTATGCTTTCCCTCCTGGTAACTTCTTGGGTTGGCCAAATCTTTTCCATCCACTCATTTCTCTGCTTCCTAAAGTTGTATTACCAGTCTTTTCTCTCATTCTTCAGGTAAAATCACAGAATCAGTATACTGGTAAAATGGGAAGGGGCAGTGGGTTGTGGGAGAGAGGGAGGAAGGGACAGAAGGGAATGGCTTCCCACTGTGATGTTTGTGTTCGTTATCACTTCGCTGGACTTGGAGTCACCTAGGAGACACACTCCAGGGGCAGGGCTCCCAGCATGCACTTCTCTCTGCTCTGACTGCACAGGCATCAGGAGCAGCCCTTCCATGATGGTCTGTCACCACTGTCCTCCCTCTTGGCTTTGCTTCTTGTCAGATGTTTGGTCACAGTGACAAAAATCACTAATTTACCCCCCATCTTTAGTAAATGACAGCTAGTAGACTGACCTGCAAAATAAATTTCAGCCATGCCACCTCCTTTCCAAGAATTCTTCAGTGAAGGACATGGCTCCATCTGTCCCGTATCTACAGGGACCCACCGTTCTAGCCTTCCAAGGCTCAGAAGGGCACATAGGAGAGGGCCGGTGCTTACAAGTGTTGTGAGCAGCCAGAGTGGATACTGGAGCTGTCTCAGTACCTCCTGGTGCACAGGAGTGCTCAGTCAAAGTGACACTTCCCTCCCCTTCCCTATTCCTTCCTCATTCCTTGCTTCCACCAGCTTGATTCCCACTCCCCAGACCTGTAAGGTCTTTCTGCCAGCTTAGCCGGAGCATGTATGGCCTGGTGTGGACAAATCCTCCAAAGGGAGGGAAAATTCAGTTTATTCTGTAATGGTGTGAGCCACAATCAGTGGGAACATATCAGCCAAGGACATGTGGCTCTGGGGACAGACGGAGTGTCTGGAAGCAGGGTTGAGCATGGGTACCTGAATTTTCTCAGTCATGACTCACAGGCAACACTCTTTGGGTCTCCTTGGAGATCCAAACACACCCCATCTTTGAGTCTCTTTGGAAACAAGGGCATGAAATCTCAGGCTGTGGGTCCTGGAGCTGGAGACTCACCAGGTGGCATTCATTCTACAAGGGTCGCCTTTCCAGGTTGTAATTGAAAGAGGAGGGATAAGGCTTGGGCTTGGAGTTTGGGGACCTGCCAGTGAGTTCCTACTCTGCCATTGTTAGCTCTGTGGTTCTCTGTGATACTGGGCTCTTTGTTAGTCTCTGTTTCTCATGGTACAGGGATGATGGCCTGGAGGTTTCGATGAGCTGTCTGTTAGTCATGATTGGACATGTGGGGCCTTTCCAGCCTCGGCTGCCAATGAGCTCCCTGGGCTCTGAGAACCACAGGGTGCAGAGGGCCTGCGAGAAAAGACGCTTAAGCCCCAATCACCGTGTGGAGTAGCGAGCTCTCCGTGAAGATCCAAAGATCCCACAAGCCCTTCAACAGGATGCTCTTTCCTCCACAAGAGCTCCGGAAAGGTGCCACTCCCTGAAATGAGGCGTCTGGGGAAAAGGGTTCCAAGAATGGGATCTGCTTTGCTTGAAAATACACAAGTGAGGAGACAGAGATACCAAAGCCTCTCGGGGAGGGGAGTCACAGTCCACACAACCCTCAGGAAACCGTAGCTCCCTGGCCTCCAGGCTGACCTACTGCCATCTCTTCTGCACTGTGCCCACCCAGGGCCCAAAGGCCACACGTCTGGATGGGTTATCCCCACTCACCTGCACAGATGCTCATGAGTAGCATTCTTTTCAAATTTCACATCATTTCTGTATTGGTTCTTTGGGAACTTCACATCATGCACCCTAATTCCTCTTACCTCCCAGTCCCCCCATACCCTCCCCTCTCCTCTGCAGTGTCCCTCTAGAAATAAAATTTTTTGAAAATCAAACCAAAACAAGGAAACAAAAACAAAAAACAACAACAAAAACCCTCTTTGCTGTTCCACCTTTCCCTCCTCTCCAACACCTCTTCATTTTTCCTGGTGCCATGGGGAACTGCAGTGTGTCACACAGGAGACCCTTTTGTCCAATCAGCTTTACTTGCAAATGTTCATTGCAGTGAGTCATTGTTCTGGTTCAAGACCTGTAGTTTCTGGTTTCATCACCACTGGGTTCTCACTGAAACTCTTCTTGGATATCCCCCACAACCCCCCGCAGCCACCCCGAGTCATGGAGCTCCTGCAGGTATCATTCCACAGGACCATTTCCTTCACAAGCTCCAGCAGGTCCTAGGTGGGGCAACGTTAGCGCTAACCCAAGGCCCAGTTGTGGGCCTGGGTGGTACTGAGCTGGTCAGTCTGGACCCCTGTGGCAGCCCTCCTCAGGTGAGGGGTGGAGCCTGCTCCTCTATGCCCATGCCAACAGGGTCAGTTCTCCCTCATCCATGGTGATGGGTGGGGCCATCTCTCCTGAGCGCAGGAGTGGGGGCAGCTCTCTTGTTACAGTGTCCAGTGAGGGGCAGGGCCAGCTTCCCCAGGGTCAGCCAAGGGTGGGGCTGGTTTAGCACAGCCCTCTGGTTTCATCATGCAAGGTTCCTAGGACCCCCCTGAGGTGACATGGGCCACAGACATCAACACAGACCTTGACTACAATGGACCCAGACATGGCTTTGGTAGCAGCTCAAGGCTAGACGGCATTCTAGTTCTGGGTAGAAGCATAGGCTTCTCAGATCAGGATGACTCTGGTGATGGCAAGGCCCCCGGACCCCAAGCTTCTGTGTGACTTTTGGTGGTGACATGTGCCTCGAACTTCAGCATAGACTCCAGACATAGTCCTCAGCAGCAGTGGGTCTGGATGGCACCGTTAGTCCAGGTGGCAGTGCAGGCCACTCAGGATGGCCCCAGTGGTCCTCAGACACTAACATGGCCCCAGACCTCAGGTATCTGAACAGCCTTCAATGGTAACAAGAGCCTTGGACATCAACACCGACCCCAGACGTCACCATGGCATTAGGTAGCAGCACAGGCCACTCAGATCTGTACGGCCTTGACCACAGCATGGTTCTCAGACACCAACATGGACTCAGGTGGCAGACCTGACCCTGGGTGTCCACACAGTCCTCAGTGGCAACAGGAGCCATATCAACCAAGACCCTGGCTGCTGTAGGGCCATGGACCCAGACAGGATGAGTGGCATTCTTGACTAAAAGCACCTGAGACCCACGGCCAGCTGCCTCTCTGCCAGGTCTGGCCCTTTGGTCCTGTCTGTAGTGATACATTTATATTTTGTGGCCTTGTAGATACCTTGAGGCCAAGGTCAGAGTCCCGTGGCTTTTCTCTAGCCCCAGGCTCAGGCTAGGACTGCTGAAACTCTATGGGAAGCTAACTTAGGAGCAGGAATAGAGTTTCAGCTGCCTGGCGGACTCTGTCTGTGTGGAAGTTCCAGCCCAGCAGGCCTGAGGCTGGGTGGCACATTCAATAACTCCCACCTGGGAGGACATGAAGACATGCTGTCACTTCTTCGGAATCCTGATCAGAGAGGAACCTGGGCTGTTTCTAGATCTGATGCGAATACCCCACTGGCCCCAGAGCTCAGCCGTCCCCCTCCCAAACCTTTAAACCCTCATCAAGGGCTGTGTTGGCAGCTGGCTATTTTTGCAGAGTCACCTGCCCCTCCCCTCCAGACACCTTTCCTTTTTGAGCTTCTCTGGGGTCAACCAGTTCACTCTGGCTGCCTCTCCCTAAGCATGCTGACCGCTGGGTCCTGGCCCTAAACTTGACAGACAAAAGGCTGCCCTTGGTGCCCGAGACACCCAGTGAGCACATCTCCAGTCACACCATCTTGTTTGGCATGTTTGTACCCAAGTTACCAGACTTGGCCAAAAGGCCATAATAAAATGGGGAAACGGAAAAGCCTTATCTATCCAAAATCGAAAGAGAAGCAAGAACTTTGCAGTGAGACCTGAATGGTGCGTGGAAAAGTTAGCAATGCAAGTACAAAGCAGCCTGGTAGCACCTCTGCCTCAGAAGATAGCCTAGAGACGATGGCGCCCATCCCTTTATTCAAGAGAATGACTTAGCTCGGCGGAGAGAGGAGTCTTGAACTTGAAAAGTTAGGTGTCCCCTTGAGGACTCAGTGCGAGGCGTTGGGGGAAATTACCTTGAGCCAGTTTAGCTCTAGGTTGGTACTCTGTCTCCTTGAATTTTATTTGTCTTACACAGTTAAAAAAATAATTACACCAGCCTTTAAGCTCCTGAACTGTGTAGACAGGTGACCTGGGCTCAAATTCTAGCTCCATTCACCACTCAGTAACTTCTCAGTGTAAACAGGAGTTGGTAGAGCCCACGCTCATTGGTCATGTGAGGGGAATGAGGTAACATCTGAGCTTTTCAAAATAGTGGTTGGCACCCAGTAAAAGCCATATGAGTTCGCAGATATTTTTGGGTGTTTTGTTTTTTCCTGGATTTGTGGTTTTCTCAGAAAACCTGCAAGATACAGCAATTTCATGCCACCTTTGGCTGGATGGCAGCAGCCCCTGGCCCTTCAGAGAGACCATGAGCCATGCCTTCCATGTCTCACGGTCTCCCCACATCCTGTCTCGGCACCTCCTCTCCCTCTGTGGCGCTTGGTCATTAGCACAGCACAGCCTACATTTGGTCTTTGCAATGCTTGTAGGCCGTGTGAGGAAATACACATCCATTTGACAGGACTGTGATGGTTTGGGCAAGCTTATCCACCAACAGCCCATTGGCTCACAGTCACCATTCCTCCTACCTGTCTACCTGGCTGCTGAGGTGAGGAGGACAGGATTTGTGACAGCAGCCATGTGGTTGCTGCTGCATCTTTGTCATGCAGAGCCTGAGAAGGTCACCTCATCCTGACAGGCCATCTCATTCCCACCGCACCCCTCCTCTGGAACCCGAGGAAGGAGGTTGCACGCCTCCTCTGGGCTGCGTCCCAAACACCTGTCAGCTTAGTGGAAGTTTCAGGTTTGAAAAACCCCTCCAGACAGTCTAGAGCCGCAACCCAAGGTGTCACATGCACTGATTGTCCAGACAAGCATGGTTACCAGCCAAGTGCAGGAGGGGATCTCAGTCTAAGACCTGTTGTGTCATATGTCAGAGCACCAAGGTCCTTCCTTCTCCATTCACGCTGCCCAGTAGCTCAGAGCATGATGCCAGCCTCGCTGGTTCTCTGCCCACTCATTAGAGGAATGAAGTGCTCCTGACGAGGGCTGCCTGGGAAACTTGCTTTTGCTTTTGGAAACTTGTCCTGGCTCAGAGCTAGAGCAGAACTAGAAAACAGCTGCCCAGGAAGTACTTGGCAGCTGTACACACACACCACCCATTATTACCCAACTCCAGACTGAAGGACAAGGCTATGCCCACCCCAGTAGGGCTTGGGAGTTCCAGAGCTGAGCCTGCTCTGCTGAACCTCCACTGTCAGCCTCAACCCTGAATCTCAGAAAGTCAGAGCATTTGGTCTTAAGAGTCCCTGCAGCTAATACATTCCATATTCCTAGAGTTGTCCCTTTTTAAGAGCAAAACCAGACTGCCTAGTCAGGACTGCAGCAGACAGGTGGGCAGTAAGGTTTAGAGAAGCTCCTTGGGTCCCCAGAGTCAAGTTGCCTACACCAGGTCTGCAGCAATAGAATGTTTTGTAGTCACCTAACAGACAGAGGGTCAGCCATTCATCCTCTTTTAAAGGGAAGTCTGTGTCTCGGGCCTCCAAGGGAAAGCATCCAGTAGAGGAGGGGTGACTGGCAGCTGGGAGCAGGATTCACACTCTGGGGTTCCCCTAGTTTCTCTGCTCTCCAGTCCTGGCTTTCTGCAGCTGCCAACACCTGGGTGTCCCGGCCCAGGGTAGAGTTTCAGGAAAGGCTGGGTAGACAGCAATACCATTGTTCGCTGTCTGCCACACCGCAGCAGGTCCCAGATCACCGGGAAAGTCCGTTCAGCACCATCCGAGAGTGGGCAGCAGATCTGCGTGGCAGCTGGGTTTGGGGGGGGGGCGACCTTGACCATGTCAGTTAAGCTCTTGGGCATCGGTTGCCTTTCTGCACGAGGGTATAAGGACTAGGGGTTGGGAGGGAGGAGGGTAGATAATATCTGACCTATAAAGTGCTTTATATTCCCAAGGACTAAAGATTGACTGGTCCTGAGGGAGGAGAGGTGATCTGCCTATGGTCACCCAACAAGTTCTAGTAAAAGTCAGAGGTCAGACTCAAGTTCTCCTGGCCTCTGCTCTATGCGCATTCATTCCCATTAGAAAGCAGAAGCATTTGAGCATGGCAGTACCTGCTTATCACACAAACAGTAAGAGCTGAAGGCTTGAGGCTGGCCTGGGCTGTATAGTTAAGATGGGAAACAGAAAAGGGCACTGTGTGCTGGGAGGAAAGGAACCAGCCAGAGCGGATACCGGAGGACAGGGTATATGGGGAAGAGGGAAAAAAGTATAATGAAATAAATATGAAAAAGCCAAGCTGATGCTCATGACTTGATATGCTAATTGAAAATTTAATTTAAAAAACCAAAAAACAACAACATAGGCATGTTCATTCAACTTTATGCATGATGGAGAATTAGATAAAACCTGTGTTTAAGGGCCCATAGGGTGGAAAAACCAATGCTGAGTCTGATCCTAGCATACTTGACCAAGGCCCTGGCTACTGTTCTGACCCGTAACTTGTGAGCCTGCACTGAGCGCTTGCTGAGCACCTGGTACCGTGCTAGACCCTGGGGATACTCTAGTGAACATGGGTGACTGATAAGAAGGACCCGACCCCGACAGGGTGGATGCTGGGCTCAGGCAGAGGAAAGACCTGCCCACATCGACAGGAAACTGTTCCACAAAGCCGCCGTCTCAGCCTTCAAAGAGCTGGCAAATCGTGGGGTCTCTGTTCAACCAGGGTTGCTTCTTCCAAATCCCTCAGTGACCAGCCTCAGACCCTCCCTGCTCCTTTCCAAACCACAGGCCTGTCCTCTGTCCTCTTGGCTCTGGCCTTGCTCTGCTGGAGGCAGGTTAAGATAGCATTTTTTCTGCACACTCTTCCCCTGGGCCCCCGGGTCTCTTCTACAGCAGCATTCTTGAGTGGCTTTCCATTCTTCTGCCTGGCCACCCTACTCTTCACAGATCCACAGAATTCTACATCTATAGGTCCCAGCTGTGTGCTAGGTATTTCTGTGTATCTTTCTTATCCATATCTTGTTAAAATGAAGGCCCTCTGCTGGGCAGTGATGATATACACCTTTAATCCCAGCTCTCAGGAAGAAGAGGCAGGCAGATCTATGAGTTTGAGGCCAGCCTGGTCTACAGAGAGAGTTCCAGGATAGCCAGGACTGTTCTACAGGGAAACCCTGTCTCAAAAACAAGTAAGTACAAAGGCCCTCATTACTGCACTCTCCGCTTGTGAATGGTCCCAAGAACAAGGCAAGTGGAAATGAAGATGTCTTTTTATCCTTCATTGTGATCTGTCCTCTACACGGACAGCCGCCAAGGACTGTAGAGTCTACACCAGGGATACCCCGCCCTATCTTCCGTCCTAGTGCCTCCTGGTCTATACTGTTCCCACAGCACGGGATGTTTGCCTCTTATTGAGATTCCATTTCTCTGTCACTTAACGTCAAGCAAGTCTGGACACTCTCGACCGGTCAGTCGTGGTGCAGCCTGAACCGCCTGCCTGGTTTCCTTTCTTCTTGCCAACTCCCACTCCTTTTAACATGTCTTCCTTTGTCCCGAGAATCCTCCTTTTGGCCGCTCACCATCCTCCTAAGCCCTGGCTCTCCCCGCGTGCTGCCCAGCAGATGGCGCCCAACTTCTATGGTACAGGACCAGACTAGGTGGTGTAAGGATCCCTTTTGAAAACCTCTCTCTAAGACGGTGTGTCTTTAGTGTGATGTGCAGGAAGGGGTGGAGATGGACGGACTCTTAGAACTGCTTCTGAGTTTCCATGAGCAGAATAAATCCCACATAAGGGGAGACCACGATGGCCGTAGGGCTGTGTGGGGAGCAGCTGTGACATGGAAGGGTGCTTAGGGGGAGTGAGTATCGTGGAGCCAGCTGGAGGTTGGTGGCAGGTGACAGCCTCCAGCACAAAGCCACCCTCACCACTGGGAAAGGTCTCAACTTGATGCCCCTGAAGACAGGGTCCCAGGGACACAAGGGACACATGAGAGTGAAGGCGAAGGGGTGTCCCTAGAAGGCTGAGTCCTGCGCTGTGCATAGGGTGCTCTCGCGTTCTTCGCTGCCCGCAAGACCTGCTGTCTTTTCTTTTGAACACAGGATATACGTGCAAGAGCGGAGGTGTGAGTGTTCTTGAACAGTGTGATTGTGGGGATTAGGGTGTGAGCGTGACTGAAGGGGGGTGTTGGTGTGAGCGTGACTAAAGGGGGGTGTTGGTGTGAGCGTGACTAAAGGGGGGTGTTGGTGTGAGCGTGACTTAAGGGGGGTGTTGGTGTGAGCGTGACTGAAGGGGGGTGTTGTGTGAGGGTGACTGAGGGTGAGGGATGTGGAACAGTGAGTGAATGCTGGTATTTGGGATGTGTGATTGTGGTGCGAATGTGACTGAGGATGAGCAAAATGTGATTCTGGCTGTAAGGGTGTGGGTGTGTGTGTGAGGAGTGTGTGAGGTGTGTGGCTGTGTGTGTGAGGTGTGTGTGTGTGTGTGTGGTGTGAGTGTGGCTGTGAGGAGTGTGTAAGGTGTGGGTGTGGGTGTGTGGGGTGTGTGTGTAAGGTGTGAGTGTGTGTGAGGTGTGTGAGTGTGTGTGAGGTGTGTGTGTGTGTGTGTGAGGTGTTTGTGTGTGTGGCTGTGAGGTGTGTGTGTGTGTGTGAGGTGTGTGTGTGGCTGTGAGGAGTGTGGTTGTGTGTGAGGTGTGAGTACATCTATGGGTGTGTAGGTTGGAGTGTGAGACGAGTCTCCACTGCAGCCTGTAGCTCCCTATTCATTGGCCCTCTCCTGGGCCCACCTGTCACATCTCTCAGCCCTGGGGTACCAGTTGAGCTGCCTGGGGTCCTCGTTGCTGTCACCTCTCTGCATCCACCTGCCCCTCTCCGGGAAGAGCAGGTGATGGGCAGTTCTTGTTGAGGCCACCAAGAAGACATGTCCCTTCCTGCTAAGTGTCTTGTAGTGGCCCATGGCTTGAGTCAGGACCTAAGTTCTTGGGTCTTCCAGAACTGCCCCTCCTGCTATTCTTCCCAGCTTCTCGACCTCACCCGGACTTCTGCACACAGATAGCTTTAGACCACAAAGCTGGCCCCCTGGCTGTCTCTGTGGCACTTGGGGGCTTCTTTCTCAGTGCGGAAATAGCATTCTGACTCGGGGTCTGGCATCTGCAGCCTGAGCAAGTGGGCTGCTCGCTCAAGAGGCTGAGAGCTGGTGACCGCCCTGACCTGCTGGGAATAACCTAGGTTCCATGTAGTTTGCAGCTTAGCCAAATTGGAATTGCGTAAGAGAACTCCAGGGCTCTGGCCACAGTCTGCACCCAGGAGAACGGTGGGGACCCCTGTGCCTCCTTCACAGAAGTGTCTGGGTGGCTTCCTGATAGCTGTCTTCTCCCTTGCTGCCCCTTGCGGGAAACGGGCAGCTTGGTTTGGGAAGGTTCAGATTCTGGCCAGCCCTTTCTGACTGGGTGCTCTCTCCGGTGGATGTCTCGTCCTCTCTGAACCTGTTTAGCTCATCCTTGTGAGGCAACGGTGACTTCATTTAGGAGAAGGGCTTGATGAATAGCAGTGGCCGGTATGATCTGAGGTTTTCTCTCTGGGTGGCTCTGGTGGCCTCCAGTGGCTGTTCTCTGTGGGGGAGCTATGGCAGCCGCTGGCTGCATGGAGGCAGCCAGCAGGGAATTTGCGACTTCAGCGTCCTTTCCTTTCTTGCCAGGAAAAATTGGCGCCTTTGGCTCTAGGGCTGTCTGTCAGTCTATCTGACACCTACATACCTATCTGAGACCGGGCTGCAGGGGTCCCTGGTGGATGCTCAGGGCAACTGAGGCCCTTTCAGCTCTAGTCCTCTGCTCCTCATCCTCCTCTCCCGGTGTCTAGAGCTGGCCGGGTGCAGCTAGGGAGCACACCCATCTTCTGAGGTGCCACTCTGCCTCTTCGCCTTCTTTTGTTTTTTTTTTTTTTTCCTTTACATGACACCTGTTGCTCACAGGTACAAATCAAATGAAGAGTATATATATGTACGAGGCCGCGGCCGAGGGAGATATGTTTGTGAGGAATGTGGAATTCGCTGCAAGAAGCCCAGCATGCTGAAGAAACACATCCGCACCCACACTGACGTCCGACCTTATGTGTGCAAGCACTGTCACTTTGCTTTTAAAACCAAAGGTAAGAGACAGGCAGCTGGGGCACCGCCCTGCCCATGGCACAGAGCCCTCTGCCTAGGGGCCTGGAGTACCCCCACATTCTGAGCTCCCACTCCACTTGGTACCCGTGGCAGAGCAGTGACTCCAGTCTGGTCAGCGATGCCCACCGCTGCCACAGTCACACAAGCTCCCGCCCATCCTCTGCAGCGTCCAGCCCACACTTGGTAGTTTCCTGCAGACCATCACCCTTCCTTTGCATGCCTTCCATGGATCTGACGACCTCTGGCATGCATCCTTGTCACAGTCACTCTTGCATCGGAGATCCATTCCACTTGGAGCCACGCAACATACATGCATGTCCACCTTCCTCCACTTCTCACCACACTTAGCATCCTCTGATCCACCTGACTTCTCTGCAGCATTCAGCACAGGGCCCGGCTGCAACCTACCCCCACTGCCATCCTGATCAGCTTCCAGCCACACCCCACGTCAGAGTCAGGACGGGGTGAGGACTGGCTGTTGAGAGCGTACATCTCAGAGAGCTGTGATGGGCAATAGTGGCCTGGGGCCGCTGCAGTCCGCAGGCCCTGGTGGGACAAACGTGGTTTATAAGGTTCTTAGATGGGACACATGCCTTTCTGGGAGGCCCTATAGCTTGCGCGCAGAGAAAGACAGTGAGCCTTGCAAGAAAGCTGGGGTGCTCCACACCCTTGGTGGGTTTTGCCTCTTGCACTTAGCAGATTCCTGTGTCTGGACATGAGGACCCTGTCTTCTCTTCTGAGTTAATTAGGAGAGGAGCCACAGAAGGCTCCAGAGACAGAACTCAAGGCAGGCTTTGCCTTTGCGATTGTCTTTTCTTCTGAAACACAAGAGGCAGAGCAGCAACTGTGGATAGGAGGGAGCTGAGCCCTCCAGCCTTCTGCTGCCTTCTACTCTTGCCATCTGGGGTCAGGTGTTATTTGTCACATTCCCTGGTTCAGTGGCCTTCTTTCTGGCATGTTCCACTTCTCATTTCTTAACCACTAACTGACCCTGCCCTCCTCTGTCTTCTTATTACCATCTTTGAACTGAGCTCACAGTTTCCTGTGGAGGTTTAGGGTTGGACAAAGATGCTCACCCTTCCACTTCCTTTTCTGGGTTCTCTTTCTTAGCATCTCAGAAACAATGTCTCAAAAGGTGTTTAGAGAACAATTAGACAGGAGCCCTGCCAGACATAAAGCATCCCATCTTAGTGTGTGTGGTCCTCTGTCCCGTACCACCTGTCCCACTTCTGAGGTTTTCTGGAAGAGAGATGGGAATTGCTGACTGACAGCTTACACAAGGAAGCCTTTAACTTTGAAAGTGGAGACCTTCTTGACTGGGCCAGAAGAGATCACAGATGCTGCAGCCCCCATCCCAAGGACACAAAATGCCCTCATCCTCCTCCCTCCATCAGATTGAGGCAACCTCTAAGTGGCAGACAAGTGCTGTTCCTCTTCCAGGCATGGCTAAGGAATTGCACTGCTCTGACCTCAGCATGGAGAACCCCAAGGAAACCTCCCCCTTGGGCTGCCCACCAAGCACCCCAGTCCCCTGAATAGCTCCCACTTAATGTCTTGGTCTCATTCATTCTGGAAGCTCTGAAAATGACTTGAGCCCTTAGGGAACCTCCACTGTCCAGAAGGAACCTTCCTTGGAAGCCATACCTAGCCACCTACAGTTTTGCCTCTGGGAACTTTCCTGGGGTCTCTCTGTCTCTGAGCCACCCCAGAGATCCCAAAGGTTCTGAGGGCAGAGCCTGAGGTACAGAGACTCTCCCTCAGGGAGGCTGGTCTTTGTTCTTGGCCGGTGATCAGGAGCAAACCAAGTTCTTCCCCCTTTGGTTGGGGGGGGGGGAGCCAGGGACAGGAGAGGTGAATTTGAAACACGGGTCTCATACTTCACGCCCAGCGCAGACGGGCAGTGGTGACAGTAGATGGGACTAACGAGAAGTCCCCGAAGATACGCAGGAAGCAGGAGCCCACAGCATTCCCTGGAACCATGTCTCAAAAGCCCTATTGACCGTCAGTTCTGATCATATGAGCCCTCCTCTCCTCTAAGATGCCTGCCTGCCTCCTAGTCAGGTCTTGCTCTTGAGGTGTGGCGCCAGCCAGGATACACGGCTGCTGAGGCTGGGCCTGACAGACCCCACACCTTGTCTGCATCATCTGGATGTGTCTCATCCAGGAGACCCTTCCTGTCTGTCTCTGTCTGCCTGTTTGTGTCTTGTCTTTGTGTCTGTCACACACTGAGGTGGCAGTTTGGCCTCTGGGTGCTACTTGAGAAGGGTCTCGGTGGGTGGGGCAGGAGGAAGTAGCAGGCTGGCCCTAGGAGGACCCCTTTCCTCTGTTTAGGTTCTTCCTAGAGGCCACAGGGTGGCTGAGCCTTGGACAGGCCCTGGCACTGATTGCCTAGGGGACAGAAACAACAGCTGTGGGAGGCCCTTGCTCAGCCCAGGGGACAAGGTGATTGTCTTCTGCTCTTGCTGGCATCAGCTCCTCTTCCAGACATCCTGCTCTCCTGCCACTTGCCCATCCTCCACTCCCAGATGCTATGCCGGGCTGTCCATGGGGCCTGGGTTGACGGGAAAAACCCTAGGGGAGTGGGCAAGCCTCCTCCTTCCAGCTTCTCCAGGATGTTGACAGAGGAAGGATGGGCCTCAAGTGTGGGCTCCCTCCCACCTCTTCTGAGAGCCTCTAAGGTCCCTACAGAAGGAGAAGAGCATCCTGCGATCACTGGCCCCCTCCTCATCCAGTAGAGTCCAAGCCAGAGACAGAGCTTGCTGGTAGAGTGACTGCCTATCATTCGCATGGCCCTGAGTGGCATCCCAGGCCCGACATTAAATAAGAGATTGTCATGGGAGGTGGTTCTGCTCGGTGCCAGCCGTACACCACTCCCTCATGCTTTGTCCTCTGGTCTTCCCAGTGTCCCCACAAGGTGGGTATCACTTTACAGCTACAGAAACTGGGGCCCCACAAGGTGAGGAACACTGAAAAGGCCTTGTTCAAAAGCACAAAGCTAGCAGTACAGAGCCCAGACCCACCCTACCCTCCAACCAGGCCACACAACTACAAAACCACCTAGATCCATTCTTCCACTGCAGGGCAGCAGATGAGAGGGTTCTGAGCCCTGAGTCTAGCCAGAGCTTGACACTAGCCGATACTGTGGCTCTAAGCCAATCTCTTGGCTGCACTGGGTTACAGGAGCCCTGCCAGCATCCAGGACAGCCAGGAATCTTGCCCAGTGATGTCATCAGCACCTGAGCCCAGAGTTAGGTCAGAAACTGAGGGAGTGGGCATAATGGGGTTGAGTGACATGGTCTGTGAAGTTCCATCCACCACTTTGCTTCTGGGCTGCCTTTTCCAGAAGACTATGAACACTACTCTATGTGTCTAGCGTGGTTGAATAGTAATCTAAACTTCACAGGTAAAATGTCTATGACAAGCAACACCAGTGTGAGCAGTGCTCGTGGCCTCTGTGACCTAGGAGGGACAGTTGGAGTCTCTGGTCCCAAGCTGTCCTGTCTTGCCTCCTTCCTCCTCTACTCAGACAGTGAGCATGAAGGGCATGAGACTGAATGAGGACGTTTCTGTCTAGATGAGGGGGAAGGCCCAAGCTGGGCAGGGTAGACCTGGGAATGATGAGTGGGGAGAGCGCTAGCTCCTCTCTAGTCCCGGCCACCACAGTCACCCAGCCTAGGGATCTCACTGTTTCCCCACCAGTAAGACCTGACCCTGCTGAGAGATGATGACGCTCTGCTCAGCCATGAGCCCTCCCCATGTTCACCCGTCTGTCCCCCTATGAGTCCCTACTGTCTACTCATCTGACAGTGCCCCTATTCTTGTCCCCTCCCTCCCATCTCCATTCAGCTGCCCGCTCTCCCTCTGTCCTACTGTCTGGCGTCCCATACATTCCCATGTGTGGACACCGTTCCTCTGTTCATGTGGCC
>NC_022016.1:62855199-62879676 GCF_000317375.1 Microtus ochrogaster | reverse complement strand
CCATTTCTGTTTCTCCATTACACTCATCTGCTCCATCTGTCTGTCGTCCGCTCATCTATCCACCCAGTGTCCCCTCCGTCAGTCGTCATGCTGCTCTTCTTTTTTCCCATGTTCCTCTAGTCTTCAGCCACCCCCTAGTCCCTCTGTGCACCCATTTCTAGAGACTCCATCTTCCTATCCCACCCCCTTCCCATCCATCCATTCAAAGCTGGCAATTTAAGGCCTGGGAGACACTGTGCCCGACTCAGGAGCTGCTGACATGTGGTCATCTGTGTGGAAATACAGCAACCCTCAGGGCACAACCAAAGGAACTTCATGTTGTGTCTGTCTGTGTTCTCTGGAGACAGGGCAGGTAGCTTGGCCTCTCCTCCCAGAACCCGCTGTCCACAAAGCCCATCCCTCTGCAGCCTGTGATGTGTGTGCACACTAATGAACATGACACTGTGGCTGTTGCTGTTGCCCAGGCCCCAGGAGCTGCAGCTCTGGCTCCTCAGCCTGTGAGGCTAGGTTTATACCTTGGGGCAGCATCTCAGGGCTTCATAGAGCCTAGGGCAGCCTGTTCCCAAAGAATGCTGGTCTTCTGTCTGCACTATGCCCTGGCCCCAGAAAGGGGACTTTCCTAAGAAAACCACAACCCAGGTCCCAGAGCCTGTGGCATCCATGTCCCTTGCCTGCACACCTCACCGTTCCTATAAATAACCGCACTGTGGTTCCTCTGCCTAGACCCTAAGGTTTGGCCTTATGGGTGACCTGGAAGTATACTGAGCCAGGACTTCTCAGTCCCCATCTACCGAGTTAGTCGTAAGAACCCCATGTCATCTCAGCATTTAAGATTGCAAATTAGCAGGACTGGAGCGATGGCTCCGCAGATAAGAGCACTGCCTGCTTTTCCAGAGGACCCAGGTTCAATTCCCATTACCCACATGGTAGCTCACAACTGTCTGTAACTCTAGTTCTAGGGGATTTGATAACCTCCCACAGAGTATATACAGGCAAAACACCAATATACATTCATTAAGTAAATAATAAATAGGAATGCAAATTATCTCATCTGAGTGTGCCACCAGCATCTGGGTCCACACTTAGGACAGAAGCAGAAGAGAAGACAAGGCAGTCTTTTCATTTCTCTTTTGCTTGTGTTTTAACCGGCATCTCGGGTTCTCAGTGGGCCCTGTCCCCTCCCAGCCGCGTGGCCTCCCCTCTCCAGCCGGGTGCTTTACCTTCAGCAGGGGTTCTGGCTGCAGAGTCTGGCCTGGACACTGGAGCACAGGGTGCCTTGGCCCCTGCCCAGCCCCTGAAACTGTTCTGCAGAGCTGTGGCCTGGCAGCTGTGTGTTACTTCCATGCGCCCAGCCCTCTCTGCCCTCTCCCTGCCACCAGGCCTGAGTCTGTCCTCATTTCTTTCCAGGGAATCTGACTAAGCACATGAAGTCGAAAGCCCACAGCAAAAAGTGCCAAGAGACGGGGGTGCTGGAGGAGCTGGAAGCCGAAGAAGGTACCATACTGATCTCTGCTCTCCCTGGCCCCTCTCCATTTTCCCACTCTCCCAGCCCCTGGCCTTTCCCTTTCCAGCTACCCTCATCTCCACCACTGTCTCCCTTCCTCTCCCTCCCTTCTGTACCCTTCCCTCTAGTTTGCTGAACAACTGGGAAGCAAATGTGAAATTCATAAAATGCTCCCCAGTGCCACAGGCCAGCTACTGTGCAGTTGGGTATAAGCCGGTGTTCCGTAGAATGCCAGCACCTCTGGTAGCTCAGGCAGTGCTTACTGAGTGTGAGCTCGTGAGTGGCTTTCTAGGCACGTGCCCTGAGCAGTCTTAGCAGAACTGGAGGGCTCTGCAGGCACTTAGCTGGGAGCCACATACCCACCCTCGTGCCTCTTCTGCCGTGAGCTTAACACATGGGCCTGTGGAGCTGGACGTGTCCCTGAGGACGGCAAAGCCGGATCCCATAGGCCTGTCCCTTCCCATTCCTGCCCCATCACTCTAACCTGACTGCCGCCCTCCAGCAGCAGAGGCAAACTAGAGGCAGTCGATAGCAGACCCGGGGGGTGGGGGGGGGAGTCCAGAGGAGTTGCAGATGGATGAGCAGGACCTCAAGAAGTAACAAACCTTAACTTAGTCAGGATCAGGACTTAGGGTAACAGGAGGTAAGGGGAGTGGGAGGGAAGAGGAAGATGGAGGAGATGGGAAGGGAAGAAAGGCAAGTCACGCTTTGGGGTTTTTTATGGGGGGGAATATAACAAGATTTAAATCAGGTTTCCTTTAACATTGAATAAATCAGTGTTTAGAACAAAAGCTTGAAGCGCTGTCTTCACGAACTATACCTAGCACAGCCCCCATGCTTGTCACAGTGCACAGCAGGCTACAGATGGCGCCCCTCTAAGTCCCTGTAACTTGCAGTAGATGCTTGATTTGCCCCATTTCAAGAAAAATAAAAGGGAAGTCCAGCACTGGGGCCACGAAGGTCAGAGAGCCAACTTAGCTGCCGTCCGTGAGAGACAGGGCCCGTGCAGATGCCCTCTGACACCTCCAGCTGTGTGCAGGGATGTGATGCAGGCCAGGCGTATGAGCACAGGCTGAGTGAGCACAGTGCAGTGGGAACTGGTCTCATTCCAGAAGCCAGCAGAGACTGAGCACATAGATCTGACTGCTACATCATAGAGGAAAGAGGAGGTAAGGGGAAATGGACCCAGGAAGACTCCAAGCTTTGTAACCTAAGAGACTAAAAGGAGAGAGTTTTTACTTCCTGTGCCAAGGCACCACACACACACACACACACACACATACACACACACACACACACACACACACACAGCACATGGTAGCAAGAAAAAGCTTGGAAAGCACTGGTGGGGAGAAGGTTGTAAGCCACTGCCACCATGTGGCCAGTCTTAGAAACTGCACCCAGCCATAGGCTCTGTGCTGTGCCTTCCGAAGGACCTTGATTCCAACAGTGGCAAAAGCCCATGTGGAGCATCAGGAAGGGGAAGGTGCTGAGCAGGCAGGGGAGTCCCTTAGACGCCTGTAGGAGCCTGGATGCGGAGTTCCTGGAGAGGGCTTCCACCATTGGTGCACAACTCAGAAAAGGGCATCATACCCTCCGGCCTCCACTTCCTCCTTAGTCTAGGAAGGCTTTGCGGGCCATCCTAATGGCTATCAGGAGATGCTGGCCCTGGCTCCATCCCCAGTCAGGGCCCTGCTTCAGCCTTAATCCACCAATGCTAACAGTGCCACCCTGGCCACCTGCCTATGCGATGAGAGAAGCAGATGACCCTGGGCATTGTACTGGTGGAAAAGCTGAGCAGAGGGACATACACTAGCCACAGTCACCCTGCTAGATGGTGGGGCAAGGATTCAAACCCAGGCCACATCTGCTTCCCGAAGCATGCAGTCATTTTGAACTACAGTGTAATAACACAAGCACTGAACACTAGTTCTGACCCAGCAGGAGATACCTAGGTAACTGTAGGGAAGGCTATGACCTTCTCGGCGCTTGGGGCTCACAGTGTATGAGTGAGGGTAAAATCTTAGGATTGCAGTCAGGGCTCCTGCCAGGGAAATAAGGGCCCAGAGCCACTGTGAGGCTTTGTCTCTCATCCCCTATCTGCTATGTCTCTTCCTCATCTCTTAGCTTCCAGTTGCCCAAAACTCTGCCCTCGGCCTCATGGCCCTCCCTTTGCCCAGCAGCTCCTCCTCAACCCACAGTTTTTTGCCTCTGTCCTAATGAATGTTCACATCATCCACTTTGGTACCTGACCCCTAAGGTACTAGCGCACTGAAGCTGCCCCTCCGTAAGCATGGTGGAGAGAGGCAAGGCCAGTGCCACAGGGCTCTGGGTCTACCTTCTCGGGACAGGAGGAGAAGCAGTATTGGTGTGTGTGACTGGTGGGGCTGGTGGACACATTAGTAGTCCACCTGTCACCAGCCCATTGGTCATGTCACAGCAGTCTAGTGACAGGCCAACAGAACCTAAACTCTCCAAGTAGTCTCTCAGAGTGCAGAGGGCTGCCTGTTCCAGAGATATCTCTATCTAGATTATGAGTAGTGGCATGACTTCAACCCCATTGATGGAAGCCATGACCCCATAAAAGACAAGACCCGGAAGCTATCATTCAACGTGGTCCACAGGGCAGAAATGGCAGGGGTGAGTCCTGCCCTGTAGACTGAGGCCTGCCTAGTCCAGCTACCCACAGAGGCCAAACTCTGCCATTTGCCAAAGCTGCTGTGTAGGTCGGCCTGATCATATTGGCATCTAGTTTGCATTTTAACTGATTGTGACTGTCTTTCAGTCCAGTTGGCATGCCCTATTTCAGAATGGCAGATGCCATCATTAATGGGGTCATAGTGGACTATAATAATTGGGGCCCTTGCTATGCGCCAGGCCTGTATTCATTTGACAAAAGAGACTAAGTCACAGCCTCATAACTGGCCCCTGGTGGAAACAAGAGAGCAGACGGTCTTGTTTGCTCCAGTGGCGTTCTGGCCCTGCTTCTGCCTTACTTAGGCAGCTTACTTAATCGCCTTACCTCAGTTTCCTTATCCACAACACGAAAGTAAGACTAGAACGACCTCCCCAGTGATCCCAGGATTCTTTGGTGAACTGCGCAAATTTACGTAAAGCTTCAGAACTGAACTTGCACGTTGAGGTGTGAGGTCATTGTGAGCTATTATTTACAGAGTATCCTTCTGTCTTCTCTGTCACTTGGTCGTCTGCCATGTGGCACTATGCCTAGTTGGCAGGCAGTGAAAATGGACTTAACCTGAAGCAGCTGTAATCCTGAGTCCCCCGGTTCTCCCCTCAGGAACCAGTGATGACCTCTTCCAGGACTCCGAGGGGCAGGAGGGCTCCGAGGCTGTGGAGGAACACCAGTTTTCAGACCTGGAGGATTCGGACTCCGACTCAGACCTGGATGAAGAGGAGGAAGAGGAGGAGGACGAGAGCCAGGATGAGCTGTCCAGGCCCTCCTCAGAGGCAGCTCCGCCCTGCCTGCCAACCACACTACAGGAGGACTCCTCACCCCTTCAGGGCCCTCAGCCTCCAGTTACCACTTCTGACGAGGTCCAGCAAGGCAGCTCCATCTCAGAAGCGACACACTTGACAGCCAGCAGTTGTTCCACACCTAGCCGGGGTACCCCAGACCTCCTCCGGCTGGGACCGGCCCCAGTGGAGACCGACATGAGCTCAGCTCTGAGTTCCAAGGCTATGTCCCCTAGGAGGCCGTGGTCCCCAAGCAAAGAAGCAGGCAGCCGCCCCTCACTTACTCGCAAACATTCACTCAGCAAAAATGACTCATCTCCCCAGCGATGGTCACCGACTCAAGAAGCGCAGGCCTCGGTCACGAGCACACCTGGCCCCCAGGTGGGCCCAGGAAGGAGCATGGGCCCTCGTCTTTGTGGGTCCCCAAGACTGGAGCTGTCTCCTCTCACTCACTACCCCATAGGAAGAGAAGTGCCCCCTTGGGCACCTCTGTCCCCTGGACCCAAGAGTGCCATAGACACAGGCGCCCCCAGATATTCACCCACCAGGAAATGGTCTCTGGGTCAGGCTGAGTCATCACCACAGACAGGGCTGCCAGGGAAGTGGGCCCTGGCTGGGCCCTGCAGCCCCTCAGTGGGCAAGTGTAGCCTGGGCTTGGGGCCAGCTCCACAGGCTCTCCTCCAGCCCGTGCCTCTACCTCACACACTTCTCAGCAGAAGCCCTGAAATGTGCACCTCTGTATGGGTGAGTCTTCATCATGGCCTTCCTGGGGGTCGGGAGCTCCCCACTCACACCCTCTGCGCGTCACATCCAGAGCCAGCCCGGTGATCCAGGTCATGTAGCAAATATCTTGGATCTGTGCTGTTCCGGCTCTTACTGCATCTCCACGCACCCTCAGAAACCCCCAACATGGCTCTGGAGCTCATGGGCTCTGGCTTCTAGCCCCAGTGAGCATTGTGGCCTTGTGTAATAATTCTTCAGCCATCCATCCATTCCCTGTCCATTGTGTCCTTGGAGCAGATGGCGGAGCTTTAAGAAAATCGTCTTCTCCATCATCCCTTCAAGGACTTCCCAGGCCTCACCATCCCGGTGAAACCATCAGCATAGTCGCTAAGAGCAGCCCTGCCTCTGTCACCTGTGTCCCACCACATCTCCCTCATTGGTGGCAGCTGTCTCCTACACTGTCCCCACCCTGATGCTTCACAGTGTCTATCCCACAACACCCTGCCACCGTGGCTCCCACCATCCCGTGCTGACTCTATCCTGTTGATATTCCTATCATCATGTTGTCGTGACCCACAGCATCCCTTTTGGGGGAACACTGACCAAAACATCTTTCTTGTTAGTTTTGGGATCCCATTAAAATTCCTGTAGTGGAAGGTGGAGCCCCCTCTATAGATGTGGGACCAACATGTTGCCCGTGGGAAGCTCCTGAGTCCCGATCCTGGCCCCGTTCGTCTCTTTACTCTGATCTCAGACCCGCCTGCCCTTTGTGACTCTGGAACTCGGTTCTGCATGTGCCAAGCGTGTAACCCTTGCCTTCCTCTGTCTTATTTTCTGACCCCAGCAGAAGACTGAGTCTCGAAGTCCATCCTGCTCAGCTGGCCCTGTTCCTCTCTTCCCCCGACCATTCTCTGCCCCTCATGACTTCCACGGCCACCTCCCTAGCCGAAGTGAGGAGAACCTCTTCAGTCACCTGCCTCTGCACTCCCAGCACCTGAGCCGCGTCCCCTGTCCCCTCATTCCGATTGGTGGAATCCAGATGGTACAAGCCCGGCCAGGAGCCCACCCCACCCTGCTACCAGCGGCCTGTGCGGCCTGGGTCACCAGTGGCTTCTCAGGAGGTGGCAGTGACCTAACGGGGGCCCGAGAAGCCCAGGAGCGCAGCCGGTGGAGTCCCACAGAGAGCGCTTCAGCATCGGTGTCCCCTGTGGCCAAGGTCTCCAAGTTTACACTCTCTTCAGAGCTGGAGGAGGAAAGGACCAGCAGAGGCCCAGGAAGACCTCCTGACTGGGCACCTCAGAGGGCTGAAGCCCCTGCAGAACCCATGGGCACGCACAGCCCCTGCTCCCCACAGCTGCCCCGGGGCCACCAGGGAACGTCATCCTGGGGTGCTCCCTTGGAGTCGCCACACACACTGGCCAACCGCAAGGCCTCCAGCTTCCCACCACTGGACCGCAGCAGCTCCGTGGACTGCCTGGCAGAGGCCTCCACTCACTTCCCAGCCCGGAGCAGGAACCTCTCTGGAGAACCTAGGACCCGTCAAGGCTCCCCTAAGCCCTTAGGTAGTGGGGAGCCCCGAACACCTCAATTCCTGCCCAAAGACAGAGGCCCCCCAAGCACCTAGCCTCTCCCGCCACTTTATCTGGCTTCCAGTGTTCAGCAGCAGACATTTCCAGCCAGCTTCCTGGAGTTACCTTGCTTCCATGGGCGTCTTCTCTGTCCATCTGTCCTCACGGCTTCTGCTCAGCCCCATCTATTGTATTGTTCCTCACACGCAGTTACCCGTGCCTTTTTCTAGACCTCTTGTTGCTTGAAAAGAAAAGAAACAACACAAATCACACACATCCATTAAAAAATACAACAACAACAACAACAACAAAAGAAAAACAAAAAAGAAACACCCATGAGGAGCTTGAGGCCGTGACTACTTTGTGCTTTGGGGACGAGACTGTAGGAGGGGCCTGTTCACCTCCATTACCACACTCCACGCTGGCAGCTGTCCCCACCTCAAGGCCCATGAGAAGTTACATTGCACTGAGGGAGAGAAAGGGAGGGAGGAGAGTATAAATCCAAAGCAAGCACTCCTACAGACATGCCTAAGACTCCCAAGTATACACCCAGCTAGTAGCCACTCCTATCAGCAGAATGACCAGAACCCCAAGGCAGAACACCAATACAGGCAGGAGCCAACCCCACCACTTCCCACCCTGCCCGGCCAAGAACAGTATCTTATTTTATTTTCTGCAAGAATCAGGACAAAAAGTCACCTTTTGCTAGCATCTCAGTACAGAATAGTAGCCTGAGGGGAACGTAGTGGACTGTGGGCCTCACCTCCCATTTCCCGCTTCTACCTTCCCCCAAGACGAATACAGGTGCCCAGGTTTCTCACACACACCTGTAGGTCCCTGCCTCCTGGGCCTGGCCATAAGCTGGTTCCTTGATGTTTAGAAATACCTAGTCCAGGCCTGTTCTGAGCCTGAGGTTTGAATTCTGTTTCACCTCTGTTCCCAAGGAACAAAGCGTGGCACTTCCTCCATGACTGGGTTACATATGAATACGTAGACACATATGTAGAAACCAAAGATGGTGTTTGGCTCTTCCTCCGGCCTCTTCAGAGTCTCTTCTCTTGACTTAGAAGAGTTCTGAATTATCCTAAGTCATTTGAATTTTTCTTCAGTTCCCAAGGCAAAAAAAAAAAAAAAGTAATAGGACCAAAAATTTAAATCCCAGGTTGAAATATAGAACTTGACCTGTTGGACAAACGAAAAAGGCAAAGTCCTCTGTGGCATAGGAGCTATGGTTACTGTTTCTAAACCCTGACATAAATTTTTGTTTACCTTCTCCAAAAGACAGAGAAAAGGGGCCGTGGTGAGGAGGCCTCCTCCTACAGCCTTGTCCCCAAGTCATGAAGTATGTTCCATCCGTGCTGGAGACTGCTGTCACTGTCAGACAGGGAGTACGGCTGAAGGCTCATGGGAGGGCTGAACTGCTGGGGCTGTTAGAGAAGACAGAGTCGACAAGGCTATGAGCCACCCCTCTCCCTCCCTCCAGTTCGTTCCTGTGTGTGTGTGTGTGTGTGTCCCTTGCTGGATGGGCAGATCAGCTAGCCACAGGCCCAGTGCCAAGGCCAATCACCTGGTTTGTCCTCAATACTCAAAAGTAAGAGTCCATAGATCAGGGCCTCTCGTGCTGTATGCTGTGCCACAGAGGGTCATGGGTATCAGACTGTCAGCCTCCAGATGCTTGGCACTGTAAGCCTCCTGCACACCTGGGAGAAGCTATCAAGCCAAGGCTGAGACACTTTGAGAGGAAGAGGTAGAAGCCTGAGTTCTGGTCAGCCCAAGCTGGAAGTCCCAGCCTTCCTTCCTTCTGCCCCTCGGCCCTAACGAAGGGCTGAGGTGAGGAGTTGGTCAAAGGGCATCATCTCCACCCCGGCTAGACGGCTTCCTAGGCAAGCTCTCCCGGCCACAGACTGCAGGCTAGCTCCCGACCTTGAGATACCCACCTCTCTCCAATTCACGCTGACCCAAAATCTCCTGGGAGTTACTCCCCCACCCCCCACTCCCTTCTCTTTCCTTCCTCTTCCTTGGCAGTCTAGTGACTGACACGGTGTGTGGCCACACAATGGAGAGTCCCCACAGTTACTGGGCCCAGCTGACTCAGGGAAATGGGCTATAACAAAGGCTAGGAACTGGAGGCTTGCCTGTGGGTGACGGGGATAGAATACACAGACTCTAGTCTGGGTGCCAGTACCCCACACAAATGCCCAGAGGGCTGCAATGAATGCCACTCCCAGACACAGCTCTGAACTCTCTCAAACTCTCTCCACCACCCCGCAAGCACACGGCCCCAGCCTGCATACACCTCCTCCCTCTTGAAAACCTCTCCAGGAATACAATCCAGGCTCCTTGCCCACAGCCGGCCACTTCTGACTTGCAACCTGCCTGTGACGCTATTGTCAGTGATGACAGTCTAGTTCAGACACCTGTGTGGGGTCCGCTGACACTCACCAGAACAAGATGGCCATTGATACTTAACCTGTGACAGCTGGGGAGGTCTCGAGTCAAATCCTGTCCTCTGTGGGTGGTAGTTCCAGGCCCCCTGTCCCTGAGGCCTGACTCCTAGATGCCCGTTACAGGGCAGTCTCACATCAGAGTACCAACCTCTTCCCACCCCCCATAGTAGGTGACACTCTGCTCCCAGCCACCAAGACCCTCCAGAGGTTCTGACAGGGATAGCTGCCTATTTTCCAGACACACTGACTTGCTCCATGGGGAAACCTCTGGAGAGCATTGGCTCCCAGCTTCCTCTAGGCATCGCTCACTCCCCCCTGGCCCAGACTAGGAAGAAGGAATATGTCTGAGCTGAAATCTCCTTCTAGTTCTTGCTCCAGCTGACTCTTCCAGGTGAAGTCCTGGGAGACCCATCTGCTCTGCCGTGCCACCTAAGAAAGTTCCCAAAGTGCCGCCAAATTTGCTTCCGTGTTGTGGTCCCTGTCTGCTTGGCATTTGAAAACCGCTTGGGCACTACTGATCACTTTCCTGAATGTGGTGGTCGGGAAGAAAGGGAACCTTGTAGGCAAATGTAAGATACTCACGTTCTGTAAGATAAATCTTTGCCTTTGTTTTCTGAAAAGGTGTATGCATTCCGTATGCGAAATCGTCCATAGAGAGTTTCCACGTTCCTAAATGGCAATACATTCCAAAACTCGAACTGTAGTTATGTACAGCAACCGCACTTGGAGAGGGGTCGTTTTGCCTGTGGTTTATTTAAACTCCAGTTTCTACACTTGTATCTTGCAGTTGTCGGTATGGTATTCATCAGTGCAAAAGAAAAACAAAAACATATACAAAAAAAAAAAACTCAAAAAAGAAATCCATACAGGTCTAAAGCACAGAGTCCATTGTACAAAAGCAAAGAATCGCTCAGTATTGGTGTGTGTGACCCTTGTAAATCCCATCTGTACTGTGAATGAGACGTTTTTACAAGTATAATAATTGCCTTTATTACAGCTTGGGCTGAATGTTCAGCCTGAAGATATTTTTTAAAAAAAATAGCACGTTGGAATAAATTTGAAAATTCCCAACAGAGCCTTGTTGGCTTGGCTCATGGCTTTTCTCTTCCTCTTGTTTAACTTTATTTTTGTTTATGTGTCTGTTGGAGTATGTCCTATGTAGAAGGGGTACCCCCAAAAGTCAGAAGCAGGTATCCGATTCCCTGAAGCTGGAGTTAAAGTGAGCTATCCAGTGTGGGTGCTGGGAAACTAGCTCAGGTCCTCTGGAAGAGCAGCAAGCGCTCTTAACCACTGAGCCATCTCTCCAGCCCTATCGTGGCTTTTCTTGAGGACTACAAAATATCAAGGTTAGGGGAACACCGGATGTCCTAAGCACTCATTTTATTACAAAGCAATCAGCCCCATAGAAGGGAAATGACTAGGTGACGGTCATACCTTGGGACTTCATTACCCTCACTTCCGGGCCTGTCGATCACTATGGGGTTGGTGTCAGTTCACTATGAAGCCTGAATTCATCCCTACGATCACCATAGCAAATTGTCAGCTGGCTTTAAACAACAGAAATGGACTCCCCAACAGTTGTGGAGTACAGGTGTCTGGAATCTTCGTCTATGGCCATACTACCTTGAACATGTCCATTCTCATTGATCTTTGAAGCTAAGCAGAATGGCCCTGGCTAGAACTTGGGAGATGTCTGAGATCTGGGTGTTGCCCAGTTGGTCCTTCTGCAGGCTCTGAGGAGACATCATTCCTGGCCTTTCTTGACCTCTGGCAGCTGCAGGTAAGTCATGGTACTCCTGACTTTTAGACACATCCAATATCTTGACTCCTCCATACCTCTGTGCTGCTAAGACCCTTGTTCCAAATAAGGGAACTCCCAGAAATTCAGGAATTATCATATATGACAATATTTGAGAGCCACTGTTGAGCCAGCTATAGGATGGAACCTGAATCTGGATCCTGACACAGCCACTGATTGCCTGTGTGATCTTGGGAAGGCCATCTGACCTCTCTGTGCCTGTTTGCTCATCTGTAACCAGAGGTAATATCCTAAGTCTGAAGGAAGGGTCATTGTGAAGATTAAATACGATGCGCATGCAGGGAAGACACGGATACCCTGAACACAGCAAGCCCTCGACTGTTTATGCACAGGCTTAAAAACAGTCCTGGGATAGCTGGGGTGGCAAAAACATGGTTTCCTGTCTTCTGCATTCAACACCGAGTGCCAGTGAGGGCTGCCAGTGATGGGTGCTGTGACAAGATAGGGCCACCTTCAGAGAGCTTCCGTCAGATCAGGCTGTGGGCATCACTCTGAAACAGGCTCAGCATCAGCAGTGGCACAGAGTAAAGGCTCCAGTCCACAGGAAGTCAGAGGATCAGGAAAGCTTTCAAGAGAGGCCCTGTGACTGCAAGGAAAGGAAGGCAGGTATGTGAGCCAAGCAGCAGGCCCTGGGGACAAGGTGCTAACCAGAGTTTGGCACTAAGGACCTGAAAGAGTGGCTTTATTTGGGCAAAGGGGATCAATGCTGAAGTATGGAAAAGATGGACCTGCACCATTCCTGGCATGTGGCTAGCCCTCTGCAGACACACTGAGAGCCGAATGGCCAAAGGTGGGCAGGGTGGGTATTGAAGAACCATCGAGGCAAAGATGGGAAGAGACACTTTGTCATGTACCTGGGCACAGGCCGCTGGACAGTAGCAGAAAAGCTGTGAGAACAGTTGCTTGTTGAACATTGTGGCTGGTGGAATAAGAGAAGCCAAGGGGTAGGAGAAGGAGGCTTGGGAGTCCAAAAACGTGGAAGAAGATAGCTCATCTCGGTGACGGCACACTGTTCCTGTGAGGGATTTTCTCTGTCAATGGAGTAGAAGCACCGGAAGAAGTTGAAGATGAAGTGAAAGAGTCCTAAGAGGACCTGAGTGAGCCCCGAGGGCAGTGAGAGAAAATCTCCAGGAAAGAAGGAAGGTGTCTTGCAAGTCCGGAGAGCCGTGGTCACTGTCTGCTCTGCTGTTGGTTTCTCTAACAGCAGTCAGCAGCCAGACTATAGGTGCCAGAAGTCTCCCAAGCGTGGCTTCTGCCAGCCCACAGCAGAGGGTGACAGTGGGTGGGGAGTGGGGAGATTGGTGTGGGAGAAAAGAGGTGAGGCCTGGGCCATCGCAGCGGAGGGAAGTGGCCTGCCTTCTGCTACTGTGATAAACACCACCACGACCGAAGGCACCGTGGAGAGGAAGGGATTACCTCATCTCTATAACTTGTAGTCCACTGTGAAGGGAAGTCAGGGCAGGAACCCAGAGACCAGAACTGAAGCAGAGGCCCTGGGAGAGGGTTGCTTACTGTCCTGTTCCCCACAGCTTGCTCAGCTGCTTCTCTATACCACCTGCCCAAGGGTCCCACTGCTCACAGTGGGCCAGACCCCCCCCACATCCAGCCTTATTGACTGCAGGACAGTCTAATGTAGGCATTTTCTTGAGAGTCTCTCTTCCTACATGATTCTAGCATGTGTCAAGTTTAGAAAGAAAGACAGAGAGAAAGAGAGAGAGAACCTAACCAGACAAAAGCCATGATCCACAATAGCCATTTGAATGTGGAGACTTAAGCTGCTGTTTCAGGGACCACAGTGAATGAGACCCGTGGACCACAGCTGTTGAAGAGACAGAGGTCAGAATTCGGTGTCTGTAGCAGGCAGGTGGTGCAGGGAGCAAGAGAGGATCATCTCTAACGATGGCAGGGTTGAGATGGAGTCGGGTCTGGGAGCCAGGTTGCATCAGTCGTCAGGGCAGGCTCCCCTATGCTGCTGTTCAAGCAGGCCTGACACCTGGTGACCGGAGGCAGCAAGAGTCCCTTCCTCCCCTACTGTACATTCAGGGGGCCCCAGCAGAGGAATCCTGCTCACCCCAATTACATGGGAGACCCAGGCTGATGGCAGCTCCGCTCCTGACTTCCCATGATCCTGAGAAGCAGAAGAAAAGAGAGTCTGTCTTCATTATCAACTTGCCTGATTTAGAAGCACCTGGGAGACTGGCGTGGCACGTCCTGGGTGTGTCTGTGAGATGTTTCTAGTGAAGGGTCGCTAAAAGAGAAAGACCCACGCTGAATATAAGTATCATCCCATGGTCCAGGCAGAATGAGGAGGGGGGGTGAGGATGCTGGGTAAGGGCTGGAAGTCCCCTTTATACTGCCTTCCGGCCCACAGTGTGAAGTGCGCTGTTCAATCACGCCCTCCCAGACACAGTGGCCTGAGCCCACTGACCCTGTGAGCCAAAAATAACCCTTTCATCTCTTAACTGGTGTCAGGTGTCCATCACATGACACAGAAGTGACTCAAACATGGCCCTTCTATTCCCATCACTGGCCAGAGCCAGCCACACAGCAGGGTCTTATGGAAGGGAACAGGACATTAGGAAGCAGCTTCTGCTTCATGCAAGGTTAGGACATGTCAGAACTGGGCCGAATAAGCAGAGGTTCACGATGGGATGGGAAGGAGGCAGGGACAATGGTGTCGCCCTCAGAGGAGTTACACTCTTGCAGGAAGCGGGGAATGGCCTGAAGAGGGTGTGGGAAACAGAGAAGGTACCCGTGCTGAAATCACAGCCTGTCGGGGATAAGGAATAAGTAATGGATCCTAGGGAGGACACCCTAAGGGAAGGGCAGAAAAAGGGGGCAGAGAACATGATACAGAGTCAGGGATGTGTATCCAAGATAACAGGGAAGAGGAGCCTTCCCCAGCTCCAGGAGAAGATGCACCAGGCACTGTTTCCAAACCTTCACACACTGTAGCCCTGATGACTACCCAGAATGGTGAGTTCAGGTACCATTCTTCGAGAAGAAAACAGCCAAAGGTAGTGATGGTGAGGTTAAAGCTCCCCTCCCCCAGTTCCCCCAAGTAGAGTGACACATGCAGGTAATCCCGGCACTCATGAGGCCTAGACAGGCAGAGCTCAAGTTGGAAGTCAGCCTGGGCTACATGGTGAGGTCCTCTTGCCGTGACTGGCTCCAGGGCGGCCTGCTAGGGAACCCAAGCTCCCCTCCCACCTTCCAGTCCCCCTCTGGCTCCAGGGTGGTGCCTGGTGTCAGAGTGCACGACTCCCTCTGCTTAGAGTCCAGTAGCCATTCTATCAAGGAGTAGGTGTGGGAATTCCATATCCACCGCTGCTGTCGCCTGACTACCGCTGGCTCCGTGCCAAGCCAGACACTGGGGGCCCAGGTTTTGCAGGGGTCATGAGCCCCTCCCCTCCAAGAAGTGACTGGGGCAGAATGTGGGCTTATTACAGACGAAGGTAGTGCCTGAGATCACACTCTCACACGTGATAGGCCACAATCCTGTCCCATCTGTCCCAGCATCCCAGGAGAGCAATGGCCGAGTTCTTCTGACATTTTGGCCAAGCTCATCTGGGTCCTCAGCCAGGGCTGGGTGAAGTCCACAGGACTGGGAGATCTTGCGCTCATTCCTAAGACCATACCCATTCTGGGCTCAGACTCTGGGGACCATAGTCTGTTCTAAAGAGTTTAGGGGACCGGACACCACAGGCAGGATAGCCTCAGGAGGCTGGGCCAGCCTGGATGGAAGTGAAAAAACCGAAGGATGGAAGGCAACAGGAACAAGTGTCTAAGGACCCTGAAGCCTGGGGCCTCGTTTGTGTGGAAATCAGCACGGGGAATCTGAGTCCCTGGGAGAAGGAGACATTGCACAGTCACCTTTTACACAGAACGGAGCCTGGACTCTGATACATGATCTCCATACTTGACTACTGTCTGTGGAGAGTCTGGGCCTTTGTAGCTGAGCCTTTCACTGGACTAGGGGACCCCAGGCCACATATCCCACACTCCCATACTGACCTCATCCACTTTAAGAAGATACAGTGCCAATTTCCTCTTCCTGATGACAAAATGGATGTCCAGAGCCGGGAAGAGCCTGGCCTGAGGCCAGGGCTAGGATTCCCATAGGGTCCTCCACAGATCCACCTGAACCACCCCACCCTACCCCAGGCCCCAGTGCTACTACCCGACTCTTCTGCCCAACTCTGCCTTTTTAGGAAAGGAAAAGAGCAGCTCTAGTGGCGGGCAGGCGGGCAGGCGGGCATGCTAATCCACCAGCTCCCGGCAGCTCTGGTTACCCGTGGTTTGGGGCCCGAGCAGCCCTGGCTGGGAGTGCCAGCTCAACCAATGGGTGCCGCCGCCGAACTACTCTGGCAGAGCCATACAAGGCCTGGTTGCAACCCAGTCCCGATCAGGCATAGGGCAGCTCCGGTGTGCCGGCACCTGCCCCACCCCTGAGCCTGCCAGCCCGGCACGTCCTCCGATTCTACCTAATCCAGCTTGGGAGCAGGCAGGGCTTTCGGCGCACGTGCACCAGACCTAGGAGGGCTCTCCAAGGTCAGGGATATGGCACCATCAGGGCAGAGACCAGAGTCAGGGAAGGAGCTTAATTGGTCATGGGGACACCTGGATGAGGTCTAGATGATGGGGGCCAGGACCCGATTCAAGCTGCATCATCCCTGCCGAGAGTGCCTGCTATCATCCCTTTGACCTGGCTGCTGCCTTGCCCCCTCTGCTCTTGGAATGGGCTTTAGCAAAGTGTGTGGCCTTCATACCTTGTAGTGTTTTCTCAACCATTTCATCCTAAGGCTACATGTCCCTCGCAGAATCAGGGGTGCACATTAATGTCTACATGTTGTCTCACATTATGCCCATACATCCATCCTACATCCTTCCCCTTGGGGACTTGTGTGCATCCATTGTCACTCTTGTGGATCTGAGGCTAGGAAGTTAACCTGACAGTCCCTTCTCAGCAGAATCCCTCCCATCAACTCTAATTTGGTGTTTACAATATCTGTGGAAAGGGGGCTTGGGGAGATGGCCCAGTCGGTGAAGTTCCTGCCACATAAGCATGGGCTCCTGGGTTTGGGTCCCCAGAATCCATAGAAGAAGCCAGGCATGGCAGAGCATGCCTGTAACGCCAGAACTCTGAAGACAGAAGGATATCTGGGACTCTCTAGACTACCAGTCTATCTGATGTGAGGATTCTAAGACCCTCTCTCAAAACATAGGTGAAGAGTGACTGAGGAAAACACCTGATGTCAGCCTCTGGATTCCGTGTGCATGTGTACACACGTGCGTATGTATGTGCACACATCATACAGAAACATATCCACACATATAAACCATGCATATGTGCAAACACACACATGGAAGATTTGTGGAAGCACTGCATTGACAATCAAGGAAACTGAATCACAGAGCAGCTCTTTACTCCAGACCAGAGTGTTATCATGCGACCTCAGAACGTAGACCTAGACCTCTGAGCCCTCCAACCTTGTCGTCTGAATTCAGATCCCGAGAGAAGCAGTCTGGTTCCATGTGGACAAGTGTGAAGGCAGGACTGAGAGCTAATATGGAGGAGAAACCCCTAGTTCCTAAGCAGGGCAGATCTTTCACAGCCCCTCCTGCCCACCCCGCACCAGTGCCACCTCAGTTATTGTCATGGTCACAACCACAACCCCCAGTTTGGAGCATCCCTGATCAGCACAGACAACGAGATTTCTCACAGAAGCTGCAGGGTTTAGCATCCTTATAAGTCCTCCATGGGCCAGGCTACACTCAGGGCCAGTGCTGTGGTACTGTGAAGGGCCACTGACAGGTGAGAGAAACATGCTGGCACCAGTGGGGGTGGCAGGCCTGCCTGGCATCAAGCTCTGTTTGCTCACCCAAAAAAAGAGGAGATAAATATAGACACAGGATTACTCAGACACAGCCTGGGAAAACCGGCTCCTGAGCCTCGACTTCGGCCCTGTCCCAGCCTCACCCTCAGCAGCCTGCCTAC
Organism: Microtus ochrogaster; assembly: GCF_000317375.1. Classification (NCBI taxonomy): domain Eukaryota; kingdom Metazoa; phylum Chordata; class Mammalia; order Rodentia; family Cricetidae; genus Microtus; species Microtus ochrogaster. Next base: position 62,862,143 of record NC_022016.1, on the reverse strand, counting down.
TCTGTGCCAACTGCCAGGGCCTTCCCCGCCCCCTTCCAGGACTCCCTACCTGGCAACTTGGGGACAGCCCTTCCTATCTGCTCTCTCTGGGCATGGAGCAGAAACTACAGCCTGGAAAGAATGGGGCTTGCTAGCTGCGAGTTTCCCCTTCTGTGGGGTAGGTGACCAGTATGGTCATCCCTCAGCTTTCTTGGGCCTCCATGTAGGATGGCATGGGATACCACTCCACCATCAGGGATGAGGCTTGGGTCTCCTGAATGAGAAGATGCCGGTTACAGCAATGTGAGGAGGGGTTGTGTCCTCAGACCCTGGAGTCAATCACAGAATGTGAGGCTCCACCTCTTTCACTTCTCAGCTGTGGGACTTTGGGAAACTTCTTTGACATTATCTGTGCCTCAGTTTCCTCATCTCTAAACTGAGAACAGACTACTAATAATTATCATTATTATATATTATTATATAATAAATATTACATAGTAGGATAATAATAACTTAATAGCAGCATGGTTCTTAGAGGTTAGATAAATTACTACATACGAAGAGTACCTCACTCCAAGGCCCAGCACATGTAAACTGTTACATGCTTTTTTATTTCCCAGCCCATGCAGGTGCAGCTCTGAGACCTCTCTTCTGGACACTGGCATGACCCTGTACATAGGTCCTGTCTAGACCCTTCAAGTCCCCTCCTCTCCATCCCGACGGACAGCCTCTAGAATCAGGCAAGCAGAGATTTGAACTCAAACTCTACCGCTTAGAGACCAGGTGACCATGGCTAAGTAACTGGCCCTCTCTGGGCCTTGAATAGAAGGAACCTTCTCCTTTTCTACGTCCTGGGACTAGTGTGAGGGCTAAAGGAGGGGGGAGAAGATGTAGGCAGCATCCAGCCCAACTAAGCAAATTATTTTTCCATGTTCGACCTCATCCTGACCTCTTGTCATTCCTCCAGCTTCCTCCAGTGGCTATGAACCAAGCCTCAGAAAGCTGAGTACACAGCCCTTTGCATGCAAGGACCCTTTGGTGCAGAAGGCATGCATGCATTCTGGTGCACAAGCCCAGGTGTCTGTCCCCAGACCAGTGGGATGCTGCATGGAGACTCCCCCACCACAAAGCACACTCATGCATACCCACACAGTGTCTACGTCCACTGTGAGCTTTCCCACCAATGCACACACATAAACATAGAGGGGCACAGCCATACATGGGCACAGAGACGCAGGTGCCTACAGGTGTGTCCCCACACATCTTACCACAGCATGCATGGATGCCCTAGCCAGGCCCAGCCCCAAGGTGGCCGTCTTCATGACAGAGGAATGCAGACATCTAGGGTTGCTCTGCCAGCGGACGTGAGGGAGAGGCTGAGGGGAAACCACGTGGGCAGGGATCCAGGCAGGCGTGCCAGGCTAAGGCGGGGCCCTCGAGTGCTAAGAATGGTGCAGGGGGTGGGGCACGTGCAGACACTTGCTCTAGTCTCACCTGTCACCCCGTGTCCTTAGAGCTTCTGGGTCTTGGAGTTCATAGGGGTTCAGAGACCATCAGCCTCTCCATGAAACACATTACAGGTTCTCTTTGACTGGCTGTGTCTCCATCTCTGGGTGGTAGTGCCTGGGTCTGAGCAGGAAGCGTATGCCACATCCTTCCTGAGCACAGGGATCTGCAGGACAACTGTCATCAACACAACACTGCATGTCTAGAGTGATGGTGGTGTGGTCACTAGGACCCCTCTGGTGCAGGCTAAAACCAGAGGCTGGTGTTGAGCCAGCAGTGACTTGGTGCTGAGACTCTTGTACCTGCTCACAAAAGGGAGCAGTCTGCTCCCCAAAAATGGACACTAAATTTGAAGTGCAGGGAAGCATGAGTCAGTGGAGGTACAGAGGCCCCAGAACTGGCCAGCCCTGTGTACCCTACACTGGACTGGCAACCTCTGCCTCCGCATGTGGCTCACACCTTGAGGTCTGCAAGTGAAGCATCAGCGGTTGACAGGAAGAAGACACCATCCTAAATCCCAGGACGACAGGGACCTACTCAGACCTCTTCGGCATCCATCAGCCTTCCCAGGGTGCACCCATGTGTAAGACCACAGGGGAGATACCAGACTGAGAATCAACCAAAGCTTCGGCTTATTTGGTCAGTACCCATCATTGGGGGGTCGGCTGAGGATGGAGGGAGGCCACAATGGAGTATCAAAACAGGAGAAAGGAGGGAAGGAAAGAAGGAAGAAGGACGGAACGGGTGAACAAGGCTGGGGATGTAGTTCAGTTGGGAGAGTGCTTGCCTGCTGTGCACAAATCCCTGAGATTAATTCCTAATGTTGCATTAACCAGGAGCAGAGGTCTGTAATTCGAAACTCAGGAGGTGGAAGCAGGAGGCTCAGAAGTTCAAGGCCATCCTTGGCTATATAGCAAGCTAGATCCTAGTTTGAGGCACATGCAACCCTGCCTATAAATTAATTAATTAACCTAATTACTTTTAAAAAGGACAACCTGAGTGTTCTGCCTTTAATCCTACCACTCAGGAGGCTGAAGCAGGAGGATTGTAAATCTGAGACCAGCCTGGGCTAATAAGACCCTGTCTCTAAAACTGAACACACACACACACACACACACACACACACACACCACAATAGGCTAAGGTGAACAGTTTTCTCCATCTCCTCCTTACAGAACACACAGTCTGAGAGGAACAGAAACCAAAGAATTCAAGTATAAAGCACCAGGATTTTGGAACAGCCCCAGTAGAGCTTTAGGGTTCTCAGCTGGTGAGGTCCCCGTGAAGACCTGCTCAACAGTAGAGTCCCTGACACAGAGTAACCAAACCCACCTCCTGCAAAGGCCCACAGGCCAACTGAGGCCCTAGGGTCTCCAGCCAGCTTTAAGGCAGTATGCCCTGGTGTTAGGGAGCATGGGGGTGAAAGCAGGGCCAGAGTATAAAGGAGAAATATCCCATCCAGAAAGCCTCTGCTACAGCCCAAGGCCACCCTGCCTGTCCTGAAACCATCTGGTTTCTGCCCTCAAGGATGCAGGGATGGGCAAGGCAAAACTTCTCTCTGTAAAATCTGAGGCAAGTGATGACAGGGGCTGAAGGGGCTGACTTGGTATTACTGCTCCGCCTCAGAACAACCCCCACTGGAGACTCAGGACTCCCACTCAGTTTACCAGGGATAAAACTTGGGCAGTATGCACCCATCTCGGGGATCCCTGTGACATTCCAGTCCAAAGAAGGGTCTACATCCAACGGAGAGAAGGAGCCCAAAGGGCCCTGGGTTGCTAACTGTGATGCCAGAACTAGTGTGGCTTAGGCTTCCTGTCTCTGGGCCTCGAAAGCCACCAAGCACAGTTTCTACCACACAGGGTTGCTCTGTCATCGGATGGTATGCATTTAGAAAGACCCAGGCTTGACCTGGGTTTCCATGTGGCCATCTGTAGTTCACATACTTCTCAAGGCCCTGCTGCATCTTTTACCTAATACATGATTCTGGGGGAGGGCAAAATAGCCAGGTCACCTCATTTGCCTGCAGGACAAGCCCAGGCCCAGGAAGGGAAAACAATCAAACTGGAGATAGGGCTAGGGAAGGTTTCATCCCTGCTTCCTTCTCCCAGACCAGCCTCTCTGTGAGCATGTCCCATAGACCCCAGATCACCTCCTCTGGGCCACTGGAAGGATTACAGAGATGCAGGGCAAGGATGGAGGGCAAGGGATGGCTTCCCCGTGATTCATACGGAGACCTGAGTTGTCTGCACCATTTAGGGATTGGGTACAAAGAGGCGTCCCGGGGGGCTGGGCCTGCAGACCTCAGAGGTTCCAGCTCCAGGCTGGCGGCCCTCATCAGGGCGCACGTGGCTGCGGTGTAGCCACACGGTGATGTCAGGCCCACCGCGCCCGGGCCCCAGCACGTTCGTCCGCTGGTGAGCCGGGAACAAAGCGTCCTCCACATTCCTATGCGCTGACTCACAGCCGTCACGTAGCGCGCCACCGGCCGCTTTGCCCAAAATTGGTGGCGAGGCGAAGGCGGGCCAAGCACCACAACCACCGCCTACTCGGAAAGCCACAGTAGCAGGACCGCTTCGCGCCCCCGGCACGAGGTTTCCCAACAAGCACATCGGAGGGAAATGACAGCGTGGGCTCTGTGACCCGGAATGCGAGGGTGGCAGCAGGTGAGCCTCTGAGGGAGACTCATGAAGCTTCAGTTTCTCCGTGCAGACAAGCACTCCCATCCCCCACCCGGGCAAGGCTGCAAGGACCTGGTATGCGCTTTTCCTCCCTGTGTAAGATACTTTCAGTAGGGGAAACTGAGGCATGGAGCAACAGAGCCAGGACTGGGGCCTTGGTTGTAAGTTTTCGGGCTTAGTTTATGTCCTCTGGACCATAAAGCAGGCTCCTTCTCTCCCCTGTAGGAGTTGAAGAGCCCACGAGTATTCCACCTGTCCCTCACTTTGCGTTCCTAAACCCTGTTCCCTAACCCATAGCTGCCAGCCGCACGGCGCCCTCCAGAGGTTGTTGGGGAAAATGCAAGCAAAAAATGAGCACTATTTGGAAGAAAAAACAAAACAAAACAAAACCTTGGTTCAATAAACCTTGGCCCCCTGAGCTACATGATAGTCCTGTATTGAGCCACAGAGATAAACTGAGTTAAGCTCGCTTCTCTTTTCAGGCAAGGGTCAGGAGGATGGGACTTGGTGAGAGGGTATGTGTTCTACCCCAGTAAGAGCTGGAAACTGAGGTCATAGGGTTTGATTTGGATATCCTGGACTATCTCTCAGAAGATAGGGGAAGGGGCAGGGAGGGGATTCTGCAAGCAAAAGCTAACCATGCAGGTCACAGGGCCTAAGTTTGAGCCCAGAACCCACATAAAGAAGGCAGATATGCGTCCTGCGTCTATAACCCCAGCACTCCTGCTTGGAGATGGGAGGCAAAACCAGGGAATTGACTGGAAAGCTCGAAGGCCAACTGGTCTGAGTACTCAAAGCAGCAGAAGCAAGCAGACCCTGCTTCAACAGGGTCAAGAAGAGCTGACCCCTGGAAGTGTCCTTTGACCTCCACACCTACGCCTTAGCACACATATACCCAAACTCACATGCGTGCGCCGAAAGAGAAAGTCTCCTGCCTGGAGCTCGGGACTGAGTCCATCAGAGACCAACCTTGTACTCAGGTATGGAGATAACCTGCGCTACTCTTCCCAGGCTACGTGGTCATCTACCTGGGGCCCTTCTGGAAGCCCAAGGAAGACCCTAACCCTCCCACTACAACTTGACTGCGGAAAAGATAGGCTCAAACTCAATGTCCCAGCCCCTAGAAGCCTGCTCTCTCTCTCTCTCCTCTCTCTCTCTCTCTCTCTCTCTCTCTCTCTCTCTCTCTCTCTCTCCTGAATGCCGTGAACCTGTCCACTCCTTTCCTACGACGCCCCATGCCACTCTGAAACCACTAGAGATGCCATCTCTGCAGACTTTGTGGCCTTGTTCAACTGTCCTATGTGCAGGAAAGTCCCCAGAGCTCCTAGACAGAGGCGCTGCCTGCCCCTCCGAACCCCTGATTCCTATCGCTCTTTCTTCTGGCTGACATCGGGCCAGGCACGATACTGGTCTTGGAGCTTGGTGCCTTCATTCCCAGGCCGCTCACATTGTCAGCTCCTTGTCACAGGTGAGTGCTTACGCCTTTGGGGTCTCTTCCCCCAAATCCCAGAGACCACCAGGTGAACTTGTTCACTACCCAAGTACGAGACCTCGGCCTCTGGGCCTGAGAGCCTCCCTCCCCTGCCATTCCTGGCTGTGTGACCCCAGGCAACTGACAGCCTCTCTGAACTTCAGTCCCAGGCCACACCCTGTCCACTTCCTGGGGCTATTTAGAAGATCAAATGAATGAAGGCAAGGAAAGTGCTTAGCACGTGGGCACAGCTCCCCACAGAGCTGTCATTATCACCAAGTCTTTATTCTGGACCTCCCTTGTGCCTGGGGCCTGGATTCCAAGGCTGGGCAGCTCAGCAGTGATGAACTCAGAAGCAGCCTCAGCCCCTGGTTGACTCAGGCTGAGGAAGTCTCAGGAAAAGTGGTTGCTTTTTGGTCAGTCTGAGGAAAACAAGCCCTCCCTCGGCCCTCTCCACTACCAGGGTCTATTCAGTGCCTCTTATCTGGGGAAGATAAAGGCCATTTCCCCTTGGAGAAGGCCCTGTTCAGCTGCCTGCCCGGCCTTGGCAACACTCAGTTTCTCTGGCAGAGACCTGGAGAGGGCTTGGCAGGAAAGGCAGAGGCCTCTTGAGGATACCAAGCTCATCTCTCAGGATGAATGACAGGCCTACCCGCTGTGTCAGTCCTTGGAGGGCAGTCCTCTCTTCACCCCCCCCCCAGTATCTATCCACTGTGAGGTAGGTCTTTTCAAGAACTGGACAAGTCCATCCCACCTGGGCGGGTACGTGCTACTGTAACCAGGGTGGTCAAGGCCTCTAGTCTATGGTGGGCTTCTGTCTAGTGGTGGCTGTCCCTCTCATCCACTCGGTTCTGCCCAGGTCTCACTAAATACCAAGTCTTGGACAAGAATCATTGGATTTTTAGTTCCTTGTATGGATCCATTGAACTGAAGTTGTCAAAGCTCAGAGAACTTGAGGGTAGAGAGATGCATCAGTTGGTAAAATGCCTGCCTGAGCAAGCACAAGAATCTGAGTTCAAATCCCCACCCCCTGCGTAAAAGAGAGAGGGGGTGGAGAGAAAGCCAAGCATGGTGGTACACATTTATAATTCTAACACTGGGGAGACAGAGACAGGGAGAGCCCTGGGACTTATTGGCCACCTAGCCTAACCTAATTAGCAAGTCCCAGGTCTCAGTAAAATGCCCTGCCTCAAAAAATAAAATACAAAGGTAGCCAGTTCCTGAAGAAAGACACCCAAGGTGAGTATCTGGTCTCTACGAGCATTCTTACAGATGTGCTGATGAGCACCCACAGAGAGATAAACACA
>NC_022016.1:62846833-62854914 GCF_000317375.1 Microtus ochrogaster | reverse complement strand
GTGAGTATCTGGTCTCTACGAGCATTCTTACAGATGTGCTGATGAGCACCCACAGAGAGATAAACACATGTACATCACATATACACATACTCACAGACATACACCAGACACACACACACACAAAGAGATAAACACACGTACATCACATATACACATACTCACACACACACACTCCAAGGTAACTTGAGATTTTGTTCACTGTACTCCTCCCAGGTCCCTTATCAGAGTTTCCCTAGTCAGACAGGATTTGACGATTCCAGCAACACTAGACTTTAGTGAGCCTGAAGGGAGGGTCTCTGGTCTCATGGGCAACCCTGGTAATGGCAGTCAGGAGAAAGTGTGCTTGACGCGTTAGGTTGGGCCCACCAGGCCCGCCTGGGCCTGAGGCTCCTTGCCAGACCCAGATGAAAGTGTGACGTCATTAGGCCATCCCAGCTCCCTGTCTGATCTCACTGCCATGACTCAGTTTTGCCTTGCCCAAACCTCCTCCTCTTGGGGAACCCCAACAACAGCTTGGCCTACTGTCCGCTCAAAACCTCCTTCCCTGAGTCACTGCCCACCTCACCGTCCGTCACGGTCCTAAACAGCCTCGTCCTCCCCACCAAGCACCCAGGGTTCCTGCTGCTAAAGTCCTGGAGGTCAAGTTGAAGGACAGCAGGGTCTTCCACTGACCCCACCCTCAAGACCCAAGACTGATCTCCTGGACGTGCCTTTGGAGACTTTGTGGCACTATCAGGAACATCCACATTGAACTTGAGAGTTCGGATCAAGAGTTCCCACTGAGTTGGGTTCAAGTCTCCTGGCTCTCTTGCTAGGTGAGTCACCTGGACCAGATACTTGCTCCTCATCTGAATATAAGGCTATGCTGCATCCATCCATGAGAATTCTGATATAAATAAAATCGTGCTTGCTGGGACGGTCACTAAGAAGGAAGGCTGGGAAGCAGGTAGACCTAGAACCCATAAGTCTCGGGCTTCTCGTCTGCTAGACAGGACTAACAATAAGGACCTTTCTGTGGGGATGGCAAAATGAAACAACACAAACAAAACATTTGGTTGGCTTGTGGGATGTGCTCAGAAGCAGGAGCTGCAATTACCTCTTAGAGTACTGGTCACCTGACAAGCCTAGGTTGGTCTCTGTGGAGGTGGAGATGGAGATTGGTGGTGGTGTCCTATCAGAGAAGAGAACCTGGGACCAGGAGTTCTGCAGCGCCTTCTGCAGGCCGAGTTCTGCGCTTCCCCGGGGGAGGGGTCCTACAGAGGGCTCTCTGTAGAGATGTTGTCCCCTAGGTACATACCCGAGCCCTTTGTAGCAGACAGAGTTGGTTCTCGGATAAAAGAAGGGGCTTGCCTACAACTCTCCCAGCTGGAAGCTTAATCCACACCTGCAACTCCAGGTTTTCTTGGACTTAAGAGTGTTCCCCTTCAGTCTCCTAGGAAGCCTTCGGGCAACTTGGAAATGTCACCTGTCTCACAAAGGTTCATACATCCCCCAATGGACACTAACCAGAGCTGTCCTTGGAACGCTGAGCCCGAATGCCATCAGTACGGCCATCAGTACATAAAACTGGTGTGTGCATGAGCTTTGGGATAGTCAAAAAGCAGTCATCAGACTGAAGAGCCCAGGGGACATGGACAAGGATGATCGAGGCAATCCTTACTGATTCTAATTTCTAGTTCAACTCTCATTAGCTGACCACATACCCTGAAAGCGGGAGAAGGTGCCATGTATGTGATGGCAAAGGGTGGGAAGATCGGAGGAATTCAACTTCAGACAGGCTAGATTTGAGCCCTGAACATCCCCAGGAAAGCACCTGGACCTCTTAGAACCTGAAGATTGACAAGCTGACATACCTCAGAGGGTTTTGCTGTGAGCACTGAGTGTTCCGTCATCGGATTGCTATCAGTAGCTGACTCCTTCTTGTGGAATCCTCAGCCCAGCCATGGATCCATGACCAACCATTCATACAGAAGGAAACAGACCCAAAGAAAGAGGAAAAGCATTTGAGATGAGACATGGGCCTTGGATTCAAACCTAGCTTGGCCTGACACCAGGAGCAGAGCCCTCTGCCACTAACTGCCCCCAGTGAGAAGAGGAGGCCTGGCCAGAGATGGCTATAATTGACAACCCAGCAAGTATTCGGTGGAGAGCTAGGCCTCGCACATTGAATAGAGGCTGCTTTCTAGGGGAGACAACCTTTGTGATGCAGTCTGGCTTGATGGTACATGGCTATCATTCCAGCACGCCCTAGAGTAGAGGTAGGAGGATCAGAGGTTCAAGGTCAGCCTTGGCTATGTAGGGAGTTGGAGGCCAGCCTTGGTTCCATGAGATACTACCTCAGGAACAAAACCAAAACCAAAACACAAAATTGTAGAGAGCCTGGAGGAACAGACAGGATAAATGGAGTAGGAATCAAGACAGGGTGTGCGGCTCTGGAGAGCACTGAGGCAAGGACGTTGGCTTTGGGCTGTTGGGTGTGGGGCACCCGGACCAGCACTGAGGAGACAAGGCAGGACAAAGAGGGCCATGGTCAGATTTAGACAGACCCGGTACCAGCACAGGCATTAGATGAGGTACTTCACCCTGATGCCAAACTAGGGGCAGTCTCAGACTTCCAGCTGAAGTTGTCATTATCCAGGCGCCCACGTCTCAGCACACCTCGTATCTGGCGTGTCACTGAATGGCGTGCTGAAGCTAATGTGGTGAGTGGGCCCAACCAGTGCAGCTTGCGTTGCAGAGACCAAGTAACGCAGAACAGCAAAGGAGATACATGTGGGAATCGATCCACGGCCTGAGGATGGCACAATTCCAATAATAACCTACACGTATGCACATGCATGTACGCTCGTGCGTGCACATGCACACACACATACACACACACACACACACACACACCTCCCTTCCAGGAAAGCATCCACTTCGTAGAGTACATACACCGCATCTCAAAATGAGTGACAGAAGCTGACCACAGGGCCTTCTTTACCAGATATCACTTTGGCTCTACCTCAGAGCCTCCCAGTGCTGTCAGACGAAATCTTTCCTTCTCAGATGCCTTGGTGATCTATGTAGCTTCCAACACTCAGAAGAGTTGGGCTTCAGTGTGCCCTTTGTCCTCTGACTTGTGAAACAAAACAAAACAAAGCAAAAGTAGACTGTCCAACCCTGGCCTGCGGTACCGCTAAGCTCGTTCAATATCAGGTCCGTAGACTACGGAGAACGGGAGGAAGGGCAACTTGAATCTGAGTCACAGGGCTTTGAAGCTGGTACCCAGCCCTGCCAGGCCCCGGGGTACCTGGGTGGGCTGCCCCTGATTCATCCCCACACCCTGGACCTGCCCTGGGCAGTGATTTAGCTCCTGCCTGCTCTGCCTTTCAGAGCCCAGTTGTGCCCCTCCCAGGTCATTCATGGCTTGGGATTCCCAAAGCCACTGGAAAAGCCGTGGCCTTCAGGGGAAGAGGTGGTACCCTAGGCACACCTCTTCCCAGGAATGTCAACTAAAGTCCCAGTGGGAACTCCAGCTTTGCCTGCCTGCTGGGCACCAAGTTGCCCTGATGATACACTCCTCAGACACTCAGTTTGGGCTGACATCAAATTCTAGAATGAAGCACTGTACTTCAGCCAGGTCAGCCTCCTGGTGGCTCACCCCTTCCCAGAGGGGAAAGGCGGCCTCCTGGTGGGGCTCTGGGTGCGCCTTGGAAAACATGGGTTCTAGGCAACAGGGTGGGTGTGGCTCTGAAAAATACCAGCTGCTTGTCTTGGCTGGCGGGGATGGTGGTGGGACAGACAAAAGTTTGGGTTCCAAGCCCTCCAGGTGCAGGGGCCTGGGCTTCAGAGGAGTTGGAATACCCCAAGATTCTAGTTTTGGGGACTGGGAGCTATTCTCTGCGTACTCAGTTTCTTCATCTGGGTTCAACCAGGGAATTTCCATTTCTGGATGCCTGCCTGAATTTTATTCTAAAAGATTTCCTCAAGTCCATCACTTTGAGCATTTTAACGACGGCATTCGACAGAGAAGGGGCTTGACCCCACATATTAGGAGCATCATCTACACAAAGATGTGAGCTCTGTCTGATAACCCATCTCGTTGTATTTGGTTTCGTTCCAACCTTTGGTCTGTACCATGTACCCAAGCCTGGGCTGGACCCCAAAATAGGAACTCAGGAGGAGATGGCTTGTCAGTAGCTCACCATCTGTTGGGAACAGGGATCTCTTCCTAGGAAACAATTAAATTTTGTCTCAGCAAAAGTACAGCCTTCTAGTCAGAGCTCAAGTCCTCTCATGAAGAAGAATGGATGAACTGGAGACTAAAGTGGATGTGTGGAGATCAGATTGGATGACAGGCTAGATGGGGACAAATGGGTGGGGGTAGGGGCGGATGATTGACGGAAGGATGAGGGATAAGCAGATGAATGGATGGGTGGAGGGATGGGTAGGTGGACAGATGCTGGAGGTTAGATGGATGGATGATGGGAAGATGGATAGATGATAAAAATGATGCGTGGATAGGCCGGGCGGTGGTGGCGCACGCCTTTAATCCCAGCACTTGGGAAGCAGAGGCAGGCGGATCTCTGAGTTTGAGGCCAACTTGGTCTACAGAATAAGTTCCAAGACGGACAGGGATACACTGAAAAACTTGTCTCAAAAAAAAAAACAAAATAATAACTAATAGTAATAATAATAATGGCTATATAGATGAGTGGGTGGGGGAAAGGGTGGATGGATGGTGGATGAATAGCTGAGGAAGTGTGCGGATAAGTGGGGGGATTAACAAAACCCGTGATATAGCTTCTTCATCCCTTCGGAAAGAAATAAGAAAGGGAAAACCCTAGCCCTGCCTTGAGTAAGCTACTCCCCTTGGGGACTCATCTGTAGTGAGGTCAAGTTCAACCTAACTCCCAGGTCAGTCTGGAGGTCCAGTGAATGAGAATGGCTGTCCATGCCTGTGTAAGGTGTCCGGGCCTCAGCGGCTGCCCTCCTGAGCGTGGGCTGCTTTCTGTTTGAGGACACTGGTAAGAGGCCTGTCTGTCTCTGTTCTTGAATTCCCAGGCTTCCAAGCCTGCACCGTGTTCTCTGCCTGGTCTACACAGGGAACTCTCCTCATAGAAGAACTGCTGTGGGGCAGGGGAGGGGGCGCAAAGGGGACTTGGGGTACACAGGGTCCAGAGCTGTCACTGAACAGGCCACCTTCTGTCAGTCTCAGTTTCCTCGTTTGTCAAACAGGAGCTGATCACAGCACTCATCCCATGGCGGGTCGGGTCTGTATGTGGAGCTGATGCATGCGGGTTGCTTGTCACAGGGCTTAGGATACAGTAAGTGCTCTATGCTGCAGCTCCCGCTATATTCCTAAGAGGTCACCTGGGGAACAGGGACCTTAACATTTGAAGGAAACTCGGAAACTTGGTGCTAACTGCTGAGCCTCTGTGTTTATTTTCTTATTCCAAAATGTCCATCAGATCAAACCCTCACAGCCATCTGGCCAGCTTTGATGGGCACAGCCTGTGTTCCTCTGAAAGTCCAGACACCCTCTAGGCCTTGATGACCCTGTTCTGATTGCTCTTAGCTGAATAACAAACAAGGCACGTGAATTAGCCCTTTAAAGGTATAATTTATGTGGGAGACAGAAATCTTTCCACTGGACTAACATGGAAGGAGGGAGACAACAGGCAAGGGTATCCTCTGAGAAAGCATGGACCCAGGGAGCCAGTCTCTCAGGCCTCAGGTAACATCTGTTGAGACCCAGATGTGGGCAGCCAGCGGCAGGCCTTGCTGGCTCCCAGTGAGCTAGGACTGATGGCAGGAGACCCAAGCCACCCACCCATCAGAAGGAGGCCCTGTGGTTGAGTGCCTTCAGGCCCCGAGGGAAGTGACTCAAGCTACGGCTTCCCAGGCAAGTGACAATGGGAATGTCTGAGGCTTCCCCAGCTCCCAAACCCCCGGTCAAGGTCAGCTCTACGGCCAACCCCTTGCCAATCTGTGGTCACTAGGCTTCCAGCATTGGCCCATAGCCAGTCCCGTTCCCAGCTGCCCACTCTTCAGTCACATGTACAGCTTGTACCTGCAAGCCAGACATTATGCCCCATCCATCCAGGGTGCAAACAAACTTCCTCAGGCTCGGTGGGGCTGGGTGACCATAAAAAAATGACCAATGTTCTGGAGATGGAAGGCCTAGCTGGGAGCCAGACCCGCACAGCCCGCACAGCCACAGTCTGCGAGACCTCCGTTTGTGGGGCTCCAACGTACAGGAGGCTGGATTCTGAATGGCACGGGTAGTCAGAGCTGAGGGCATCTCTCATCATCAGTAGGAAGGCAGGACTACAGAAACAAGGAAGAGGCAGGGAAGTACAGCCACACTGTGTAGGAGAGCTGGGAAAGGTCTCCTGCTCCAGGGTCTTGCCTGAAATACCAGGCCACTGCTCCAGGTCATCCCTGTCCAGCGGGACAATGTCCCTTGCTCTTGAGATTCCTTCATCTGGTGCAGTATTTCTGGTGGCTGAGCAGTGTGCAGGTATTAAGGAGTTTTAAGAGTCCTGGGGAAGTAGCCTAGGTAGGCACTTCCCAGTGTCTGGGCTTCTGTTAGTGGGGTTCTTCCCATAGCTTTCCCCCAAAGACACCCAAATGGACCCTGAACTAAACTCACGGGTATAAGAGAAGGGCGAGTCTTGGTCAGAATCTAAGAGAACAAGCCCTTATGACTGGAGCAGGTTGCTCCTCCTCTGGGTCACAGTTGTCTATCTCATCTAGACTGGGGTTGATGCCTGGCGGGGATTTCTTCAGGGCAATTCCTAGCTTCTCACCCATAAATAAACGTCAACCATTCTCTGTGACCAGCCTTCACTCCCCAAAAGCCACCCACCGTCCCCTCCAAGTCAAGTGCCCACCTGATGGGAAATGCATCATTTGTGCAAAAAAAATAAAAATAAAATAAAATAAATCTCTCGAAACTCTTCCTCAGGTGTGCCCCATCTACCTCCCCTGCACCTGTTAGAGACCTACTATCTAGGCAGTTTATGGGGTACAGCCAAGCTAGAAGATTCAGCAAAATGGGTGGCTGGGACAGTTGGTGAGGACCAGACCACCAGCGTCAGCACAGGCGGGCAAGGACATGCAGCCAAGTCACTCGGAAGGAATAGGGACAGCATGGCCAGGACAATTGTTACAGTGGACAGGGGCAGGCCACCAGATCAGCCAGGAGGGGCAAGAGTGATTGCTAGGGCCTAGGCCAAGAGATGCAAGGACCTCGGGAGGCTATTTTTAACTCAGCTTAATTCTCTACCTGGAAAACAGCTCTTGTCAGTGGGGTAGCACTGTTCCCGGAAAGGCTCCATCCCCTAAGACAGGCTGGACTCGCTCAGGTTCCTAGGCAGGCCTCTCCATTACATATACAGCCTAGCCTGTCCAGCTGGAGCCCAAGCCAGGGACAGAGAGAAACCAGAGCCAGCAAGACAGCTCCCTGTACTGACCCTGGGAGGCTGCAGTGGCCCCTGCCCGGTTGCCACTCTTTTCATACCCAGAGAGATCCTGTCTCCGGCTCCATTTAATTCTTCTATTATGCTTCCCAGACTCAGAGCCTCGGGCTCCCTATTGTCCTGGGCTGGCATTTTGCATTTGTGTGAAGATTAGACAGGTTAGCACTCTGCCTCCCCCCCCCCAAACCTCCCCTCTCCTGTCTTTCTCTTTTACTTCCTCAAATCCCAGCTCTGTCTTTCTCCCTGCTTCCTGGTTCTGCCAAGCTCTCCCCCTGATACCTGCCTTTATCTGCCTGTTTGTTTTCTTCCCCGCCTTGACCCTACTCCTTCTCCGCTGACCTGCCCTCTCTTCTTTCTTCTGGCTCCCCACTCTCTACACCCCCACGCAAGTCCCTAGCCACATTCTCTCAGAGACCAAGAGAACTGCTCACCTCATTCCAGAACTGTTCTTCTAAATTCTTACAGAGCTGCAGCCTACAGATGCAGCGAGCCCCAAATGGGAGCTAGGAGTCAAATTCATTGTGGTTTACTAGTGAGATCAAGACTGGGCTTCCAAAAGGGGTTTCTGTCTAATGCCAGGTATATGGCTGATGTGAACCCCTACACACACACACA
>NC_022016.1:62827360-62846433 GCF_000317375.1 Microtus ochrogaster | reverse complement strand
ACACACACACACACACACACACACGCCTGCTCTCTGAGCCTCCTTGTGGGCATTCTTGGAACTGACACCAGAAGAGAGCAGCGGCATCCTAGGGCACAGAGTGTTTTTGTCCCTGGGCCGACAGCTTCACCTACTACCCTTGCCTCACCTTTTTGCTCTACCAAAGCTCTTCACCAGGCTCTCCCCACCCCCTCTTTCTCTCTCTCATCACCCTGGAAAGAGGCACTATGGCCTATACCTTCCTCTCCCCTGTTCCTACTTTATCCACTTTTTAATGAACAAACTAAACCCTCTGCACAGACATAAAGAGATGCCGAATGGTCTGGGGTCCACAGTCCAGAGCCAGGGGAGCCCTACGTCACTCTCTCCCTTGGAGTGCATTCGCAGGGCTCTTGAGATATCCTCTGTGTACAGGGAAGGCCACAGGCCATGCCCTCTGTAGGGTTCTGGACCTCAAGAATGTAAGATAAGTCTACTACCATGAGTCAGGCAGGCCTAGAATTCCAAGAACTTGAGGGCCTTTCCCATGCACCTGCAGCCAGGCTTCTTGAAGGATCTGCTTGAGTGGACTCTGCCAGGCCAGAACAGGCACAGAGGGACTGCCAATGCTCTGAGTCGCTCATTCTGTCCCTTCCCTTTCCCACAGTGTGTCTTTGCTTTTGCCTCTAACAAGACTTCTGAGTCAGCCTAGGGACCCAAAGTAGAATGCCAGGCCCTAGAGAGCGACTCCTCATGCCTTTGTCTTCTCTTTCTCCTCTTCCTCCTTCTCCATTTATTTATTATTGTTGTGTGTGCATATTTGTATGTATGTATGTGTGTGTGATATGTCTGTGTGAGTGCACGCATGCATGCATGCTATGGCACATGTGTGGAAGTCAGGGACAACTTAGGTGGCAATTCTCTCCTTCTGCCTGATTGAGGCAAGGTCTCCCTTGTCCCCGCTCTATGCTATACTCCAGGCAAACTGACCCATAAATTTATAGGCAATTCTCCTGTCTACACCTCTAACCTCACCCTAGAAATACTGAGACCATAGATGCACACCGCCACTGAGTTCCAGGGCTCAGACGCAGATAAATCGGGGTTGGGTGGCCAACATTTTTACCCTCTGAGCCGCCTTGTCAGCCTCCTGGCTTCTCCATTTTTGCATAAAGTAGCCACTGAAGTGAGCAAGATATTCTGTTGCGTCCACTGTTGGAAACCACGCAGGACACCTTCAGTGAGCCCGTGGAGCATTCTTCCTAGAAAGGACTCTGAAGTAACTTCGCTATCTCAAGGGCGGATTTGAGCCAAACAGCTTCAGGGGCCAGCCCCATGTTTTGGTCTTATTTTGCAAAAAAAGGAAACTGAGGTCCAGGAGGCTATTCTTTGGTCATGGTTGCACAACTGAGTAGTTTCTAGAACTCCTTCTCCAGTCGGGGGTGGGGTGAGGAGTGCATGGGGAAGGAGGGGCCATAGCATTTCTCAGGGAAGATGAGGATGAGGCAGCCCCAGGCTGTCAAAGGTCAGGCATGAGCTGTGCCCTTCCTGAGGCCAGCGGTCCAAAGGGGATTCTGACTTGCCCAAGGCCATGAAGCCTGAAGTGGGCCCTTCACCTCCCACGCAGTGAAGGGATGTCTCAGCTTGCTTCACAACGGGCAGGGAGGAGAGTGGCAAAATCTTCGTAAACGGGGGGGGGGGGGGGGGGGGTTGCTTTGAGATCTCCATTCCAAACTTCCAGTTCTGGAGGGCCCACGGGGAAAGTAGGGAGGGGATTGGGAGCACTTGGGGGTAACCTCAGAACTCCGAGGGGCCCTGGGCCTGCAGGGAGCCTGGAGACTCCTGAAGGTGCTCCAGCACAGCGCAGAGGGTGGAGCCCAGCCTTCCACCTCCCTCCCCCTCACCGGGAGGCCAGGGCGGGCCAGGCACCCCGGGAGGAGGCGGTGTCCCTGGCTCTCTGCCCAAGGTGCTGCAGCTAGGCTAGGCGGGGCTGGACCAGCAGGGGCGGGCACCCTGCCTGGTATTATAAGAGGCGGTCAGGGCACCTCGGCAATGAGCTCCCAGCTCGGCTTAGCACCAGGACGCAGGCAACAGGCGCTCCCTGCTCCCCTGGTCCAGCCAAGCACTCTGCCGCTGCTATGGTTCCCACACCGGCCGCCTGGTGCTCCGTCGCTCTGGCCCTGCTTTTGGCCCTGCATGAAGGTGAGCAGCCCTCCCTCATTTGTTGCTGCCCCGGGGTCTGTCCATCGGCATCTCCTCCAGGGATACGGTGCTTCCCAAAGCCAATTGGGAGCATAGAGCAGGGAGCCCCCAGCAGGAGCTTCCTCAGCCGAGTGCAGGCACAGCGCTGGCAGCTGGGACTTCCCCAGGCTAACCAGTGGTTCCTGAGCATCAAGAGTGCCAACTTCCTTATTATGCAAGAGGAGGAGCTCTACGGGTCCCCTATCCCAGGCAGGCCAGGTGCCCTGACCTCCTCTCCACCTCTCTCTCCTTCCTGTGTGCAGGCAAGGGCCAGGCAGCTACCACTCTGGAGCAGCCAGCCCTGGCACCCAAGGGCCGCGGCCCCCACCTGCGTTTTCGCCGTTGCTCCTGCAACTCCTGGCTTGACAAGGAGTGTGTGTACTTCTGCCACCTGGACATCATCTGGGTGAATACTGCAGGGTGAGCATCCACCAGGACTGTGGGAGAAGGTGGGGGTGAAGGCCTCTGGCAACCTCTGCAACTGCCTGGCTCACCGTGGGGCTCAGATGGACACTGGGACGGTACCCACCCATAGTTAGTAGTTATGAGTCAATGTGGGGGCTACCAGAATCAGGCAGAGAGCTGCTTGGCTTTGGAATCCTTGCAACAACCTGTAGGAATGTACTAGCTCCGTGTTCCACATCAGGGTACTGAAGCTCAGAGAGGTGAGGCAAGCTCTTTGGGGTCACACAGGAAGAAAAAGTGGTGGGTTAGTCCCTTCCCAAGTCTGGAGGTGCTGGAGCTCAACCACACTTACCCTGCAGAGAACCAGCTCGTGCATAACAGCAGCCCAGGCCACGCTCTGCACGAAACACTACAAGCACAGTACCTTCTGCTGAGCCTCCAGTCTCCCCACAAGGCAGGCCCTGCTGCAGCCCCCCATAGGGCAGACAAGAAGTCTGCCTGGGATACCCTGGCAGGAGCCAGAGCTGGGTTCTCCCTGCCCTGTGCTGCCTCCAGGCTCCTGCATACCTCAGGTTGACGTTTTTGTGGATGTATGTATTTTCCCCCTCTCCAAATTGCATAAGGCAGGAGAAGCTGAGCATATAAACATGTGCAGAGCTAATCCACGTTCAAACGCTGGCTCAGGGTGGAAACCCTGCCAGTCCCTGCGTGCCGGGTCCACCCAGAATCACTACAACTCCAAAATTAGCTGTTGACCAAAGGTGTTGAGTGGACTAGCCTCAGGGCCCCTACTCTGCCTCCCTTGGCCAAACTGGATCAGAAATCAGCCCAATTACACATGTACACACACATACACACACACAGCATATTTATCACATTCCCCCAATAAGTGGGGACCAACCAGAGGCCATTTGGCTGAGAGCCGGATGACTCTGGTGACTGAATGGTCTTCCTTCCTCGTGGCCTAGATGGGGTGGGGGACTTCTCTGAGGACAGAGGACCAGCTCAGCCTCCTAGGATCAGCAAGCTCTATCCCTTACATTCTCCTGCAGGAGCTCCTAGCAGAGCAGTGTGCAGAAGCATTGTTAGAGGAGTCTGTGACTTGTGGCTAGTTTAATATGAGAAGCAGTGGGGTGGTCACCTTTCTTGGCCATGCTGGAGGTGTGACTGGCTGTACCCGTGTTCAGTGTAGACCGTCTCTACACTGGCCAATGATGTGTCTAATCCTGTGTCTCTCCTCTCTTTTTCACCTCTCTGCTCCCCCCCCACCCCATGTACACACCACCTTGCTGGCTTCCTGCCCACAGACAGACAGCTCCCTACGGCCTGGGAAACCCGCCAAGGCGCCGGCGCCGCTCCCTGCCAAGGCGCTGTGAGTGCTCTACTGCCGGGGACTCTGCCTGTGCCACCTTCTGCCATCAAAGACCCTGGTAGGTGGACTCCTTGCCTGCAGGGGTTGGGTAACTGCTACATGGGACCAGGCCTGGAGGCAGGGTATCTGGGAGATTAGTAGAAGGGCAGAGGCCCAGAGGAGACATGCACTGTCCTAAAACCCAGAAGTAAACTGGGCCCACGGCAGTCCTTTCTCCCACAGAAATACACTGAGTTCCTCCCTCTGCTCAGCTCCAAGGATTCTGGGAGAACACATCCCCACTCCTGGGCACAGCCACATGATAACCCAGGCTTAGAGAGGGGCAAGCCTTGTGTCAGGCCAGCAAGGAATTGGGCCCCACTGGGCTTCAGATTCCAACTGGAGGCTCTGGTACTTCATAAGTTTGTCTAGAAGAAAAAATAACATCGGTAGCTGGCGATCCATGACAGGTCCCAGAGTTGTCATTATGTCAAGGATGTTATGGGGTGTGAATGCCAAGCCTCCTTGGTTTTCCCATCTGTGAAGGGGACAGCTGCATTCTTACCCTCCCCTTCTTGGACCACTGAGAAAGCAAGCGAGGGTTCCAGTTCCCATGACAGTTTACGAGAAACTCCTCCTCTGGGGCTCAATCTGGGGCTCCACCCCTGCCTCAGTTTCCCCTGCAACTGCAGGTGGCCAGATTCTGGGAAGGCCAGCCACCCATCTGCCTCGTTCTGGGGCTGAGAACACATTCCCAGTAGCTCAGCTTTCCTTGGTCCTCACCCCGCCCAGGAGGGAAGGGTGCCAGGTGTGCAGAGTGGAAATGGATCTGCTCCAGAGGGCAGGGTGGGGGCTGGGCTGGGCCCGCAGCCAGCTAGCTTCAGGGTTCTGGCCAGCCCCTCACGCATTGCCATTCCATTCATTCAGGTCTGAAACTGTGGTCACCCCAAGCAGCCAGGCTCCCGGAGCTGTGTTAAAGCCTGGCAGGAAGTGGGCCGCTGAGGGAGTCCTCCTCCAAAAGCTAAGGTAAGGGTCATTCATTGCATGACTGATCACTTTCTGTATGCTTTGCATGTCTGCCTTATCCTCTGTGTGAGGCAGGACTGGGTCTTCCTTGTCCATCTAGATAACTGAGGCTCAGAGAGGTGACACCACTTGTCTAGAGTTACAAAGCATCTGTCACATCTGGCTCTGTTAAGAAAGAAATAGATTTATTTTACATGCATGAGTGTTTTTCCTGCATGTATGTATGCGCATCACATGCGTGCATGGTGCCCTTCATCTGTATGTAACTTATGTGCTCTAAGAAGAGGCCACTGGATCCTCTGGAACCGGAATTATGGATTGCTGTGAGCTGCCATGGGGGTTCTGGGAACAGAACCCTGGGTCTCTGCATGAGCAGAAAGTGATCTTAATGCTAAGCCATCTCTCCAGCCCCAAGCCTCTTTCCTTAACTCCTGCATTCTGGGACCAGGAGGTGTGCATCAGGCCTTGAGGGCTTTGACTGGGAAGAACCAGTTATTCATCCAGGCGGCTTCCCTCCGCTGGGGCTTGGAGTGAATGACTCGCGGTGTTGCTTGCTCCTTCAATACTCATAAGGGATCTCCCCCACTTGGTGGCCACAAGTGGCTTAGCACAAGGCCCACAAATGTTTGTCCAACTGAAGGGCAGAAACGTCAACTTGGACCACTCAGCAAAGGGACCCAGGGACAGCTGGTGGGACAGAGTACTGGCTGAGAAGCCCACAGACAGGCTTTGTGTGCCCTGGCTTGTGGTTGGGTTTCTCTGTGCTGCAAGATTTTGAAGCAGGGAGGTAGCAATGTCCATTCTGAAGGGTTTTCATGAGGTTAGGTGTGCTAATATGTATGAAGCAGTATTCCTGTGGCGCTCTGGAGGCCTTGGCCACTCCTGCCTCTGCTGTGAAGGGGTCCTTGGGGCTGGACATTTTCACCATCTTTGGGGAAAGGCAGAAAATGGAGCAGGAGTGGTAGGATAAGCAGGCCCCCGCACATACTCAAGAACTGAGTGAGAATAAGGAAGGCTTGGCAAATACACAGCACTTCAGGGTGTATGTAGACAGCACAGCACTTCACAGTGTGCAAAGAGCTTGCTTTACTACCCAAGCCTTCATCCTGATGGCAGTTCAGGGTTTTTTTTTGCTGTTACTGTTGTTTTTGTTATTGCTTTGGTTTGGTGTAGTTTGGTTTTGAGACAGGATCTCACTCAGTAGCCCAGGCTGGCCTTGAGCTCAGGGCTAGCCTACTGTTGCAGGTCCTCAGGACTGGGTCTAGTTAGTGTCTTAAAAGCAGAGAAAGGGCCTCAAAGAGGATGAGCCCTGCCCAGGTCCCACAGTCTGGTCCCGAGATCCACCTTCTCACCCCCAGATATAGAACTCTTAGGGTCCGGAAGTGGAGAGTTGCTCCGAGAGCTGTGGCCATGACCTCAGACAAGGTCAAAGGGCCACCAGGACCATGCTGTGTGGAAAGCCCACCTTGTAAACTGCAGACAGAGCAAGATGGCGTAGTTGAGGGTGGAGGAATATGAGTGCCGGGAAGGAAGGACATTCACACGGTGTGAGAAAAGGAAAACACACCAGGGGCAGTGCCCAGGCTGTCCTTGGCAGACCCCTCATCTCGGCAACACCCGATGCTGAATACAAGCAATGTCAGTGGCCCCATGACAGAGACTCTCCTGGGCCTGATGTGCAGACCTTGCCTGGCGCAGTGACCACACTCTGAGCCGGGACAGCTGTTTCCTCAAATCTAGGCAGAGGCTCTAGGTCCAACTACCTACCTTCCAAGGGAGTCCTGGGCACCCTGTATCTCCTGAGATGCTAACTGATCCTTCTCCACTTCTAGGGACATTTCTGCCTCCAAGCTCCGCTTTGCCAGGCTACAACCAGAGGTAACAAGAGAGTCGGGTCCTGCACACTCTCGACGGAGGAAAAGATAACCCTTTTCAGCAGCAGGACCACTGAGAAGGAAGCCCATGTGGAGACAGGAGGCAACGGGCAGCTGGGGAGACCCCGTGCCTGTGTTCTGGGCCAAGACCTCAGCCCCAGCTAGCCAGACCCATCCGATGGGTTCAGCACAAGCTCCGGTCTCTCTTACAACACTTACAGCTGCTCTGTGCCCTGACACCGCCAGGCCACCCTGAGCTCCTGGGCAGCAGCGCAGCCCCCCTCCGTGCTGGCTGCTGGCTACAGATCTGCTTGAAGGGGCTCCGTGAAGCCAAATGAACATGCTGACTGTGTCCTGAGGAGTGTCCTGTGTGCTGGACTGCAATCTAGGAGCAGTCCCACGTTAGGAGGAGACTGGATGGGGCATACTGATGACCGACATCCTGGCTGGCCCCCATGATCCTCTCTGGTTCCCCCTCCCTTGGGGGAGGGGGCGGGGCCTGCTCTCCTTTGTTCATCTGTATATAAGTTATTTGCTCTATGAACTTTGAACTGCTTATTATTTATTTTAATGTATTTTTGAGCCTCAATTGTTTACTTATGAACTCATGTTTATAATAAAGAATGAAATGGTCTTCTAGGAGTTTTGTCTTGGAAGGTCCAAGCAGAGGTGAGAGGTCCCTCCCAGGAGGGATCATTCAGGACTTAAAAGGACACGGGAAGAAGAGAACAGTTCAGCAATATGGGTAGCTGGGACCCTGATTCCCCTGTCCCTTACTGGGTTTCTCTGGCTACTAACATACCCTCTCTGGGCTTTTGCCTGTCGTGACTTAGACAGCCACCCGCAGCTGTCACATCTGGGGGCTGGGTCATATATTCCCAGTAGACAAGAACACGATGGCCAGGCACTCTTCAAGGGTAAATTTGGAAGACGTTAGATCCATGAAGGTGCAGAGACCATCTTCAGAACCAGAAATCTTGTTCAGCCAGGGCCTGACTGGGGGGCCTCCGTGTATCTGTCCTGTGACAAGCGGAACCAGATGGATACATGTCTGTGTGCAAAGTGGTGGCTGGTGATGGGTGCCGAACCCTATCCTCAACCTGGGCCTGGCCCTGACTCTCACTCTGACACTTCTCTGACTGATGGAGCCCAGAGTTGGAGTCAAGCAGCACCTTTGCTGGGCCCAGGGACAGCCTATGGTCCAGAAGATCCCTGCAGGCAATTGCCTGGACGCTTGGCCGGCTGAATCTCCCACAAGCAAGCTGTGTCCTATACCCATGGCTGGGAATGACTGGCTCACACTGGGAGTGGCAGGCTGTGACCTGAGCCAGCTGTCAGGAAATATTTATGGAGCAGGTAATAATCATTTACATGCCTGCCATAACCCTGCCTTCTCCACAAAGCCAGCCCCAGCCACCTTCTGGGAGAACAACACACCGGTATGTTTTGAGCCCCCGCTGTACACCAGCTTGGTCTCTGTTCAGAGAAACCCACTTTGTCTTCACCACACTGGGATGCAGACTTCCACAGCCCGTGCTTTCCAGACGAGGGAAGCGATGCACAGAGAAGAGCAGGGACTTCCCTGAGGTGACACAGCAAGTAAAGAAAAACACAGGATTGCAGCTCGGAATCTGTAGTATAGATGGGTGCAATAAATGCGTGTTGGTTGAATTCGTGGAACTACACTGTAATTTGACGTTGAACTTTCTCCTGCTGAGCCTCTGCTGTCTCATCTGGAGAATGAAAAGTCCTAACTCTCACTTCCAGGATGGTCAGAACAAGAAGTGGTAATAAGCTCTGGCCCCAGGGCCTGGGACATGGGACTATGTGGGTTTAGCAGCTTGTGTGGTGGTGATTATGTGTGGGAGGGGGACAGAGCCAAGGGACTATGTGGGGGCAGATTGGGACTGGTTGGGGTAGAGGTGGGGGTAAGAGAAAGGATCCCACATGAATGTGGTGCTCCCTCTGTTACCTTCCAAGATGACAAGAGCCGGTGAGATGGCTCAGTGAGTAAAGGCACCTGCTGCCAAGACCCACAACCTGAGTTCACCCTGGGACCCATGCGGTGAAAGGAGGGAGCTGACTCCCGGAAACTGTCCACCCACCTCTGCATGTGCAACATAGCATGCATATACCCCTACACACACACATACACTAATTCTAATTGTCCACTTACCTCTGCATGTGCACTGTAGCATGCATAATACCCCTACACACACACACACACACAAACACGTACACACACGTACACACTAATTGTCCACTTACCTCTGCATGTGCACTGTAGCATGCATAATACCCCTACACACACACACACACACACACACAAACACGTACACACACGTACACACTAATTGTCCACTCACCTCTACATGTGCACTGTGGCATACATATACCCCTACACACACACAAACACATACATTATTTTAAAATTTAAAAATTAAAAAAAAAAAGATAAACAAGACCGGAACAGAAGGAAACCAGAGCCAGAGTCAGGATGGATGTGGGCAAGGTGAGGCAGGGTGAGTGTGGATGACAGAGGAGTCCCCAGACAAGTCCTGTGGCCAAAGCAGGCGAGGGGAAAGAGCTGGCGATGAAGCCACAAGGGTCTCCAAGGGTAAGTCAGAAGACAGGCTTTCTCCTGTGGGCCCCAGAGAGCCGTGAGCAGTCTGTGAACAGCAAGGAAAGTTGTCAGAGGCAGGTTCCAGAACAACGTCCACCAGAGGGCCAGTCAGGGCTAGCGTGGATGAGGGAAGAGGTGGCAGGGAAGTAATGTCACATCCTTCCCCGGGATGCTGAGACCTCCTGGACATGAAGCCATGGGGACAGCCCTGCCACTTGATTCCCAGAATCCCAGGCCAGATCATCTTGTCACACTCCAGCTGGGCTGGCATGGGAAGCTGCCATTCCCGGCACAGCGTCTTCCACTCAGACTTGTCCTGCCTCCTCAGAAGCTCAAAATCCACAACCAGTGGTCAGGGCTGACAGCCCCAGAGCCGCCCTGGAAGGAGACATAATGTCCATAATGTCCGGGTGAGAAAAGTGGAGGCCACAGAGGAGGGTGCTCACTGCTTTTCCCTCACACTTGGGACCCTGGTCAAAGTCTAGAGATTGACAGAATGGCAAATACTGGCCGAGGTGACACCCATTCTCTTTGTTCCTGGGTCATAGAAAGAGCTATCTGGCTTGTGCCCTTTCCTCAGGAGACCCTGTCCTGCTTCACCTCTCTGGATTGGGGCAACAGAGGGCAGAGCCAAGAGGCCATATGTACCCAGAGTCTTTCCCACAGCCTCAGGTAGCAGCGGCTGATGTGACCTGCAGTTTGAGAAGAGCAGAAAAGCCATGAGACTGATGAAGCCCTGGGAAAAACCATGCTGGGAAGCTTGGATCTGGGGAACAAAAATCTCCCCCTTTTTCTGCCTTTTTAATAAACACTTAATAAATCTTTTCCAAGTTTTAATTTCTTTTTACATTTATTTGCAAAAATGGGGGCACATGCATGCCATAGCAAGTGTGTGTGAGTGTGTGGGTGGGTGTATGTGTGTATGTGGGGGGTGTGTTTTGTGGGGGATGTATTGTGAGGGGGTGTATGTGTAGGGCCCAAATACAACTTGAGAAAGTGAGTTCTCTTCTTCTACCACCTGGGTCCTGGGATCGAAGCCAGGTGTCGTCAAGTTTAGCAGCAAGCACCCTTATCTGCTAAGCCCACCTCACTTACTCATTTTCCAGGGCGTTTTGAAGCAAAATTGTGGTCTGTTGGATGGAATTCTGACAGAGAGAAGCTAGAAATGGAATGATCCCAGTTTCCCTGGGGCACGTGTTGAGGAAAGTGACTTGGGGAACAGGTAGGGACTACATGTAGATCAGGTACAGGCCAGGTCAGGGAAGTTGCTGCCTGAGCCATGCACGGCTGCTTTCAGACATGCCTCATCCACGAGCCCAGGGAATTTATCACACACACAAACACACACCCACACACCCCACCCCAGCCACCGCCTCCAATAGAGTCCAGGGTCAGTCCAGATAAGCCACTTGCCCCAGGGCAATAAACTCCTGGACTGTGGCCATCCATTCATTAAGCGGAGACAAATAATCATCTTTGTGGAGACGCTGGAGAGTCGTGCCGACAGAGGTGGCCCCTGTCTTGAGGGCCAGAGAGCTGCCCGACATGGAGATACACACAGAGCCTGCCGCGTCCTGCTAGCTGATAGGCTCCTCACAGCTGCCTTACACAGCAGATTCTTGAATTATTACCCCCATTGCACGGATGAGCATGCTAACCTGCACCTAGGAGGAAGAGGCAAGAGATCAATCACTTGAGCCTAGGAATTTGGGCTAGCTGGGCAAGATAGTGAGACCTTATCTCTTTAAAAATAAGGAAAAGAAAGAGGAAGGAGGAAGAGGAAGAGGAGAGGAAATGAAATGAAAGAGGAAAGGAAGGCCCATTCTACTGCACCCACCTTAAATCCCAGCAATGGGGAGGCAGGGACAGTCAGATCTCTGAGAGTTCGAAGCCAGTCCAGGCTGCAGAAGGAGTTCCAGGAGACCCAGAGCTACATAGTGAGACCCTGTCTCGGAAAACAAAATAATCCAAAAGGGTGTGTAGGGGGGAGATAATGAGACCCCATTGCCTCATTTGCTTTATTGTTGCTTGTTTTTGTTTTGAGTCAGGGTCCCACATAGCCCATGCTGGCCTCAAATTCAATATTTCCCCAGAGGTGACCTTGAACTTCTGATCTTCCTGCCTCTGTGTTCTGGGATTATAGGAAGTGCTCAGGATCACGTGTGCTAGGCAAGCACTTTGCAACCATACCGAGTCCATCTCCAGCGTGGTTGTAGCTAAGCTGCCATTAGCCCCTGGCCTCTAAAGTCTGACGGGGAAACAGCCACACTGAGATGGAATCTTGGAGAAGGGAGTCCAAGGTGGCTTCCTGGAGTAGGTGGCCTGAAGGAACAAGCATCAGTTGAGTAAGGTGGGGGAGAAGGTCCTAGACAGGAAGAGCAGCATAGACAAAGCTCCTTTCTTCAAGGATGGAGGCTGGGCTTGGCCTCTCCTGGGTATTAAAGAAGGAAGGGGTCTGGAAAAGCCTGGTAGGGTCTGCAGAAACGAGCCATGATGTCCTGAGTGACATAGCCAGCCCAGGCATGGGGTGATGTTGTAGGTGGGGGACACCAGCAGCAGCTGTTACACGCACTCACACACACACACACATACACGCGTGAACACACACACATGCACATGCACGCGTGTACACACATACACCCTCATATATACACATACACAGACAGCCCCAGAAAAGGGGGTTATTGCCATGCTAGAAGTCTCTGCCATTGGTGCTCTTTGCCCCTGGACACTACCTGCTACCCTGAAGCTCTCCCAGGCTGGCAAGGGGAAGAGCCGGGGAAAGGAATGTGCTGTGAACTAGTCTTCCAGCTCTTGCAGGCCATTGAAGAGCAGGACCAGAAGGGTTTGCTTACTCTGGGATAAGGACCAAAGCATGACAGACACCCCGGGGAGCAGGGACAGGAAAGTTTGGCTACACCAAGGAAGGGTCCAGGTAGGGAGAGGCAGCTGGCCTGAGCTGCGGGAGCCAGGTGGAGAAGAGCATCCAATGGCAGGGATTTGAATCCAAGTGATGAAGAGCTAGTCAAGGTTGCTAAGCAAAAGAGCCAGGACAGGAGCCGGCCTTGGGCTTCTGGGTAATCAGCAGCCCTTTCTGGGCCAGCACTTCAAGCCTACAGAGACCCTCCCAGAATCTCTTACAGAGAGTGAGTCTCGCCTTGGCCTGCCAGGGATCGGTGCCAAGAGCCCTCGGCAGCTCAGGAGGGGGCTGCGGGAGCCCTGGAGGAGGAATGCAGCCTAATTAATTCTCTGAAGCTCCCAGGCCTCGCCTTGTGGGAGCAGCTGCCAGGACAGGCCTGCCAGGGCCCCACCGGCCCCGCTGTCAATCACTCAGAGGTAAATCCAGGGGGGCTGCAGGCTGGGAGCTTGGGGACAGGGACTGGGGCCAGCCCCTTGCCTTCAGGCACACACGTGTCCTCAGCCCCTTCAGAGTGAGCATGATAGCAGCAGCCAACAGGCCTTAAGGTACCGCTGACACTGTAGGTGCCAGAAGCAGGCTATAGTTAATGTCTCCACTGTGCCAGGAAGGAAATGAGGCCTGGAGAGATGAACGTCTCTCCTAGAGTCATGTGATCTGAAAACTCAGGTGGGAAGCTGGGATTGGACCCAAACATTCTGGGGCCTGAGAGTGTGTGTATCAGAACCATAGTGCTGGGAACACTGGAGGAAACTGAGGCCTGCAGAGGTGTGGGGCCTTTCCCAGAGACAGTCAGCTGGAAACAAGTCTGAGACACAGGAGAGAACAAGAGCTACCAGAGAAGGGGCCTTACTACCAAGGGTTCTCCTGGCCTTGTCACTGAGGGTGCCCATCCACGTGGTACCAACTGCTTGGGTCTACTCTAGAAGCACAGTAGCAGATTGACTCTGCTGTAGGCTGCCCATGCTCAGAGCATCCTTTGATCATGTGCCCACACAGGGGGACACAGACAGCGGTTCAGAGATGTTCGCCCTCCTGCTGAAAGCCTTGCAAAGAGGAAACAAGAGCTGGGAAGGGCAGTCCACTGGCCTGACACCAACACTCACTCTGCCGTGGCTAGACAGCAGGCTGGGATAGGAGGCTATAACCAGACCACACCCCTGAGCCTTGGCTTCTGCAGCTTGAAAGAGATGTCACTCTGGTGTGCGCTAGCAATAGGTGCTATCCAAAAAGGCACCTAATATGTGTCAGATACCATCCTGAATGGTTTACTAAAGGAAAAATAATTTGCAAGCAAGAGTCTATTCACTGTTGTATAATATACCATTATAAAGTTGGTTCATAATGCATTGCTGCCCAGTTGGGGCATATTTACATTTATATAGCTTCTCACCAGTGGGAATTAGAAGGTACCACTGCCCCAAACACCCCTTTCACTTTGAGATTGTTTCAAGTTAAAGGAAATAGGAAGGGGAGGAGAAAAGGAAGGGGAGGAGAAGGCAAAGGAGAGAAAGAGAAAGGGAGTGGGGGAAGGGAGAGGAGAGAAAGGGGAGGGAGAAAAGGAGGAGGTGAGGGAGAGGAAGGAAGGGAGAGAGAGGATGAAAAAAAGAGGAAAGGAGTGGAAAGGAGAGAAGAGGGTGGGGGAAGAGGGGCTGGGAGTGTGGGGGAAGAGGGGCTGGGAGTGTGGGGGAAGAGGGGCTGGGAGTGTGGGGGAAGAGGGGCTGGGAGAGGAAGCTGGTCCTAGTTAGAGTTTCTATTGTAAAACACCACAACCAAAAGTTACTTGGAGAGGAAAAGATTTACTTCAGCTTATGCTTCCAATAAATATTCAGCACTCTGGGAAGTCAGTGCATAAACTCAAGGCAGGAGCCTAGAGGCAGGGACTGAACCAGAGGCCATGGAGGGGTGCTGCTCACTGACTTACTCCTCGTGGCTTGCTCAGCCTGCTTTCTTGTAGCACCCAGGACCACCGGCCACAGTGAGATGGGCCCTCCCACACCATTCATCAATCAAGACAGAGTACCACAGGCTAGCTCACAAGCCAGTCTGGCGGGAGCATTTTCTCAGCTGAGGCTCTCTCTTCCCAAATGATTCCAGCTGTGTACAGTTGACAGAAAACGAGCCAGCACACAGCACTTGCCAGAAGAACTCTTTGCCCTCGCCTATCTGCTTAAAAGTAAGACCTACATTTCCCATGTGGTGCTGATTTCTCTGCAGAGTTAGGTGCCTGGATCCTTTCATTCCAGCACTGGAGGAACAGGAGCTATCTGTGAGTTCAAGGCCAACTTGGTCTACAAAGTAACTTCCATGCCAGCCAGAGCTACATAATGAGACCCTGTCAAACAACCAAACCCCAACAAGAGACATCGGCTCTACACACATCTTCCTTTAATCCCAGCACTGTGGAGACAGGAGTGATATGGCTGGGCAGAGAGGGGAATATAAGGCAGGAGGAGAAAGAAGCTCAGTGCAGTCTGAGGCAATCAGTCTGAGGACAAGATTACCCCTTTGATCCAAGCATTAGTTGAGATAACTACCAATCTAGTGATTGGCTTCTCTGCTTCTCTGATCCTTCAGCTTTCACCACCTGATAGCTGACTCCAAGTTTTTATTATTAAGAACAATTAGAATCTGTGTTACATTCCCTCAGTATCCCCAGAAATCAAAACCCTTTCCCTGTCTTGGAACCTCACTAGGGATGCACTCTCCTGATGACAGGAAGGCCCTGGGCCTTCTCTTCTTTCCATGGAGGCCTCTGTGCATATAAAAGCTGAAGCACTAACTACATCTCATGTGTGTTTCTTTCACTCGTGGACTGACTTTTGTCCCTCTCATGCACAGGCCTGAGTTACAGAACTGAGAAGCATACCCTTCAACCCCCACATTACCATACAGGGACACTGTGTGATATGGCAGAGGGC
Organism: Microtus ochrogaster; assembly: GCF_000317375.1. Lineage (NCBI taxonomy): Eukaryota > Metazoa > Chordata > Mammalia > Rodentia > Cricetidae > Microtus > Microtus ochrogaster. The sequence goes on along the minus strand of NC_022016.1, from coordinate 62,831,096 downwards.
AAGCTTTCCTATTCATGGTGGTTTGAAAGAAAATGACCCCCAAAGGGAGTGACACCACTAGGAGGTGTGGCCTTGCTGGAGAAGGTATGGTGTGGTTGGAGGAAGTGTGTCACTGGAGAGGCAGGCTTTGAGGTCTCATACATGCCCGGAGAGACAGACCACTTTCTGTTGTCTGTGCAAGATGTAGGACTCTCAGCTACCTCTCCAGCACCATGTCTGCCTGCACATCTCCTTGTCACACCATGATGGGCTAACCCTCTGAGCTGCCACCCAATTCAATGTTTTTCTTTATAAGCATTGCCATGGTCAAGTGCCTCTTCACAGCAATAGAAACCCTAAGGAAGACAAAAGTTGGTACCATTTTATTTCTGTGATAAGCCTGACCATGTTTTCATTTGGAAGAATTTGGACTTTGGTACTTCTGGTGAGGAAAAGCAGTGGAATGCTTTAAGCACTGTTTAATGGGTCATACTAGTAGGAGCATGGAAGACAGTGGTGCTGAGAATAATTTGAACTGTGAGGGCCTGGCTCAAGAGGTTTCAGAAGAGAAGAATTTAGCATGTTGCCAAGATACCTTTCTTGTGATATTTTGGGGAAGAAAGTGGCTGCTTTATGTACTTGTCTGAAGAGTCTGCCTAAGACTAAAGTGAAGAGTTTTGGATTAATTCCAATGGCAGAGAAAATCTCAAAACAGCCTAGTATTGACTCTATTGTGTGGTTCCCAGTGTTCATTCTTATAAAGATTTATTATGAAAAGGATCACCAAGAAGTGAAATGGAGTTAAGTCCTGTGTTCAAGGAGATAAACATTAAGAAATGGAATAAAGGGGGTGATGACCTCAGGGCAAGATCCCACCCAGCAAAGTCTCCAACCTGAGAAAAGGGATTAAAGAAAAACTTAGAACCAGGTGTGGTGGTTCACACCTTTAATCCCAGAAGAACTTGACATCTTCAGCCATATGGATCTGGGTCTAGGGTTAAGGATAGAAGAAAGAGGCTATGGAATTTGCCTCCCCAACTAAGGAATGCCACTGAGGCCAGGCATGTGTCAGAGGTGTCCCTGAATGGAGGCCTAAAAAGACCATTGCATGAAGATGTGCAGTTGAAGCCCGGGTTGCCTTGGAGACCCCAGGAAGTTGGAGATGACAGAGGTGTGGGACACTTATCAAAAAAATTGCTAACAGGGAGTGGAACCAGACCAAGAGAAAAGCTGAAAGGAGTTGGAGATCTGAAGAGTGCTTTGGCATGAGACATGGAAATTCAGAGTTCGGAGTTTTCCCAGCTGGTTTTTGGTCTTACTTTTGTCCCAGTATTTCCTCACTATGTTTTGGAATGGTAATATATATGTTGGAAGTATGTGATTTGCTTTTTGCTTTTGATTTTATAAGGGATTACAGTTAAGAGACTACATGGAGAGACTTTGAACTTTATACTTTTAAATAAGTTTGAGACTGTTAAAGATGATGCGGACTTTTGAAGGTAGACTAAATGTCCTTTGCATTATGATTTCGTTACAAGCTTATGGGGGGTCAGGGAATAGAATGTGGTGGTTTGAAAGAATTCTAGAACTTTCTCAGTACCCCCAAAAGAAAATCCCTACTTGTTGGTAGACAGTAATCATCTAATATCATAAATCACTTTATCTCCTTCAGACTTTGCTTTAGGGACAGAAGAGAGACAATATGTTGCCCTTTGTGTCTATCTTCCTCCACTTAGTACATTGTATCACTCACTTGCCTTGTTACCTAGATGCAAACTGTCAACAGCAATTTAAGGAAGAAAGGAAGGAAGGAAGGAAGAAAGGAAGGAAGGAAGGAAGGAAGGAAGGAAGGAAGGAAGGAAGGAAGGATGTTTTAGCTCACAGTTCTGGGGTGCAGTCCAACGTGGTGAGGCAGTGACAACAGCAGGAGCTTGGGACAGCTGGTCACGTGGTCACAGCTAGGAAGTGGAGAGGGAGGAATACTGGTACTCAGCTGGCCTCCTCCTTTTGTTGCTGTTGCAGATTCAAGTGCAGGGCACAGACTTTTAGGGTAGGTCTTTCCCCTTCATAAACCCATCAAGATAACCCCTGACAAGCATCCTCAGAGGCTAACCTAACCAAAGCAATCTCCCACGTGTGTGCCCGAAGCCATTTCTCCTTTCGGATCCTGTCAGGCTGACTATCCATATCAACCACCACCTGTTGTCAAGTTTCATTCATGCTGGGACATCCAGGACTTTGTCTCTTTTCACACCTGAATGATTTCCCACTGTGGGGCTGCACTAGATTTTGCCTCCATTTGTTGCTGGATTTGGCTTGCTCACACTGGTCTAAGTACTTTATTTAAACCCTTGGTGCTCCTTAATGGTGTTGCTATTAGCGTCATCATTCAGACAAAGAGGCTGAGGTCAAGAGAGATTAGGTAAGCCATCCAAGAACACACAACTAGTGACCAGCAGTGGTAGGCTTCACCCCAGGAGGTGGCTCTGGAGGTGATGGCCCTAACCATTGTGAAGCCCAGCCCCTCAGTCAAAGCAGTTGGTGTAAAGTAGCTTATCTGACAAACTGCCCTAAAGAAACACACAGAGGGCTTAGCAAATGGGGTGGGGGGGAGGGAAGCATTCTGGGCAGCAGCTTGTTTGTTGCACTCTGTAGCCCAGCCTATCCAAGAAAACACTATGTCAGTCACCCTGGCTGCACAGTCAAGCTTCGGAGTCACAGCAATTCCCCTGCTTCTGCCTCCCAAGTGCTGGAGTACAGGCTTGAGCTGTCAAGCCCCTCTCCTAGCAGTATTTCTAAAGGGGACAGAGCCAGGGCTATCAGGCAGGGCTGAAGCCAGGGCTGGATGTTCGGATACCCAGGGCCGAGATGTAGGCTTTGTAGAACATGGACATCACCCAGGAAGGGAGCATAGCTTCAACCCAAGGCAGGCCTGCTCCCAATATAGACGATGATCTACAGCCTATGACGCACCTGCCATCTCACCCCTCTGCACACACCTGAGAAGCCACCACTGGGCAGCAGAGAAAACGCCCCTGGGTGGTGTCAAAGTTAGAGATTTGACCCTGGCCAGAGCTACCAAGCATGTGGCCTTGGGCACATCTCTACATTCCACAGGTTGCTGGGCGGGAAGGGTGGCTCAACCATTAAGAGCACTTGCTGCTCTTACAAAGTACCCAGGTTTGGTTGCCAGAACCCCTATGATGGCTCACAACCATCTGTAACTCCAGTTCCAGGAGATCTGACCTCCGCAGGCACTGGGCACAAATATGATCTATAGACACACATGTAGACAACATACTTATACATATAAGACAGAACAAATAAAATATAATTTCAAAAAAGAAAGAAAGAAAAAAATTGGGATGAGGCGTCAGTAAGATGGCTCAGCAGGTAAAGGCTCTTGTACCAAGCCCAAAGTCCCGAGTTCACTCCCTGGAACCCACACAGTGGAAAGAGAAAACTGACTCCCTCAAGTTGTTCATTAGTCTCACACCCAAGGGATGGCATACGTGAGCCCATGTGCACACATATACATAAGTAAATAAATGTTAGAAACTGATTGAAAGAAGTGAGATAAGAAACCTCGATTACCTGTTTCATTACAAAGGTAATATAGAAAGTGAAAAGGGTGGTGGCTAAAACCACACACACAAGGAGTCACCTCTCCAAAACAAAAATGGAGTATTAGCCTTGCATAGATTGTTATAAGTTTGTTTCTATAGAAGGTTTGCTCTGTTTTGAGATAAGGCCTCAT
>NC_022016.1:62816802-62827156 GCF_000317375.1 Microtus ochrogaster | reverse complement strand
GCCCAGCCCTCTAATCCTTTTGTATCTACCTCCTAAATGCTGAAATTATAGGTTTGCCCCACCACGTCCAGTTTTATGCCGTTCTGGAGTCTGAATCCGAGTTTCCTTCATGCTAAGCAAACACTCTACCAACTGAGCCATCCTGCAGCCCCGAGAGCAGTTGTTCTCAACCTGTGGGTCAGGACCCCTTGAGGGGGTCACATATCAGATATCCCATATGTCATGTATTTACATTGCAATTCATAATAATAGCAAAATTACAGTTATGAAGTAGCAATGAAATAACTTTATGGTTGGGGTCACCACAGCATGAGGAGCTGTACTAAAAGGGTCGCAACATTAGGAAGGTTGAGAACCACTGCTCTCCAGGCTCCTCTGTACCACTCTTATTCCACACAGTGAACTTTGAACTTTGACAGGAGTCCCACCTGGCTAGAATGAGACAAAATGTGTATATTTATAAGTCACTCATGCATGAGCGCATGTCCGTGAGCATGTGTCGGGAAACACACTCTCGGTCGAGGGACCAGGAATCCTGCATGTATCTATAGGCACTGGGTTTGAGTCTCACATGATGGTGTCCAAACAACCTGCACATGTGTGTGCTCCTGTGATTTGTATGTGTGTGTTCCTCCACACGCTTGCCTGTGTGGCTCTCTGTGCCCCCAGTGTGTCCTTTCCTGGTTGTGGCTGCATAGGTTTGTGTGCACGTGTGTGTGTGCATGTTTGAGGATGCATCTGCTCCTGTAGGTTGTGCCTGGTAATCCAGGACTGTGGGTGTGGGGATCCCTAGGTGTGGCATAAGCACACATGCATGTAAAGAAGTCTGCATTCATGTAAAAACATACCCATGACGAGAATGGAATTGCAGACACAGAAAACACACATGTGTGGGTCTGCATTTGTGTAAGAACATGTGTCTGGAATATTCCTTCCTAGGAATCCCTCCTACTGTTGCGGATTTTTTTTTTTAACTTAAGTCTTTGGTCAGAAAAAGAACACATGCATGAAGTGAATGCAGGTACAGATTGGGGTGTGTTCACATATGGGGGTTCCATATATGGGAGAATACATACATGAAGTGATTGGAACTACAGGTTGGAGCAAGTATACACGGGATACATATACCCGAGAACACACACATAAGGTGACTGGCGTGCACACACTGGCACGTGGACCTCTGAGCCCCAGTGTGACTGCAGGTGTGAACTCTCAAGTGTGCATTTGCAGGTGACATATGTGATAGGCCTGGGCGCACAGCACTAGTTCTGAGGGACATGGCATTTCCTCCCGGCCCCACCCATGCCTTCCCTGGTTCTCTGGTCTCTGTTCCCACGAAGGCCGTAGTTCTCATCGTGTGGGTGGAGACCCCTTTGGGACTTGAACGACCCTTTCACAGAGTAGCGTATCAGATCCTGAACCTCACGTATTTATGTTAGGATTCATAACAGTAACAAAGTCACAGTTATGAAGTAGCAATAAAATCATTTTATGGTTGGGGGGTCACCACAGCATGAGGAACTGTAACGAAGGGTCGTAGCGTTAGGAAGGTTGGGAATCACTGCACTAAAGGGAAGGTAACGCCATTGTGTAACCTTTGAGCAGCTTGTTTTAGTTACATGTAGATTTATTATTTGGGTAATTAGCTAGTCATCATAAACCTCATTTCGTTTAAAAACAAACATGATGATATCACAGATACAGAATTCAGATGGAATTGAACAGAGTGGGAAAGAGTGGAGACTTCCACTCCAGTCAGTGGGAATCAAGAAGGGACAGGAAGACAGGAGCCAGAGAGGAGGGATCTTCCTGCCTCCGTTTCTTGGGTTGTCAGCCATGAGCCCCATCTCTTCTCCCTGTGGTGGAGGTGGGGCGGGTCGGATGTGGGCAGCCCCACCAGAGGTCCCAGCTGCAGACTAGCCCCTCCTCTGACTGTTAGCGCCAGTACAGACATCTCCTCTTGCTTCCCACTGCCTTGTGGGAAACATATTCTGCCTTTGCTGGGAGGAGACTCCCAACAGGAGCTCCGAGCCCTGCCCACCTTTCCTCGCACACTCCATCCTGACACGGACAATCTCTGTCTACCCGATTCCCTCAGCCTGGGCTACCTCTGTGTCTCCCAAGCAGTCACCGTCCTGCAGCTGTCTCCCAGTTGGACTTTGGACTCCCAATGCCAAAGACAAGCTTACAGCTTTCTCAGGTCCCCGTAACCCACCCTGGCCTGGTGTGATGTAATATTAGTCAACATTTGATGTTAGAAAATACAGATAAAGAAGGAAGGGGAAAGCCAGGAGAACAGCAATGTTTGGCTCAACCACGAGGTCACTGGTTGCCTGCAGATCAGGTGAGTCAGCCTGCTCCTTGCCCAGAGGCAGGAGGAGAAAGCCTCCACCCCCAGACAATTTGAGCCTTATCACCTCGGAACCTCACCGGGCACTTGCAGGTAAGCTTCACCTACTGAAGGAAGAAGAGATGGCACAAAGCTGGGCTGGGCCAGCCTGGAGGCCACCCTTAAGGCTACAGACTCTCCATCTCCTTCCCTTCCTCCTGGGCACTCAGCCAGGTTCCAAGAGTCAGGTTCAGAATTCAGAGTCCATGCCTTCAAGAGCAATCCTGGGTGATGGGGCAGATTCATCTAGGCTGGTAGCCTGGCATTCCCCCTTCCTTTAGGGATACCCTCCAGGATTGGCCCTTTGTCATCTCCCGGGCCCCATGGCTGCTGACTGGACCCCCTGTGTTGACTTCTTTTCTATTGTACTTCACACTGCCCAGAGCAGGTCACAAATATAAATACCCCTTACCCTCAGAATCTTTCTGGGAGCCCCCACCAAAACCCAGAGAGATGGCAGAAGTAGAGAGGCTCCATGTCAAACCTTGATCCACAGGGTCCCTCTCTATCTTTCTATCTTAGAAGACAGGGTCCTTGGGCAGGTTCCGAAGCAGCTACGTAGAGACTGGAAGATCCAGGTGAGCTAGACAGGGGGTGAGGTTGCGGATACACTGGGAGGTGACAGGGTGACAATTGCAGAGGCCTTCACCAGCACCTACACCTCCCTTCCTTCTTCAGAAGTGTTTCCTAGATAACCTCTGCCCCTGATCCAAGGGAGCTAGAGTCTGTGCTACCGGCCCTGGTCGGGAGTTTGAACACCTTGGGAATCTTCTCTGGGCTCCTGTTTTGGTCCATGACGTGGAAGAGACCCTGGGTGAAGGCAGGAAGTCTCAGCATTCCGCAGGATTCCTTCCTAGATTTGCCCGGCAAGGCTTGCACCAAGAACTTCAGGGGTGGATCTTACCCCTGGTTCTATATCATTCTGAAAAAGGACATTCTGACCCAGAAGAAAAGGTTCAGGTGGGAAGGACATGGCTGAACCCTATGGACTGACTTTCCCTCCTGTCAGGCTGAACTGTATCAGCTCCAAGGAAGGCAGGCACAAGAAGCCAGAAAAGCATCATCTTCAGAGCCAATGGGCTTGGTTTCAAGTGACCTGAAGAGGCTGGTCCATCTCACTCAGCTTCAGCTTTGGTGAAGAGACGGGTGGGGGGGGGTCCTCCATGCCCCCACAAACTTTTGAAATGTTTTGTCACGTTCAGTCAGGAAGAAAAGAAACTGATTCCTCAGGGCAAAGGAGGCAATGGAGGCCCAGGAAGATCAGGCAGGTGCCACAGAAGCCAGCCCACTCAGAGAAGAAGAACAGGGAACCCTGGGCCCCTCAGTCCAGCCAGTGCCACCCAACCTGGGTGGTGCCCTGCCCTATCCGACCTCTCCTCTGCTGGCCTGGCCATGACCTGGCTCACCCACTGGCCCTCTTTCTGCATCTGACCTTGGGGCAGTTGAGAATAGGGCTGGGTGTTTGCCCTGCCTGGGATACCTTTGGCCTCAGGCAGGTGGAGACCTGAGGCCAGGCTTTTAAAGGAACCATACCACAAATGGATCCTCTTTTTCACCAACTTCCACAGCCCCGGAGCACCCAAGGTGAACATGCAGATCAGCCCTGGGGCAAATAGGCCTGCTGATTTCCTATGGAACCAGAGGCCTCTTGGGTGATGCTCCCGGGACAGCACGTCAGAGAGGCAAGGACTGGAAGACACAGAAGGCAACAACTTTCCTTGTGGGTGTTTATTCTGATAAACGCCTCGCACACGCACAGCCAGACAGTAATGACCACCACATGCCATTCATGCCTTTACCACAGGCACCACCGAGCCTCGGTGTTGTTGGGTCACAGGCTCTACCTAGCCTCAGCTTTGCTAGAGATTGGGAGACGAGTCCTGCAGATTATTCTGTCCATCCATCAGCTGCACTGGTGTGGACAGCTCTCCATCCACCATTTGAGTGGGCGTGAGGTGGTATCACCCTGTGGTTTGGCTTTCATTTCTGTCTCCTTGATGGTCAGCGTGCCTGTCTTATTGGCACTTCAGGGAAGCCGACCCGAGATACCAAGGACAAAGAAAGGAGCAGTTTAGGGTCAACAAGGTGGCTTGGCGGGTGCAGGACTTGCTGTCCAGCCTTGACTTGAGTTTGGGGGGAAGAGGAGGACCTGACCCCCCTTGGGTGCTTTTCTGATCGCCACATTGGCACATGGTACATGATACACACATAAAAATATACACAAATAAATGATTTTAAAAAAATGTTTGCTGGATGGAGGTGACACATGCCTTTAATTCCAGCACTCAGGAGGTGGTATGTGGATCTCTGTGAGTTCGAGGCCTCCCTGGTCTACAAGGGCTAGTTCCAGGACAGCTAGGACTGCTACACAGAGAAACCCTGTCTTGAAAAACAAACAAACAAACAAAAATAAATAAATAAATAAAAATGAAAAGAATGATTATGTTGAGTGTATCAGTCTGCCATGACTCCTATAAGAAAATGCTACAGGCTGGATGGTTTTACAAACGGAAAGGTGGTTTCTCACACCTAAGGATGGAAGCTGGAAATCCGAGACCACGGTCTGCCAGGGTATTGTTTGTGTGAGGAGCCAACTGGTTTGTGCCCAACCCCTCCACACTACCTTCACAGATAAACGCAGAAAGACTCCCAGTGTTCCTCTTTCTCCTCTTCTTTTTTTTTAATTTCATTTTATTTTAATTAGATCTATGCACGTAGATACATGCACATCATGTGGATACCCATGGAGGCCAGAAGAGGGCGTCAGACGCCCTGCAGCTCGAGTTACAGGTAATCTTGAGATGCCCAAAGTTCTCCCCAAGAGCAGCAAGCCCTCTGAACTACCGGGCCATCTCTCCAGCCCCCTCCTCTTGCTTTCTTGAGACAAGATCCCACCTAACCTCCAACCCATTACGTAGCTAAATATAGCCTTGACCTTCTGACCTTTCCACCTCCTTTTCCAGGCCTGAGCCACCATGCCAGACTTCTGCAGTGCTCAGGATTAACCCAGGACTTCATGAACCAACTGCCAACTGAGTTATATCCCGGACCTTTTCTGGTTTGGTTTGGTTTTTGTTTGCTTGTTTATTTTGTTTTTGAGACAGGATCTTTTAACCTAGGCTAGTCTGGACCTCACTCTACTCCAAGACTAAACTCAAACTCATGGTAATCCTTCTGCTTCAGGAACCTGAGCACCGGGATTACAGATGAGAGCCACCATGCAGGGCTCATCTGAGGACACTGGTCCTACTAGGTCAGGGTCCGTATGGCATCCACTAACCTGAACTACCTCCCAAACAGTAATCATCTCCACATACAATTGCCCTGAAGGACTAGATTCGGTGCAGGAAATGGGGCTCAGTGCGTCCTGGCAGCTGGTGATCTTAGGGAAACCGGGAGGTGACTGAGTGAGCTGGGAAAAGGAAGAGACCATCTGTTTACAAGAAGGTAGCTATCCAGGGCTAGAGCAGAATTGCAGGTAGCTATAGGGAAACCATAAATATAATAACATACAAGGAGAAGCAGGACTAGATTGATTTTTGATTGCTTAGGAGACAGAGTCTAGCTATCTACTCAGGCTGGCCTTGACTCTCCATCTTCCTGTGCCAAGTCTCCCTGGTGCTGGAATTATAGGCGTGCACCATCATACCTGGACTGGATTTTTTATATACTGATTCCTGTAGTCTTGCAGATCTCCAGTTGGGGGTATTTTGGAGTCTGTGTGCATGTGTGTTTATGTGCATGTATTTGTGCTGGGGTTAACACTCTGCCCCTTGACAATATGACCTTTCCAGGGTCTAAGTCACCTTCCGCAACCATGACATTGGTCTTCGGATGGAGCCACTGATAAGGTGGGTCTGCTTGCCAGGGATTCAGGCTATCGTGAAGTGGTACCCATCTATGACCTTAGCTACTCAGAAGCCGAAACTAGGCACTGTCCCTAAGGCTACCTTAGAATGTTGTCTTTCCAATGGGGATGTTCTATCAGGAACTCACCAAGGCCAGCTGGCCTGGGTCTGAAAAAGCATGGGATAAAACCGGACTTGCTGAACATAGCGGACAATGAGGACTACTGAGAACTCAAGAACAATGGCAATGGGTTTTTGATCCTACTGCATGTACTGGCTTTGTGGGAGCCTAGGCAGTTTGGACGCTCACCTTACTAAACCTGGATGGAGGTGGGCGGTCCTTGGACTTCCCACAGGTCAGGGAACCCTGATTGCTCTTCGAGCTGATGAGGGAGGGGGGCTTGATCAGGGGAGGGAGAGGGAAATGGGAGGTGGTGGCGGGGAGGAGGCAGAAATCCTTAATAAATAAATAAAATTAAAAAAAATAAAATAAAATAAAAAAAGAATGTTGTCTTTCCAAGAGCCACAGTTATTTCATAGTCCTTCAGCCAGCTCCTGCCACAAGCAAGGACCTCAAAGCCCAAGAACACTCCCTGTAACCAGGAAACCCAGTCACACCCCAGAGGGGAAGCCCCCACACCAATCTTGATCCTGGGTGAGAAGCAAAGAGCCAGAGACCAACATTCCCAGAGTATCAGGTATGCTTTCTGCCAAATTCCTGGGAGGTGGGGGAGGAAGGTCCAAGGCTGACCCCCCCGCCCCCCGCCAGCTAAGGAGCAGCTAACACACTGGGAAAGAGTCACTTTGGATGCTAGCTTCCTCCTGAAGTCAGATGGTGCCTCTCCCCTAGGCCAGTTCAGAAAATAGTAGCTTCTCTGCCCTAGCCACAAAGCATGAAGGCTGAGGGAGGGTCAGAGAAAGGCTGGCCAGTGTGTGGGCCTTCGCGGACAGCCCGCACCTCTCCCCGCTTTGCTGTAGTCTGCAGATGGGAAGCCGGAACTCAGGGCAGGTCTAGGCAGGGTCTGACTGCTCAGGATGTTTGGAATCTAGCCATCACGGCTCCCCAGCCAAATATCCAGAACCTTCTTCCCAAATAGGGAAAGCCAAACAACAGGGCCTGACAGAGACATGCACAGTGGGCACCTGTGCAACATCCATCCTTCACCGTGCAGGCCAGAGCGGTTCAGGTGGGGTAACCTCCCCACACAGGAGCCCAGAGCCAGTTGTTACTCAACAGTAAATAGAAGTTTCCCCTGGCATTTTTGTTTGACAGAATCTTCAAGAATCTTTGAAGAGACTGAAGAGCCAGGTAAGTTGTAGAGGCTGGTAAACATCTCACACCAAATTAAGAAAACCTAATCAGAAAGAAAGTCGAGAACAGAAGGGTCCGTGTGACAATGGGGGATGTATCTGCCTACATCACTAAGTACCTGGATACAGCCATGTCTGAAACTGCTCAAGCTTCCTGTTTATGTGAGCCACTGGCAGCAGGTGGAGGATGGAGAAGAAGAGGGAGGAGAGAGGAGAAGGGGGAAGGAAGGAGGGAGGGGAAGAGAGAGGTGGAAAGAGGATGGAGAGAAAGAAATGACAGAGAGACAGAGAAAGGATCAAGAAACCAAGAAGAGAGAGAGAGAAAAGAGGAAAGAGGAGAGAAAAGAGAGAGGAGAACACAATTCACATGTTCCTGGAGACCTCACTCTCATAGTGACCCAATTCCATGGCAACCAGCCCATCCATCATAACAATGACACTGACCCATTAATGAGGTTGGAACCCTTATGACCTAATCATTTAATTACCTCTCCAGACAATCCTAGTGGCAACTGAATTCCAGCTTCTGTCTTGGAGCGGTCATTCGCTCTTTGACAGGAGTTCCCCTGGCATCCTTAGAAAGGTCTCCCAGGCTCTGTCACCACTGTCCAAGCCAGCGACCCCTCCTGTAGCTTTCCACAACCTGTCATCACCTGTGTGGCAGGTAGAGGCTAAATGGAGTCTTCCCTGCCTTGGGGAACTGACTAGAAGACAAGGAAGGACAGATTCCCTGAGGTCATCCCTAAATCTCAGAGTCCTTGCACCCCTGTCCATGGTCCTGATTAGCAAGAGGCCCACGGGAGCTTTCAGGGTTCTTTATCCTTTTTGCCTATGCCCTGGGGGGCATCCTCCTGCCCCATGTGGGAGGTGAGCCTTTCCACGGTTATGTCCTTGGTTCTCTCTCCACTGAAGCTGTTGAATATTGCTCCCTCTCCAAATGTGCACATCATGAACCTTGAACCTGGAAGTGCAACTTGAAAAGAGGGTCTTAGAGGCAATTAAGCTACAGATCTCAAGATGCAGTCATCGTGGATGTTCCTAGCAAGTTCTGAATCTGGCGATGGTGTTCATGTCAGAGATTGTCAGGGGAGCCTGGAACTTGAGAGGAACTTGAGATGAGTCAGCAGAGAAGGCAGCCTTGGGAAGACAGTCAGGGACTGGAGTGAGGTGGCCAGAAGCAATGTCAAAAGCCACCAGCTGAGGAAGAAGCAAGGAGAAGGCTGCCTCCTAGAGCCTTCGGAGGGAACACAGCCCTCCAAACACTTTGCATTTTGGACCAAAGAAGCAGAAGTTGTAGCAGCCTCGGGATACTCAGCCACAGTCCCCTACAAGACCCCATTGCCCCTGCTCCTCTGCTAGGGTGTGGGCCAGCATCCTTCCATGCAGTAGCTACAGAGTCCCCATGTTCTCATGGTGAGCAGAAACCCCACCTGTGGTTTGTCTTCTCATCCCCTCATGCCAGGGTTCAGGGGGAAAGGGGACACCAGGTCCCCGTGGTGGTGGGGGGACCAGGTACCTGGGGGAGACACCAGGTCCCTGGGGGAGATACCAGGTCCCTGGGGAGGCACCAGGTCCCCAGGTGGGGGGGGGCGAATATCAAGCCCCTGGGGCAGCTGCTTCACTTCACTGCTGCTGCAGAAATACCTGTTTCTCCAGCTCCTTGATCTTGTCTGAGAAGTGGAAGTTTTCTATTTCCTCCCATGTGGCCGAGGACCTCTCTTTAGAGCACACTTGAAACTCTGTGTTAGGCTAACATTCTGAGATTGCATTTGATATCTATAGGAAATCTTCAGAAACAGAGAGATCTACTTCCTGTCACTTTGGGGTGATGAGGGGTTGATTCCCTAGCACCTCCAATTTCTGTTTCTTTTCTTGAATGTATTTATTTTCAGTCTAGAATCTACTCTACCCTCATGGTGTTTCAGAGGAAGCTTATTTCAACCAGTTCCAGGGGCACAGTTCCAACAACTGTCACGGAATCCCACCCTGCCCTCCATAGTGATCAGCCCCAATAGAGTGTGTAGTGCTGGACACAGAAAAGGCCCGAGACTCTAGCCAGCATGCGAGGTGGGAGGGGAATTTTGCATTTTATTCTGGGTGCCTAGCTTTATTATAAGCAGTTCAGAGGGAAGTCAGCTCAAGGATGAGGCCACAAACAATGGGGCCAGGGGGCTGCTGGGGTGAGGGGTGCCCACCAGTAATCAGTAATTTTAGCACTTGAGAAGCCACGGAAGGAAGTTCTAAGTCAACCCAGGCTACATAGTAATCTTAAGACCATCAAACATCAGATCACACATACACACACACACACACACACACACACACACACACATGCACACATGCGCACACACACACACTCATGGGAGAGGGTGTTGGGCAAGGGAACTATAAAGAGATGGGCAGAGTTGTTGGGTTCGTCTAACTCCAGAGGTCACCCTATCCTCACAGTCTGGTTAAGCAAGTCTGGCTGTCCCTAGGTTTTGTTTGTTTTGTTCGTTTGTTTGGGAGAGCCTGTGTGTGCTACAGCACAAGCAAGGAGGTCAGAGAACAACTTGCAAGAGGAAGGTCTGTCCTTCCACTATGTGGGTCCAGGGATCTTAATTTAGGTTGTCGGATTTAGTGGCAAGTTCCTTTACCCCCTGAGCTGTCATGCTGGTCCCTGTTGTTTTGAGGCAGGAGCTTGTTATGTAGCTTTGGGTGACTTGAATTTACAGCAGTCTTTCTGCTTCTGCGTCCAAGTGCTGTGATTACAGAAGTGAGACACCCCAGCCGGTCTTCACTGTCTGACTATAGATGCAAGACATGC
>NC_022016.1:62804365-62816368 GCF_000317375.1 Microtus ochrogaster | reverse complement strand
AGATGTGAGACACCCCAGCGGGTCTTCACTGTCTGACTACAGATGTAAGACACCCCAGTAAGTCTTCACTGTCTGATTACAGATGTGAGACACCCCAGCAGGTCTTCACTGTTTAAGGCAGTGAGTATTGGATTTGCTTCTTATTTCAAAGCTTCCTGCCCAACAGGCTACTCAGCAAAGCCAGGTTCTCAGGCTGTTCTCTAGCTATGGTTTTGAAATCGTTTTAGACTCTGAATTGTTCTCCATAACTCTCTCTATCTCAGTCCTATTTGTTTGCATCCTCTCTGGGGCCAATGATACCTGTAGGACTAGGAAGACAATCCCTTACACGAACTGGGAGGAAAACAGGCATTTCTGTTTCAGACAGTTGTTGGCAGAGGTGACATCTGTACAGAAATGCACAGATGACCCTCTAACCCTGTCAGCAGGGGCCATCTCTGGGGAAGGGAATTTAGGGGAAAGGGTTTCCTCTCTAGGTTATATTTCGTGATACCATTTGAATTTTTAGTATAAAGTGCATTTGATATTTAAAATCCTCTGGATTAAAAAGTAGTACAAGACAGAGTCCCCTTGGTGCTTACTCTAGAAGCAATTTATCTGCTAAACAAAGAAATGGCTCAGAGCCAGGTGGGGAGCAGACAACTATAATTTCAATCCTGAGAAGGCTAAGGCAGAATTGCTGTTCAAGACCAGCATGGTCTACATAAGCTCCAGGTTGCCCAGTGTAACTCAGTGAGACCCTGTCTCAAAAAGAAAAGAATAAGAAAAAAGAAGCTGGGTGTGAGGGCTCGCACCAGCCATTCCAGCACCTAAGACACAAAGATAGGAGGATCAAGAGTTCAAGACCACCCCCAGGCTACAGAGCAAGTTTAAAGCCAACTTCTGCTACATGAGACCCTATTTCAACAGCTACAACAAAGAAACAAAGATAAGGATGATGTTAAAAACAAATAGAATGAAGAAAGGCAAAGCCAGAAGATGAGAATAGAAAAGTAACAATGTTTCTTTAAAAAGTTGGTTGTAGAGTTTTTCAAGAACTCCTTAAGGGCTGGAGAGATGGCTCAGTGGTGAAGAGCATCGCCTGCCATTCCAAAGGTCCTGAGTTCAATTCCCAGCCACCACATGGTGGCTCACAACCATGTAATGAGGTCTGGCCTGCATACATATATTGTATATATAATAAATAAATATCTTTAAAAATTGTATAAAAAAGAACTCCTTAAATGTCCTAATCTTTGGTGGTCCAAAAATATGACATTCCTTGCTACAGGAAACCTTGACTAGGGCTGAATGCAGCAGCCCAGTGGTAGTGCTTGTCTAGGACCCCTGGCTTCACAGTGCAGCACTTCAGACACCTAAGACAAAACTAAATTTAACCAAAGCTGTAAGGAATGACAGCTGACACCATGACACCAAAACTGTGACAAAAGAGAGGTCAAAAAAGAGGCTTTAGCCTGCCCTGCCTCCCTTTCTCCCTCCCGATCCTAGTCTGGGCAGAACACTCTATTGAATGCCAGTGTAGTCCTCCCAAGGCCCAGCTCTTGCTCACACCCCTGCAGGGACAGGGATAAGCACTCTGGAGCCCTGCACCTGCCTAGACAGAGAATCTCCAGGGGGTTCACAGGCTCCAGTGGCCAGAGTCTACAGCCCAAGACACCAGGGCTCTGGGTACCTGCTCTGTTCCAGTGTTACCAGCATTCTTTATGGTTTAGGTTCATGGTCCTTTTCAGCTTAGCCCAGGGTGGTGCATGCAGGCTGCTCTGGCATCCCACTTCCATTGTGACTGCTTCACCTGGACCTCTATTCTTTTCCTCTGCTGACAGACTCACCCCCCATTAGGATCCAGAACCCTCTGCACCCCCTGAGCCTCCTCATCCCACACACCTGCTTAAATGGGTGACAACTGCTGGACAATGTCTAAAGTACTGTGGGGTCCCGTGTTGCTTCTGCGCCTTACCCTAGGCCACAGGTACCCACCTTGTGTTCAGCACAGAGATGGAAAGGCTGGCCTGGTTCCAAGTCCAGGTAGCCTCTCAGAGAAGACAGACAGACATTCAGACAGGAGCACAGCTACTGGCCACCATGGGCCACATAGTAGCACACATACTAGTAGCACAATGCTCAGCACTGGCTGAATTCCATCAGCCCTTGTGCCCACCGAGTGACAATCCCAGAAGGGAACTGTTTGGACACTTTCATGAGCTATGGCGTTTCTCGGTGCTGCCTGCTGGAGGAAGCCCTCTAGGAGCAAGATATTCTACACACCAACCCCTGTTCTTAGACTTAGCAAAACACCTAAAGCCATCTCACAGTGCAGAGATACTGTGTCCCCATTTGCCTGTCAACCAGGTCCACAAGCTCTTCAGAGAGGCAGCTTTGTCTATATTCTTCGGCACCCCCAGCTACTAGAACACTATAAGGCATAGAACAGACATCTGGATTCAGTGAACAGGTGACCGCTGATGGCAGTGGCTACCCCTCCTTCCCTCCATCAACCGCCAAGCAGCCTCCTGGTGGTAGAGACATTGTCTCTGTCCAGTTCTGTCATCGTTCTTCCTCTCAGTCCCCGAGAAGTCCGTCGTTGGTGTCCCCTAGTCTCTCGTGCTTTTGTTACCCAACCTCAAACAGTCCTTCCTCTGTGAGGACAGAAGCATGAGTGGAGCAGTGAAGAAATGAGGGGTGAATGAGTGAATGAGCCTATTGTTGAATGGGGTAAAGTAGCATACAGATGTCTGAATGAGCAAGAAGTTACTGAGTGAATGAGTCATTGCCCAACAGAGGAGGAAGGAGGAGCGAAGGAGGCTTCCCAGCTTTCTCCAGCAGCCCTGGCATCAGCAAGCCTGCCACCCGCAGCCCTAAGCCTGAGCCGTGTGCCAACCAGCCTGTGATGCCTCCTGCCTGAGCCAGCTCCCATCACTGCTGCTCAGCACATGCTCTCTGATGCTGGCCAGACCCTGAGCCGGGCAATGAATCAGACAGGCCCCTGCCCTGGGGCTCCCGGGATCGAGGGCAGACAGTCAGCCTCATAAATAAACTGAATGCCACGCTGGGCAGACATGTGTTCCAGCACGATGGTGAGCTCAGGGTTGGTCTGCAGCCTGCAGCCTGCAGCCGGGCAGAGCTGTGCTGCTGCGGAGAGCTGGGAACATTACAGGAGTGGGCTGGGAAAGGGGAAGGGTAGAAAAAAGGCACTGAGGCAGTGGGGGTAAAACTCGGCCGCTGCAGACAGAGTTCTCCGCTCTTGCATGGGAGGCCTGGGAAATGATGTATCAGGAGATGGGGGTCAGCACTAGATACTGGCTGCAGGAGCTGGAGCTGGCTGTGACTTGGACAGGGACCATAGCAGTGGGCAGGACAGACTGGATACACAAGGACAGTGGCTGTGGTCCTGGGCTGGGGAGGAAGATGGAGACTCTAAGGAAGTGTTACAGGGACCAGTTCAAAGAACTGCTAAGGTGCACAGGGCTGGGTCCTGTCCCACTTCCGTCCTTGAAGAAGCCACTACCCTCTTTGTCATGGTGCCTCCTGCTAGCTCCCCAAGTTACTTGGGGCTCCATACCTGAGCTGCTTAGAGACACTTAGAGGTGGGGTGTACTTACAGCTTAGTCTGAGGGTGGGGAATCCAGAGCTCCTAAAGCAAATCAGAGACTTTGGAGTTTGACAAGAAACATCCAGGTTAGAGAGATCGGTGCCAGGAAGGCTGATAAACACTCCGCAAGCACAAATGGCCTGCTCCTGTCCCAAAGGTGAACAGCACTGTGCTGAGCAGCCCTGAACAGAGAAGACTAGACTGGGAACCTAGAATTAAAAAATAAAAAAGGGTCCCCCAGAATACAGATGTGCTGCGGTGGGTCTGGAGCCGGACTGGGTGCCTTCCACCCATGTGCTCATGGAATCTGTACCTGCTCCACAGACGAGGAAAGTGAGGATGATGGACAGACTTGCCCAGCATTGCACGGCTGAGTAGGAGGAGGGGTCCCAGTCTTGGCAGGCTTTTGGTTGTGCCATTCATGGCCTCTGGGAACCCTGAAGGGCAGAAGATTCCTTCTCTCGGCTCTGCGCCTTCCACCTATGTAGGGATTTGGGGCTCCTTAACTGCAACACAGGCTCTTGGCAGCCAAGGAGCTCCGTTTGTAAGCGATGTGGTGGGCAGGCAGGAAGCAGATCCTAGGGACAGAGGGCCTTTGTTTGCCTGCAGATGGGCAGGCAGGCCTGGGCTGTGTGGCCAAGCCCAGGGGCCAGCCGGGTGCAAACTCATTAGCCAGCTACTGCAGCAGCCAAGGAGACAGAAGCAATTAGAGAGCCCCGTCTGAGCCAGGAAGAGAAGCCACCCTGCAAGAGCTGCTGGGCTCTCCTGCTTCCACTTCTGCAGCTTGGGGGAGGGAGAAGCAGTCACTCCTGGCTGACTGACCCTACTGTGTGCCGGTAGACACAGCCCACACCTTGCTTCCCCTGCAACATTCTCTGCAGTAGGAATCACCAGCTCCCTTGCATTTACACAATCATCCCACCCATCCACTAAGGGCACAGATATCTGTTGAGTACCTGCTATGCTGAGTACTGAGCTAGATCCTGGGGATCCTGAGGGAGAAAAGCAGATAAATTCCTGCTTAGGAAGCATTGAGGGAGGAATCAAGAGAACAGACCAGGCACAAATAAGATCAGAGGCACTGGAGGTGGAAGGCAGGAAGGGAGCTTAGAGAACAGAGCTGTAACTGTCCACAGAGGAGGGACTGGGGTTCAGAGTAGGGAATCAGCTTATCCAAGGCCACACAGCTGATGACTGAAGGAGCTGGACTTTGGTCCAGGATCTGCAGAACTTCAGACATTGTGAACTTTAGACATCATTCTGATTCATCTCCTGGAGACCCCTCTGTGCTGGGGAGCCACAGTACCTGATGTAGCATTGTGACAATGTCACTAACTCCTACTTGTAGGATCCTCATTATGTAGGTGGGTTGGTCATCTCCCTTCCCTAAGGGAGGGAACTGAAGCTAAGAAAAAAGCCATACTAATCCGATGGTCTCAGGAAGGAGGACTAGAAGGGACTTGAACCAGAGTTGATTTTTGTTTTGTTTTTTTTGTTCCCAAGTCTATTTCTTCTGCCACACCTGGCTCTTTTCTAACTCGACACTTGGTCCATGAGGAGATCTCGGTAGACATTTAAGAGAGGATTACTGATTGATCGTGTTTCCTTGGTCAGGGTTCCTTTCCTTTGGGATTTTCCCCTCCCTATTAGGAAAAAACACTTTATAACTGACAAGCCAGCTCGGAAATCCCCCAAGTTCCTTCTACTTAATCAGTGCTCCCTCAGGCCTGCTGCAACCTCAGGAGACAGATGAAGGAGACTCACCTCGTCTCAGCTCAGTAAGCAGGTCATTTAATTCAAGGCAGATTGGTTAGGAAGATCATTATAGCGCACACGACAGAAGCAAAGGCATGAGATGGAAAAGGTGAAGGGTCTGCCCAGCGTTGCTCAGGATGCAGAGAGCCCCAAGGGACTTTGAAACATATTGAGATAGGTTCACATTTGGTTTTTGACTTGAAATGTAGCCAAGGCTGGCCTCAAACCTCTATATAGTCAAAGATGACCCTAACTCCTGATCCTCCAGCCTCTACCTACAAATGCCGGATTGCCAGCATATGTCTCTCTCTCTCTCTCTCTCTCTCTCTCTCTCTCTCTCTCTCTCTCCCTCTCTCTTCTTTTGAGACAGGTTCTTACTATTATGTAATGTAGGCTGGTCTTCAACTCTCTCCACAGCCTGGGACACCCTCCTGCTTCCCTGTCTAGGAGCTGAGGTGACAGGCACATGCCACAACACACACTTCGGAGCTTTTATCCTAGGACCCGGTGCTCCTGCACTTACTCCCAACTTCTGCTACCTGGAGGCCTTGTGCCATAGTAGCTCTGCCCCTTCCAGCTCTCCAGTTCTAGTTGGGCTTCCCAGAGGAAAAGCTGGAGCAGATCCAACTGTACCTGGGCCACCAATAAAGGCTGTGTGACCTTGGTATGCAGCTCCCCACCGCCACCACTCAGCCTGGATTTCCCTATTGATTAACTGGGAAGCTAGATCAGAACAAGCCCCAGCCATAATAAAAGGTAGGGTTTATGAGCACTTTCTTCTTGAGCCTCCCCTGAGACAGGCTTTGACATTACCCTTGATGGACAGATAAGCACCATAGGCTTACAGAGGTGGAGTCACTTACCCAAGGCCACATACTAGCATTGGCCCAGTGGGGGCCACACCCAGGACTACTTGACTGTGCTCCAAAAAGAAAAAAAAAGTTGCTGACTTGCATATACAGTCATGCCCTTTGACCTGCACAGCAATCACTATGGACTTTATCTGTAGGAAATAAAATCCATATGTTCATAGCAGCCATATTTACAACATAATAGATAACCATGGGCCCAGCCCCAGGGCCCTCCCTGTTTCCTTTAGAAGCTAGCCAGCTTCAGATAAACTGCGCTTTGTTGAGTACCAACTTGGCTACCTTGCGTCTATAACCCCCAGCCAATCCTATGAATCAAGAGCATCTCCCCGCTTCCTAGACCAAGCGCATGCCAAGCGCATGCTTCAAGGTTCAGAGAGGTTGAGGGAGTTGTTGAGGTAAGGCCTCATTCCCTGTGTCCCCAAGATAGGAATAGGGACTCTGTTTCACAGAGGGCAAGTGATATTTCTGTCTCCCACCCCTCCCTCAGGCTGACAAAAAGAGAACTGGGGCTTAGTCTCAGGTCCCTATCCTCCAAAAGCTGCTTCTGACTGAGAAACACTCCTAGACTTGGTTTTGCATCTATAAAACGGAGGTGCTGCCTTTACTTTAACCATGGTGGTTAAGGGTAGGGTTAAATGGGAGGCTAGGTGCTGGGATTGAATGTTGGTCCCCAGTGTGGATGGGCAGGTCCCATCGAGGGGGCGGGGCCTGAGGAGGAATTCTTCTGAGTGGAGATGATGCCTGTCTCTCTAATGGATTTGTTATTGTGGGAATGTGGCCTTCTTTTCCCTCTTCTGCACCCTCCCTTGCCCCTTTCTGTTTTCTACCATGATTGACAGAGCATGAAACTGCCACTGGAAAGCTAGGAAGTTGCCTGCACCTTGAACTTGAACTTCCCAACCTCTAGAACCATGGACAAAAATAAGCCTCTTTCCTTGATAAATCTCTCAGCCCAAGGCATGCCATTATAGCAACAGAAAACAGAGACATTGGCCAGGGCCGTGAAAGAAGCAGAAAACACCCACCCAGCCTAACACGTGGAAAGAGACTGGGCTGGGAAAAGCTAGGGAAGAGAGAGAATTGGGTGGGGAGGAGAGGCTGGCAATCTCCAAGGCACAGATTAGCCAGTGAGGCCATTGGCTATCTTCTGGCCTTCTAGGTGCTATCTCTGTGACTATGTAAGGTGACTGGACTCCCCCACACACACACACACGTTGGCTTTAGTCTTTCAGAAGCTGAACTGAGGAGCTGGTGATGATTGTGGGATCTTCTGTCCCCCTCCTAGTAGGCTGGATGGCTTGTCAGGGTCACAGAGAAAGTGATACCAAAAACAAAACTGGGACCTAGATGTCCTGTCAGTGGGATACAGAACACAGTCAGCAATGAGGCCTGGCTGACCTCATGGCCTGAGACTAACCTCACAAGGCTGAGAATCATTAACTTAAAAGGAGTAACTCTGCATAGGAAGAAACTAGTGCAGAGCTCAGCTGTAAGAGCTCTGACTGGGACTGGAGAGCTGGTTCAGAGGTTCAGAGCACTGCCTGCTCTTCCAGAGGTCCTGAGTTCAGTTCCCAGCAACCACATGGTGGCTCACAACCATCTGTAATGAGATCTGGTGCCCTCTTCTGGCCTACAATCACATATGCAGACAAAACAATGTATACATAATAAATAAATCTTTAAAAAAAAAAAAAAGAGCTCTGACTGCCTCTTGCAGAGGACCTGAATTCAGTTTCTATACCCACACCAGGTAGCCAGGTAGCCAGGTAGCTCACAACTACTTGTAACTCCAGCTCCAGGAAACATGGTGCCCTCTTCTGGATCCTTGTACAATTGCATGCACAGAATGTGTGTGTCTTCACTCAGTCATACACACCTACATGCTTAAGAACCCATTGTAAATGTGGGGTGAGAGTAGAGCAGTGGGGAGCTGTGGGGGAGGGTAGTAGACTCCAAGTAACCCTGAGTCTGGACAGCAAGTGTTAGGGAAACAAATAAGACCTTGGAGCAGAGGTAGGGATGATCAGGTGACCCACTGACCCTGGCAGAGAAAGACGGAACCCTAGGCCCAGAGAAGCCAAGATAGCTACAGGCTGGGGATTTCGCAAGCTCCCAGTTGTGGCCCCCATTGATCACTAATTGAGAAAATGCCTTAAAGCTGGATCCCATGGAGGCATTTCCTCAGCTGAGGCCCCTTCCTCTCTGCTGACTCTAGCTTGTGTCCCGTTGGCACACAAAGCCAGCCAGTCAGTCCACCAGGCAAGGGTAGAGTTTAGCAAGGAAGGAAGATGAGCAAGGCAAGCTGCAAGAGTTTGTTGGTGGGTTTACATGTGGGAAGGACAAAGGCTGGCCTGAGGGAGCCACTGGCCTCTCCAAGTCTGAGGTTTAGGTTGCCTTGGGAAGAGGCAGGAGATCTGGCAGGCCCAGCTTTGTGTCCATTGGAGTGATGGGCTGAAACATGTCAGCGGGGGAGGCCTCCATGATTTTGTCTTGGACATTCTGTTCCCTCTTCACCTGCTCTGTCCCAGAGTTGACCCTCTGCCTCAAAACGCCACCTCTGGCACCCTCACCTCAATCTGGGTTTGGTGCAGTGCATCCAGTTTGGTCTTTGCCTGTGCAAGGAGTTGTGGTCTAAACCAGTGGACCTGCCTCTTCAAAGAACAGGAGGTCTGTCTGTCAACCAGAGGAAGCTGGATGGCCCTCCTACCTCCTGGCAATGTAGGTGTGCTTCCTCAGTGCTGGCCACTGCTGGCATCATGGTGGCCACGCCACAGCGTCTCAGGACAAGACAGCGGAGTGATTCCAGCTCAGCTTAATCTAACAAACAGATGCAGGCTCCCAGGTCTGTTTTTCATGATAGATGGTCATGGTAGTTTGAATGTAATTGGCCCTTGTAATCCAATAAACTCATAGAGAGTGGCACTACTAAGAGGTATGGCTTTGTTGGTGGAAGTGTGTCACTGTGGGGGCAGGCTTTGAGGTTTCATATACTCAGGATACTGCCTAGTGTGTCAGTTGACTTCCTGTTGCCTGTGAGTCAAGATGGGGTGCGGGACAATTGTCTATATTCTGTCAATTATATTTTAAATAAACGCTGATTGGCCAGTAGCCAGGCAGGAAGTATAGGTGGGACAACCAGACAGGAAGTAGAGGTGGGTCAAGGAGAACAGGAGAATTCTGGGAAGGAGGAAGCACTTTCCTGCCCAGTCCTGCCCAGACGCAGAAGATGTGATTTCCCCACCGAAAAAGGCACTGAGTCATGTGGCTAATATAGATAAGAATAATGGGCTAATATAAGTTATAAGAGTTAATAAAAAGCCTGAGCTAATGGGTCAATCAGTTTATCATTAATATAAACTTCTGTGTGATTTCTTTGGGACCTAACGACTTCAGGAACCTGGCAGGACAGAAACTCAGACAACAAAGATGTTCCTTGCCATGACTAGACTGAACCTCTGAACTCTAAGTAGCCACCACAATTAAGTGTTTCCTTTAAAAGACTTGCTGTGGTCATGGTGTCTCTTCATAGCAATAGTAAACTCTAACTAAGACAGAGGGTCAGAGGTCAGGACTCCTGTCAGTTATGCTTGAGACAGGGTCAGAGGTCAGAATTCCTGTCAGTTATACTTGAGACAGAGGGTCAGAGGTCAGGACTCCTGTCAGTTATTCTTGTTTCCCACCTCCAGGCCTAGGAACTCCATTTGCTTTTGGGGAGCTCCTCCTGGCCAGAGCTCTTCCCCAGCTTTTTCTCCCTGCCTTCAGCCTCTCCATCCCTGAGAGGCCTTGCTCTGACCTTCCCTGAGGAAGCCAAAGGGCAATGGCTGCCTTGCCTTCCCCTTATTTGGTTAAAAAGCTCACCTCTAGGAGTGGTACAGATTGTATTGTTTTGACCTCAAGGGCTGACTTTGTGAAGGCAAGGCGACCTTCTCCTCAGCCAGTCTCTCCCATCCCTCCACCTGCCCTGGTCCCCTTGTGCTGGTTGAGCTGTCCATACTCTGGCTCCCTGCCTCCTCAAGGCTATTATTATTTTTTTCGTTTGGCTACAAAGCAATGGGTTTCATTGTGGCATCTTTATAACATATGTCAGTTCACTTCATTCTTATTTAGAGCACCCCATGGCTGCCCTTTAATGAGGCAACTTCTCTTTATCAGCCTCATTCCCAGACAATGGCCTCTCATCTTCAGGGCCTCTTCCAAGACCCACAAGGCCATCCTTGCCTCCCCCTGCTCCCATCCAGACTGTTCCTGCTCAAGAACCCAGAACATTCCATCTGCAGGACCACTCTGTATCTCCAGCCTGTCTGATCTACCCGCACCACAGCCCCCACAGACCACTTCTGTGGTTCCTCCTTCTAGACCAATGCTGAGCGTTCTCTGCCTACCCACCCCCTACCCCTACCATGGCCATGGTTTGTATCTGTAATTCCAGCCAGCAATTCCAAGACCCTCATGTTTACACAGATATGCCTTCTGATCCCCAGGACCAGGAACTCGGAAGGGATCTCTCGGACTACTCATGCCTAGTAGGGAAGACTAGAACTAAAGAACTGACTCCACCCACCATCTCAGCCTGCCACACATCCTGGGGTCAGCAGAAGGGCCATTTTATTGGAATGTGAGAGACAGACAGCTGGGCAGGCCAGTTAAATCTTAGCAGCCATTGGGGGAAGGAAGATGGCTAAGAGAAAATGAGAAAGCTGTGCTTTTTGAGTTAGAGACCAAGAAAGTGAGCGGCTTAGCAATGCAAGCAAGCCTTCCAGAGGCTACAAAGGAGGTGGCGTGGGCAGGAGCATTCAGAGAGAGTGAAAATGTTTAGGATGAGGGCAAGCAGGCTGAGGATTTGGGCAGGAATCCAAAAAGACGGAAGTAAAAAGGAAGAGAAAAAGCTATGCTTCCTAAACTAGTCTTCTGAGTTCTAACTCAGAGTGTGGGCATAGTGAGGTCTGTAAGCAACTGCGAAGAGGGAGGGGCTTCCAGGGTCTAGAGGTGTCTCTCATTAGGGATAATTATCCCTCCCATCTTCTTAACCTGTCTCCCTGTTTCCTGAAGTTACAGCTTTCTGAAGCTACACTTTCTCGTCCAGGTGATTGACAAGTCCATTAGGATTAACTCCTAAGGGAGGGGATAATAGGATGTTTTCCTGTTCTTATTATCCTTGGGGCTAGGGGTTAGCACTCAGATCCCATTCTTTTGACCAAAAGTCATGTAACTGTGTAGATCAAAAACAATTCGAGAAAAATCGAGGCTGGAGCAATGGTTCAGTGGTTAAAAGTGCTTGCTACACAATCATGAGGGACCAGAGTTCAGTTCCCAGCACCTGCATAACAAGCAGGGTTATAGTGGCATTTCAACTGTATTTTAATACATAAAGACTGCCTGCCTGAAGATCTGACAGTAAAACAGTCACTTTTACCAGCCAGATTTGGTAGCACACACCTTTAACCCCAGTAACCACAATGACATGCATTTTTAATCCCAGTGGCCACATTAATTGCCATAGAAATCGGGTGGCGCATGTCTTTAATCACGATGGTGCACGCCTTTAATCCCAGCTCTAGAGAGGAAAATAAAACAGGAGGAGACAGCTCTCAACACAGTCTCATCCTGAGATTCCTGGAGGCAGGATCGCCATTTTAGACTGATGTTGAGGTAAGAGCCAGGAGCTGGTTGTTTTGCTTTTTGGATCTTCAGGTTGAACCCCAATTTCTGACCCTGAGTTTGTATTAATTGTGCTTCACAGGGTGTCCAAGGAATCCTGACACTCTCTTCTGGCCTCTGTGAACTCTC
>NC_022016.1:62795858-62804265 GCF_000317375.1 Microtus ochrogaster | reverse complement strand
CTCTCTCTCTCTCTCTCTCTCTCTCTCTCTCTCTCTCTCACACACACACACACACACACACACACATACACACACACACACTCACATATTCTCACAGAGACACACTCTCACACACTCTTACACACTGTCACACACATTGTCTCACACAAACACTTTCTTACACACACAGATACACACACACACACACTCACAGAGACACAGTAAGCAGGGTCAGTAATGTATACACATACATACATACATAAAATAAATCCTTTTAAAGCAGAGTTAAATAAAATAAAAATGAAATACATTTATAAAATTGCTGTACCTTGCCAGGAAATAGCCTCCGCAAAACCCTGTGACCTCTAACTTCCTCCTGTTGTGGTATTTGAAACCCTGTGAAGGGGCAATGAGAGGAGGGGGCTTTCCTACCTTTTACATGGGATTCAAAATCTAAGGAGAGCCAATCATGAGTCTTTCCTCCAAATTAGTGTGTTGTGAGGGATGCCGGGAGGGGCTCAAGCCGACTGTGGCTCTGAGGATCTGTACCCAGAACTGACAAGTCTGCTGATACCTATCGGCTCAGCTTCCCAGCATTGGGGGCCCCCATCTCCTCACCCCATCCCCAGTACCCAGTCATCAAGTTCATTTGTGCACTCTCTCAGTGCAGACAGGGCCTCACCCCACCCCTCCCTGCTCTGCCCCTGCTTCCTAGCAGCTTGTCCATGCATCTCTCGGGGACATCCTTCTCCTTCATTTCACCCTCACAGTAGTCAGAGGGATCTTTCTAGAACACAGATCTTTGCATAGCACCCACCTGCCTTGAGTTTCTCACCATTCCAAGCCCTCATCTCTCACCACTTGGGCACCTCCCCCAAACTGCTGGCCCTCCCCACACCGTGGGCATCTGGGGTTGTCTTGACCTGGCTTTCAGTCCTTGGACTCTGCTTTCTTGCAGCTTCTGGCTGTAGTCTTGCTGATCCCTCTGTGTGGAGTGTTTCTCCTTCATCCCTAGCCATCCCCTCAGAGATTTGGCCCAGGGCTGCTCCCCACATCTCCCCGGAGAACCTTAGCTTTCCCTTGGCTATTGGCAGCACCCATGGGTGCCTGTGGTTATTTGATCCATATCTGTCTCAGCTCCTGGACTGCAGATTCCATAAAGGCCATGGCCATGTCTGTCTTGTTCCTTGTGGTTCCAGGTGCTTGGGCTGTAGTTGGAACCCAGGATTCCATGACTGGGCCACATCCACTTTCCCCACATTCTCTGGTATTAACCTTCTTCCTCCCCTGAGTCTCAGGACCCTCCCTGCTGCGCCCACCACATCCCTCCTCTTCTTTCTCAAGCAGTATTCACCCAGCAGAAGCCATCTCCAGTGAACAGTCCTTCATAGTGACTCTGATCCCTGACCTTACTGTGACCATCCTCCGACTGGAGAGGGCACCTGCTGGCCATCCCTTCAGGCATCGTCCTATCTTGTCCCTGTCACTCTCCCCTTTGCAGCACCCCTGCTCCCCACACAACTGACACCTCTCTGACAAAATTCCATTCCCCACACCTAGGACCCCTTCTGTCTCCAGACATGCCCTGCACAGTAGTCCTAGGTCCCCAAGTCCTAGAGCAAGGACCACCCTGAATCTGCGATTTCCTCAAGCCCTCCTCAGCCCTGGCTGAGGTCCACCCTCTCTGGAGTTTTCTCAGGAAGGTCCAGCCAGGATTTGTGTGCTGGATCCGCCTCATAAGAGCTATAGGGTCTTAAATAAGTCAGGGGCATCTGGAGCCTCTGTTTCCTCACACAAACTACTAGAGCAGCAATAACTGGTACTGCTAGGATTCAGGGACAACTAAATAATAATTTTAAAAAACCCACAAGAGGCACGGGAACCAGCACTTGGTGCCTCTGTACCGCCCAGTCTCTGAACATCTGTTGCCTGCGTGCCTCCCCCCTGACCTTGTGTTCAGGGGGAAGCCCCTGCCTTACATCTGTGTCCCTTTGCCTAGCCCAGTGTCTGGTTCCCAGAAGGCTCAATAAATGAGTATTAATGAGTTAATAGACCACACAC
Organism: Microtus ochrogaster; assembly: GCF_000317375.1. NCBI lineage: Eukaryota > Metazoa > Chordata > Mammalia > Rodentia > Cricetidae > Microtus > Microtus ochrogaster. The sequence goes on along the minus strand of NC_022016.1, from coordinate 62,802,225 downwards.
TTGGCACCACCCTGGCCATTGTTCCCTCACTTTCAGTGCAAACTTTATCTCTCCTAACAGGATCTGGGCTCCTGGGGTTGGGGGTGGGGCCAGGGAGGGAGAGCAGGAGGTGTCTTCATGTCAGGGCATTCAGACCTGGAAAGGAGCTCTGAATTACCATCACTCTACCCCCCACGGTGCCCAGCCCGAGAAGGAGTCAGGAGGACTTGCTGACAGATGGCCCACCATCTTCCCCCAAGAAGGAGTCAAGTCCCCCTACGAGCTACCGCCCTAATTATGCCTATCCCTCCCTCCACACACACATCTGCCTTCCCAGGCAAGAGCCTGCTTGACATTCTCACACAGAGTTAGCTCTCTTGGCTGGTGGTTCCCAGCCAGCTTGGCCAGTTTCTTCAAGAAACTGCAGCAGAAAAGAGAGGAAAAGTTTTCTTAAAGCTACAGAGACCAAACCCAGAACCAAGTACACCCACGCTCTTCCACACAGCTGCCTTGGAGGGACCATGTCAGAAGTAAACACAGAAGGCAGAGCAGTAGTGTCCAGGGGGTGGACTCTGCCCAGACAGTCCCAGGTCTATCACCAACAGGCAGGGATCTGGGCAATTACCTTTTCAGAATTATAGTCTTGAGAAGGAAATCACACCCGTGCTAACTTAGAACTGAATTTGATGACTGCTCACAAGGTGAGTGGTTTCTATGTATGGTACCAGAGAAGGTTGGAGCCCAAAAGAACCCCCAAGGAACCTTTAGAAGCAAGAACGCCTCAGCCAGCAGAGGTGGCCCAAATGCATTACACCATACAGCAAAACAGATGCACGTGCTTTGCCTAACACTTGGTAAGGACATTTTTCAGAGAGTGAGGAGTTGTGTAATCTCTCAGCTGCTGGTCTTGGGGAGGGTCATTCACCTCAACTGAAAGAGCTCAGATTTGTGAGCCAACATGGGGAAACATTATCCTATGGTTGCTTGCTCGTGAGTGGGCCTCTTCCAGCTGAGGGCAACACCACCCATCAAAGGCGCTGTAAGTGCAGGCTAGCCCACAGGTCCTGCCAGTGGAGGAGGAGGCGGGGTCTGTGGCACAGCTCAGTATATTCAGAGCTGGACTATGCAGGCTGAAGACTGTGGGAGGAAGATGGGATGTGACTCGGTGCCTTTTCCCAGCTGGGTTCAGCTCTCTGGCTTCCTTCTCCTGGCCAGGAGGCTCTGCCTGCCCGCCTGGCTGCCAGATAGATGCCTGCTTCTCCTGCTCCCTGTTTCCCAGCCCAGGTGTTGCCGACTGCCTTTCCTCTTCCCAGGACTGGTGGGTCCGTCTGGAAAGCCTAGAGCCAGCCCTGGTGACCTAGGGCGAAAGGGTAGAGGACTGGGCTTCTGACCTACAGCTCAGATAGACAGGAGCCTGCCCATCCCTCAGGTTGAGCAAGGAGCTGGGTTGAGTCAGGAAAGCAGGGCACAGACAATCTTTCAGCAAGGGGCCTGAGAGTGTTCTCGATGTGGGAGGGGAAGCTGAGCTGTGTTGGAGTCATTATAATAAGCATGGCAGTACCTGCCATTCATTGGGCAGTCGGGCCTTCTGAGTATAAGACACACCCATTCCGTCCCACCCCACCCCCACCCCCGCTGCAGCAGCTTCTTCTTCCCAGGATGGCTTGCTTATAAGGAAGAAATAGGAAGGCACACCTGTACCAGAGCACCTCCGGAGGAGGACGTCCTCTCGGGCCATTGGCATTGTCAAGGCTGCCAGGTATCTCTGCAGAAGTGCCCATGGGGCACTTGGAAGAGACCTTTCTAACGAGGGAAGTGTCACTTGGCCCCAGGGTGGAGAGAGTATGTTCTCCTCGGCTCTACAAGCACAGAGTCAGGAGGCGCCTGTGGTTCTGGGGAAGGATGTGACGGTACTTGCTGCAGCCCTATGAAAGCCTCTCCCTTCTCTGGGTGTGCAACGCCATTCTCAAGATTGCTGTGCAAATCTGTCCTGGTCTCCAAGAAGCCACAGCAATGTTCTGTGTCATTCCTTAGGTAATCAGTCTTGGGTCCACGTGACAAAAATCTCCCAAGCAGTCCCCTGGGAGAAAGAAGGGTGTATTTTGGCTCACAGCATGGGGTATTTCAGTCCTTCTTGGCTGGGTCTGTTGCTTTTGGGCTGTGGTAAGGAGGGCATCATCTGGGTGAATGTAGCCAAGGAGGCCACCCTTCTCAGCAACTGAGAGCCCCTCAATCCTCTCTGAAAGCATGTCCCCTAAACTCCCTTTTAGTCCCTATTCTTTAATGTTTTTATCCCCTTCTGTCTTTGTTACTGTTTTTGCCTGACCAGAGCAGCTTGGGGAAAGAACTGATCATGCCTCAGGGTTTGAGGATCTGCCTCGTGATGAGGAGACACGGTGATGGGTTTAGAGCAGCTGGTCACATGGCATCCACACCAGGAAGCAGAGAGATGAGAGCTAGTGCGAGGTAGCCCGGGACCCTTGTCCATGGAATGATGCCACCCACAGTTAGGGCGGGACTTCCCACCTTGAGTCTAGAACCTCGCTCACAGATCCACCGAGGCTTGTCTCGTGGGTGAGTCTAGACCCTGTCCAGTCGGTAATGAAGATTAGCTACCAGACTTTCCCATAACATCAAGCTGGGAACGAAGACCTCAGCACATGGAAATTCAAGACCCAAACGATGACATCATCTTTTAAACTGAAGTCATCCATGGTCCAGAAAAGACAGAAAAGACAGGGGTACCTGACCCCTGTGTCTGTGAGTGAAAGAGGAGTCTGAAGGACACCCGGCTACCATAGGTTCTGCTGGTGGTACGAGAGCCGGTCCCATTTTCCGACGTGGCTCGGGCTGGAAGCCCTTCTTAACACAGCATAGTCGTTTGCCCTGGGGTCATTGAAAAGCGTATGAATGGGAGTTTGAGGAATCCATCACCTTGAAGCCAACCTGTGATGATCAGATATGTTCACATGTCACAGACATGATCACATGATCACAGACACACAGGCTCCTTTACAACAGAAGGCAAGGCCCACAAGGCCACACAAGATATGTTTCTCCATCACCGCCTGTGGAAGCTACAGAAACAGAGACCCTAATGGGCAGATGAGAACTGGTTTTCTCTTCCTGTCTCTGCTCTGGACAGTAAGCTCTCTGAGTTCATTTGGACAAAGCAATGGTTTTGATCCGGAGACCTTGGACCCCTATTAAACACACAGCCAGATCTGTGGCCCATGGTGCAAGCTCGTTAGACAGGTGATGGGTGACTCTGTGAGACACTTGGCTGTCTCAGGCCCCCTTTTCACAGCCCTTCCCTTGGCACAGTTACATCTGCACACACGGGAGGACACCAAGACTCCAGGGAGCGAGGAAACATGAGCAAGTTCCCACGTCAACTGAGGGTCAGACCTCGCGTGACTATTCCTTTTGGAGACCACCCCACAAAGTTCACTCAACAGCCTAAGGTCAAACAAGGCTCAGCTTTGCCAGGTACTGATCCACTGGACCAGAGGCTGCTTTGCAGACATCTTTACGGAGGTTCAGGCTGCCGGCATGGCAGGAAGGTCCTTCTAGCTGGGCCAGAGGCAGGGAAAGGTGTGGCTTACTGTGGGGCAAAGTTCAAGTGACAAGCAAGAAGGAAGGGAGATGCTCAGTCTGGGTCTTGTCTTGGAGCTTTTACAGTGCCAGAGATACTTGTCCATTTCTCTTCTCCTGATGGCTCCTTTCTCATTCCTCAGGTCCTAATGCAAGTCTTACCCCGTCCATAGGACATCTGAGTGGAGTGTATGGGTGTGGGCCTGTAATATCAGAACTTGGGGGGTAGAGGCAGGAGGATTAGGAGTTCGAGGGTACATATGAAGTTGAAGCCAGCCTGGGCTACATGAAACAGTCTCAAAACAACAACAAAGAGATTTCTAAGCTACAGGACCTGCTATGGCTTCACTCCAGGACCCTGTCTGCCCAGGACAGGACCCCTTTTCTCCTCAGAGCGGATCACATCCTATGCTTGCCTAATTAAGTCTCTCTTGCTTCTGCCCCTCTTGGGAGAAGAGGCCCTGAAGGCTTGGGTCCTACAAACCTGCCTACATTGTAACTTGGGGCTCAGCACAGTGCTAAGTGCACAACCCAGTACTGGGAGCTTAAAACAATGTCCTTGGATGGACTGAAGGATGTGGAGAGGGTCACAGTGGGGTTGGAAGATTCTTTAAAAAATGTTCCCATCTCTGAATCCTGAAGGCTGGCCCGGGTCATAAAATCCCAGAGGAAGCATTTGTCAAAAGTGGGACTATGGGTGGTTGCGAAGCCTGGGCTCCTGGAGGTGGCCCTGTAACCACTGCAGGTCTTGACCACACTCAGCAGAGAGCCCTTCAGTAGCATAGGACATCTATCAGGCCTGGGCGGAGGCTGCCAACAAAGTCTGAAGCTGGAGAGGGAGCTCCTAAGAGGCGGAGGAGAAGCAGGAGAAGGAAGAGGCGGCCTTCTTGTACCTGTGGATTTCCCAGGGGATTATCAGGAGAAGGGATCTTTAGGCAGAGATCTAGGACTGTCTGCCAAAACTTGCTCAGAACAGCTTCCTGGCTTCCAGGCCAGATAATTGTAAACAAAATAGATGGAAGCCTGGGCAGAATCTCCAACCCCTTTGTGGAGTGAGGGGCCCAGGAAGGGGCACGCAGGAGCAGACACCATGGCCCTGAGTCATGGAGGGCGCCAGGCTGGTTTCTCAGCCTCGCCAGGCAAGGCCCCCAGCTCCCATGGTGTCTGCAGTCTGAGATCCTGCCCAGCATGTGTAGAGAATGGGCTCTGGCCCTGTGGCTGAGAAAAGGAGGACATGTCCTGCTGGGACAATGCTGAGCATCACAGACTAGAGCAGGGGAGCACTGCAGGGATGCAGGGAGGACCGCAGAGGGGGCTTTGTTCCCAGGCCACCCTCCACAGCAGATCAGGAGGAAATAAAGAGTGCCTGGCTTGATCGACTTCGTGGAGGACTGGTTTCTGTTGGAAGAGTGTGCTTGCTGTGAGTGAGTTTGTGTGTGTGTGTGTGTGTGTGTGTGTGTGTGTGTGTGTGTGTGTGTGTATACACGTGTGTGCTTGCGCATGTGACCTTACACCTACCTACCTGTGTGTGTTTCTAGTTAAGATTAAGGAGACGCTGCATGTCTCTCTGTGTATATTGTGTATGTTTCTCTGAATTTGCGATACCTGTTAAATGTCAGAATTGGTGGCTCCAGCCAAGTCCCAATCCCCTCCTCTGACTGTTCACTCAGTGGCAGGAGGAGCAAGAGGGACCAGATAGGCCCTCTCTGCTTCCTGTTCAAGATCAATGACCTTCTATGTCCTGGTAGAAGAAGGAATCCATCCTTGGAAATTTATTTACTTCCGAATCCCAAGCTTGAGAGTGCTGTTCAAGGTGAATCATGAGGAAACCATAGTGAGAAAGACCCTCATTTATATCCACAGAGCAGTCCCCTGGGGTCTCTGGTCAGCATCTACTCACAGTCTCTTCTTTGTGAATATGTGTGCATGTTCGTGTATGTGTATAGGCCATGCGTATAAGGATATGCAGGCATCTGTCTACACATGTGTGTGAAGGTCAGGAGGCAACTTCAAGTTTTGCTCCTCAGGCACTGTCTGCCTATTTATTTATTTTGAGACAAGGTCTCTCATTGGCCCGGCTCTTACCAAGTAAGCTGTGCTGGCTACTGAGCCTCAGGGATCTGCCTGTCTTTGCTTACACAGTTCTGGGGTGACACGCATGCACCATCATGCCTGGCTTCTTTGTTGTTGCTGTTGTTTTTGACATGGGTTCTTGGGATTGAACTCTCTTGCTTGCAAGGTGTCTTAGATGCTGTGATGAGAAACCAGATGAAAGCAACTTGGGGAGGAAAGGGTTGGCTTAGTTTATACTTCCACATCACAGTCCCCTATTGAAGAAAAGTCAGGACAGGAACTCAAGCAGGCCTGGAACCTGGAGGCAGGAGCTGATGCAGATGCCATGGAGGGAAGCTGCTTACTGACTTATTCTTCATGGTTTGTTCAGTCTGCTTTCTGATAGAACCCAGGACCACAGGCCAAAAGAGGCCCTATTCACAATGGGCTGGGCCCTTCTGGGCCCTCCTTCATCAATCACTAAGAAAATGTCCTTCAGCTGGATCTTATGGAGCCATTTTCTCAATTGAGGTTCCCTCCTTTCAGTTAATTCTAGCTTGTGTCAAGTTGACATAAAACTAGCCAGGGCATAAGGCAAGTATTTTACCAATTGAGCTCCCCACCAAGATGCTCCCCTCCTTCTCTCCCTCAGACCAGAGTGCGCTCTCTCTCTCTCTCTCTCTCTCTCTCTCTCTCTCTCTCTCTCTCTCTCTCTCTCTCTCCAAGGGACTAAAGCAGGTTT
>NC_022016.1:62793696-62795758 GCF_000317375.1 Microtus ochrogaster | reverse complement strand
TCCTGACCCTCCAGCTTGTACTTGCCAATTCCAGGTGTGTGCACCGCCACCTGAAACTTGACGAGGACTGTCTCCTAGGGTGCAACAGTGCCCATTTCTTCCTATTAGGCTCTATCTCCAGCTTTGCATCACCTCCTAATTGTTATGAACCCATTGATTAAGTCATAACCCTCAGGATCCAATCACTTCCCAAAAGCCCACCTCCTGGCCAAACCCATACGTGAGCCCATGGGGGCTATTTCATTCGGCAACCATAACAGTGCCCAGGTATATTAAAAATTTTCAGTTGCTATAATATAATCAACAAGACTGGATTTCATTTTATTTTTATTATTTTGTGTGTGGGGATGCTTTTCTGGCATGTACATGTCTATGCATTACCTGCATGCCTGGTGCCTGAAGAGGCCAGAAGAGGGCATCAGATCCCCTAGAACTACAGTTACAGAAGGTTGTAAGCTTCCATGTAGGTGCTGGGAATCAAACCTGGGTCCTCTGGAAGAGAAACCAGTGTTCTTATGTTCTTAACTGCTGAGCCATTTCTCCCCACCCACTTCCATGTTTTAAAAGACGTTTAACTCTAAGCTTTGAGTTATGAGACTGAGTGCTCAGGAGACCCCAGCATCCTATGTCATGGTTAATAACTGGGGTTGAATCAGATGTGAGCCACAACACCAATGCCCAGATCATTTTATTTGTGGTGGTCTCATGTATCCCAGTCTGGTCTTGAACTTGCTATGTATTTATGGATGTCCTTGAATGTCTGATCCTCCTGCTTCTAATTTCAAGCGTTATAGATGTACCCCACCATGCCTGACTCCTCTAAATTAAATATTTCTTTTCTTTCTTCCTTTGAGACAGAGTCTCTCTGTGTAGCCCTAGATATCCTGGAACTTGCTATGTAGACCAGGCTAGCCTTGAACTCACAGAGATCTGTGCCTGGGTGCTGGGATTAAAGGTGTGTGCTACCATGCCCAGCGTTTTCTGAATTTCTTATGCCAACAAATCTGCTCCTCACACTGAAACATTGACTCCAAGGCTCAAAGAGTCAGATCTGAAGAGCCGTTCCTCCCGAGAATCTATGCCCACATGAAGACTCCAGATTTGCACCGAGATACGTCAGCTTGCAGCCCTGTCACTGAGCTAGCTGCTCCTCCAAGGTTTGACTTCCTAATTGGTCCCTGGGTACATGTTGGAGTCAGATCCTCCAGCAGCTCAGGGAGACATGGGAGAGCTGGTTTCCCTGGTGAATATACAACCTCCCCCCCCCCCAAAGAGGCTATCCAACAAAGGCAGACTCAGGCCCTGTGATATGGGTAGCAGTCTGGCCATTAGGAGGGGCCACACAGGTTGTAGGAATCTGGACCCATGGGTCTACCATCTCCCTGCCTATTCCTGTTCTGCTTCTTAATTCTTCCCATTTCATACATTTTTATGGAAGAACCTTGCAAAAGCCATGAATTCAGCACCTACCAGATCAAACCAGGTGCCTGGGTCCTGGTCACTTCATTCTGGCCTCCATACAAGGTGACAGCCTTTCCTCGGATTATCATAAGTCCCTGAGGTCTGGTCCATGCCCTGGCCTAAGAATGGAGAGATATTTGCTCCTGGTTTTCTCTCTAAGCTGCCAGGTGACATTAAAAGCAGACAGCCCAAACCTCAGCCCCAAGACACCCAGGCTCTGCCCTCTAAGGTCTTCCTTGAATGGGAACTGCAGTTAGCTGAGCTCAAGGGACATAGGAAGTTGCTGTTTCATCCATGGAGGACTCTGAACTGCCAGATCACATTCCCAAACACAGCTGTCATCCCCTGCCCTCAACCCTCACTGAGAGCGAGCAGCCCCAGACCCACAGGTCTTGCTGTGGGTCTCCGCCTGCACCCTAATCGTGCCACCTGTTCCTGCCGCACTCAGTGTTCTTATTTGCAAACACCAGAGACAAGTGAGCTGACTTTTTCTGGAAGCATCATCTGGGTGTCAGAGTCGGCAGCCTGTGCAAGCTGGATTCAGGCAGGGCCAGGGCTACACAGACAGCACTTCCATTGAGGAACAATGGACTAGGGCCAG